>NW_028133101.1:0-301116 GCF_964374135.1 Grampus griseus | reverse complement strand
ACGGGGACGGTTTAAGGTCCAGGGGAGGGTACGACAACGCTTTAGGGGGAGCGTACGTGTGAGGGCGCGGGTTAGTGTTAGCGTACGGGATAGGATTAGGGGACAGGTGAGGGTCAGGCTTCGGGGAAGGCATAGGGTTAGGGTTCGGGCTAGGGTTAGTGTTAGGGGACGGGGACAGTTTAGGGTCCAGGGGAGGGTACGACAACGCTTTAGGGGGAGCGTACGCGTGAGGGCGCAGGTTAGTGTTAGCGTACGGGTCAGGATTATGGGACGGGTGAGGGTCAGGCTTCGGGGAAGTGTTAGGTTTAGGGTTCGGGCTAGGGTTAGGGTTAGGGGACGGGGACGGTTTAGGGTCCAGGGGAGGGTACGACAACGTTTTAGGGGGAGCGTACGCGTGAGGGCGCGGGTTAGTGTTAGCGTACTGCTTAGGATTAGGGGACGGTGAGGGTCAGGCTTCTGGGAAGGGTTAGGGTTAGGGTTCGGGCTAGGGTTAGGGTTAGGGGACAGGGACGGTTTAGGGTACACGTGAGGGTACGACAACTCTTTAGGGGGAGCGTACGCGTGAGGGCGCGGGTTAGTGTTAGCGTACGGGTTAGGATTAGGGGACGGGTGAGGGTCAGGCTTCGGGGAAGTGTTAGGGTTAGGGTTCGGGCTAGGGTTAGGGTTAGGGGACGGGGACGGTTTAGGGTCCAGGGGAGGGTACGACAACGCTGTAGGGGGAGCGTACGTGTGAGGGCGCGGGGTAGTGTTAGCGTACGGGTTAGGATTAGGGGACGGGTGAGGGTCAGGCTTCGGGGAAGGGTTAGGGTTAGGGTTCGGGCTAGGGTTAGGCTTAGGGGACGGGGACGGTTTAGGGTCCAGGGGAGGGTACGACAACGCTTTACGGGGACCGTAGATGTGAGGGCGCGGGTTAGTGTTAGCGTACGGGTTAGGATTAGGGGACGGGTGAGGGTCAGGCTTCGGGGAAGGGTTAGGGTTAGGGTTCGGGCTAGGTTTAGTGTTAGGGGACGGGGACGGTTTAGGGTCCAGGGGAGGGTACGACAACGCTTTAGGGGGAGCGTACGTGTGAGGGCGTGTGTTAGTGTTAGCGTACGGGATAGGATTAGGGGACGGGTGAGGGTCAGGCTTCGGGGAAGGGTTAGGGTTAGGGTTCGGGCTAGGGTTTCGGTTAGGGGACGGGGACGGTTTAGGGTCCAGGGGAGGGTACGACAACGCTTTAGGGGGAGCGTATGTGTGAGGGCGTGGGTTAGTGTTAGCGTACGGGTTAGGATTAGGGGACGGGTGAGGGTCAGGCTTCGGGGAAGGGTTAGGGTTAGGGTTCGGGCTAGGGTTAGGGTTAGGGGACGGGGACGGTTTAGGGTTCAGGGGAGGGTACGACAACGCTTTAGGGGGAGCGTACGTGTGAGGGCGCGGGTTATTGTTAGCGTACGGGTTAGGATTAGGGGACGGGTGAGGGTCAGGCTTCGGGGAAGGGTTAGGTTTAGGGTTCGGGCTAGGGTTAGGGTTAGGGGACGGGGACGGTTCAGGGTCCAGGGGAGGATACGACAATGCTTTAGGGGGAGCGTACGTGTGAGGGCATGGGTTAGTGTTAGCGTACGGGATAGGATTAGGGGACGGGTGAGTGTCAGGCTTCGGGGAAGTGTTAGGGTTAGGGTTCGGGCTAGGGTTAGGGTTAGGGGACGGGGACGGTTTAGGGTCCAGGGGAGGGTACGACAACGCTTTAGGGGGAGCGTACGTGTGAGGGCTCCGGGTAGTGTTAGCGTACGGTTTAGGATTAGGGGACGGGTGAGGGTCAGGCTTCGGGGAAGGGTTAGGGTTAGGGTTCGGGCTAGGGTTAGGGTTAGGGGACGGGGACGGTTTAGGGTCCAGGGGAGGGTACGACAACGGTTTAGGGGGAGCGTACGTGTGAGGGCGTGGGTTAGTGTTAGCGTACGGGTTAGGATTAGGGGACGGGTGAGGGTCAGGCTTCGGGGAAGGGTTAGGGTTAGGGTTCGGGCTATGGTTAGTGTTAGGGGACGGGGACGGTTTAGGGTCCAGGGGAGGGTACGACAACGCTTTAGGGGGAGCGTACGTGTGAGGGCGCGGGTTAGTGTTAGCGTACGGGTTAGGATTAGGGGACGGGTGAGGGTCAGGCTTCGGGGAAGGGCTAGGTTTAGGGTTCGGGCTAGGGTTAGGGTTAGGGGACGGGGACGGTTTAGGGTCCAGGGGAGGGTACGACAACTCTTTAGGGGGAGCGTACGTGTGAGGGCACGGGTTAGTGTTAGCGTACAGGTTAGGATTAGGGGACGGGTGGGGGTCAGGCTTCGGGGAAGGGTTAGGGTTAGGGTTCGGGCTAGGGTTAGGGTTAGGGGATGGGGACGGTTTAGGGTCCAGGGGAGGGTACGACAACACTTTAGGGGGAGCGTACGTGTAAGGGCGCGGGTTAGTGTGAGCGTACGGGTTAGGATTAGGGGACGGGTGAGGGTCAGGCTTCGGGGAAGGGTTAGGGTTAGGGTTAGAGCTAGTGTTAGGTTTAGGGGACGGGATCGGTTTAGGGTCCATGGGAGGGTAGGACAACGCTTTAGGGGGAGCGTACGCGTGAGGGCGCGGGTTAGTGTGAGCGTTTGGGTTATGATTAGGGGACGGTGAGGGTCAGGCTTCTGGGAAAGTTTAGGGTTAGGGTTCGGGCTAGGGTTAGGGTTAGGGGACGGGGACGGTTTAGGGTCCAGGGGAGGGTACGACAATGCTTTAGGGGTAGCGTACGCGTGAGGGCGCTGGTTAGTGTTAGCGTACGGCTTAGGATTAGGGGACGGGTGAGGGTCAGGCTTCGGGGAAGGGTTAGGGTTAGGGTTCGGGCTAGGGTTAGGGTTAGGGGACGGGGACGGTTTAGGGTCCAGGGGAGGGTACGACAACGCTTTAGGGGGAGCGTACGCGTGAGGGCGCGGGTTAGTGTTAGCTTACGGTTTAGGATTAGGGGACGGGTGAGGGTCAGGCTTCGGGGAAGTGTTAGGGTTAGGGTTCGGGCTAGGGTTAGGGTTAGGCGACGGGGACGGTTTAGGGTCCAGGGGAGGGTACGACAACGCTTTAGGGGGAGCGTACGCGTGAGGGCGCGGGTTAGGGTTAGCGTACGGGTTAGGAATAGGGGTCGGGTGAGGGTCAGGCTTCGGTGAAGGGTTAGGGTTAGGGTTCGGGCTAGAGTTAGGGTTAGGGGACGGGGACGGTTTAGGGTCCAGTGGAGGGTACGACAACGCTTTAGGGGGAGCGTACGTGTGAGGGCGCAGGTTAGTGTTAGCGTACGGGTTAGGATTAGGGGACGGGTGAGGGTCAGGTTTCGGGGAAGGGTTAGGGTTAGGGTTCGGGCTAGGTTTAGGGTTAGAGAACGGGGACAGTTTAGGGTCCAGGGGAGGGTACGACAACGCTTTAGGGGGAGCGTACGCGTGAGGGCGTGGGTTAGTGTGAGCGTACGGGTTAGGATTAGGGGACGGGTGAGGGTCAGGCTTCGGGGAAGGGTTAGGGTTAGGGTTCGGGCTAGGGTTAGGGTTAGAGATCGGGGACGGTTTAGGGTCCAGGGGAGGGTACGACAACGCTTTAGGGGGAGCGTACGCGTGAGGGCGTGGGTTAGTGTGAGCATACGGGTTAGGATTATGGGACGGGTGATGGTCAGGCTTCGGGGAAGGGTTAGGGTTAGGGTTAGGGCTAGGGTTAGGGTTGGGGGACGGGGACGGTTTAGGGTCCAGGGCAGGGTACTACAACGCTTTAGGGAGAGCGTATGTGTGAGGGCGCGGGTTAGTGTTAGCGTACGGGTTAGGATTAGGGGACGGGTGAGGGTCAGGCTTTGGGGAATGGTTAGGGTTAGGGTTCGGGCTAAGGTTAGGGTTAGGGGACGGGGACGATTTAGGGTCCAGGGGAGGGTACGACAACGCTTTAGGGGGAGTGTACGCGTGAGGGCACGGGTTAGTGTTAGCGTACGGGATAGTATTAGGGGACGGGTGAGGGTCAGGCTTCGGGGAAGGGTTAGGGTTAGGGTTCGGGCTAGGGTTAGGGTTAGGGGACGGGGACGGTTTAGGGTCCAGGGGAGGGTACGACAACGCTTTAGGGGGAGCGTACGTGTGAGGGCGCAGGTTAGTGTTAGCGTACGTGTTAGGATTAGGGGACGGGTGAGGGTCAGGCTTCGGGGAAGTGTTAGGGTTAAGGTTCGGGCTAGGTTTAGGGTTAGGGGACGGGGACGGTTTAGGGTCCAGGGGAGGGTAAAACAACACTTTAGGGGGAGCGTACGTGTGAGGGCGCGGGTTAGTGTTAGCGTACGGGTTAGGATTATGGGACGGGTGAGGGTCAGGCTTCGGGGATGGGTTAGGGTTAGGGTTCGGGCTAGGGTTAGGGTTAGGGAACGGGGACGGTTTAGGGTCCAGGGGAGGGTACGACAACGCTTTAGGGGGAGCGTACGCGTGAGGGGGCGGGTTAGTGTTAGCGTACGGGTTAGGATTACGGGACGGGTGAGGGTTAGGCTTCGGGGAAGGGTTAGGGTTAGGGTTCGGGCTAGGGTTAGGGTTAGGGGACGGGGACGGTTTACGGTCCAGGGGAGGGTACGACAACGCTTTAGGGGGAGCGTACGCGTGAGGGCGCGGGTTAGTGTTAGCGTACGGGTTAGGATTAGGTGACGGGTGAGGGTCAGGCTTCGGGGAAGGGTTAGGGTTAGGGTTCGGACTAGGGTTAGGGTTAGGGGACGGGGACGGTTTAGGGTCCAGGTGAGGGTACGACAACTCTTTAGGGGGAGCGTACGCGTGAGGGCGCGGGTTAGTGTTAGCGTACGGTTTAGGATTAGGGGACGGGTGAGGGTCAGGCTTCGGGGAAGTGTTAGGGTTAGGGTTCGGGCTAGGGTTAGGGTTAGGGGACGGGGACGGTTTAGGGTCCAGGGGAGGGTACGACAACGCTTTAGGGGGAGCGTACGCGTGAGGGCGCGGGTTAGTGTGAGCGTACGGGTTAGGATTAGGGGTCGGGTGAGGGTCAGGCTTCGATGAAGGGTTAGGGTTAGGGTTCGGGCTAGAGTTAGGGTTAGGGGACGGGGACGGTTTAGGGTCCAGTGGAGGGTACGACAACGCTTTAGGGGGAGCGTACGTGTGAGGGCGCAGGTTAGTGTTAGCGTACGGGTTAGGATTAGGGGACGGGTGAGGGTCAGGTTTCGGGGAAGGGTTAGGGTTAGGGTTCGGGCTAGGCTTAGGGTTAGAGAACGGGGACAGTTTAGGGTCCAGGGGAGGGTACGACAACGCTTTAGGGGGAGCGTACGCGTGAGGGCGTGGGTTAGTGTGAGCGTACGGGTTAGGATTAGGGGACGGGTGAGGGTCAGGCTTCGGGGAAGGGTTAGGGTTAGGGTTCGGGCTAGGGTTAGGGTTAGAGATCGGGGACGGTTTAGGGTCCAGGGGAGGGTACGACAACGCTTTAGGGGGAGCGTACGCGTGAGGGCGTGGGTTAGTGTGAGCATACGGGTTAGGATTATGGGACGGGTGATGGTCAGGCTTCGGGGAAGGGTTAGGGTTAGGGTTAGGGCTAGGGTTAGGGTTGGGGGACGGGGACGGTTTAGGGTCCAGGGCAGGGTATGACAACGCTTTAGGGAGAGCGTATGTGTGAGGGCGCGGGTTAGTGTTAGCGTACGGGTTAGGATTAGGGGACGGGTGAGGGTCAGGCTTTGGGGAATGGTTAGGGTTAGGGTTCGGGCTAAGGTTAGGGTTAGGGGACGGGGACGATTTAGGGTCCAGGGGAGGGTACGACAACGCTTTAGGGGGAGTGTACGCGTGAGGGCGCGGGTTAGTGTTAGCGTACGGGTTAGGATTAGGGGACGGGTGAGGGTCAGGCTTCGGGGAAGGGTTAGGGTTAGGGTTCGGGCTAGGGTTAGGGTTAGGGGACGGGGACGGTTTAAGGTCCAGGGGAGGGTACGACAACGCTTTAGGGGGAGCGTACGTGTGAGGGCGCGGGTTAGTGTTAGCGTACGGGATAGGATTAGGGGACGGGTGAGGGTCAGGCTTCGGGGAAGGGTTAGGGTTAGGGTTCGGGCTAGGGTTAGGGTTAGGGGACGGGGACGGTTTAGGGTCCAGGGGAGGGTACGACAACGCTTTAGGGGGAGCGTACGTGTGAGGGCGCGGGTTAGTGTTAGCGTACGTGTTAGGATTAGGGGACGGGTGAGGGTCAGGCTTCGGGGAAGTGTTAGGGTTAAGGTTCGGGCTAGGTTTAGGGTTAGGGGACGGGGACGGTTTAGGGTCCAGGGGAGGGTACAACAACACTTTAGGGGGAGCGTACGTGTGAGGGCGCGGGTTAGTGTTAGCGTACGGGTTAGGATTAGGGGACAGGTGAGGGTCAGGCTTCGGGGAAGGCATAGGGTTAGGGTTCGGGCTAGGGTTAGTGTTAGGGGACGGGGACGGTTTAGGGTCCAGGGGAGGGTACGACAACGCTTAAGGGGGAGCGTACGCGTGAGGGCGCGGGTTAGTGTTAGCGTACGGGTTAGGATTATGGGACGGGTGAGGGTCAGGCTTCGGGGAAGTGTTAGGTTTAGGGTTCGGGCTAGGGTTAGGGTTAGGGGACGGGGACGGTTTAGGGTCCAGGGGAGGGTACGACAATGCTTTAGGGGTAGCGTACGCGTGAGGGCGCGGGTTAGTGTTAGCGTACGGGTGAGGATTAGGGGACGGGTGAGGGTCAGGCTTCGGGGAAGGGTTAGGGTTAGGGTTCGGGCTAGGGTTAGTGTTAGGGGACGGGGACGGTTTAGGGTCCAGGGGAGGGTACGACAACGCTTTAGGGGGAGCGTACGTGTGAGGGCGCGGGTTAGTGTTAGCGTACGGGTTAGGATTAGGTGACGGGTGAGGGTCAGGCTTCGGGGAAGGGTTCGGGTTAGGGTTCGGGCTAGGGTTAGGGTTAGGGAACGGGGACGGTTTAGGGTCCAGGTGAGGGTACGACAACTCTTTAGGGGGAGCGTACGCGTGAGGGCGCGGGTTAGTGTTAGCGTACGGTTTAGGATTAGGGGACGGGTGAGGGTCAGGCTTCGGGGAAGTGTTAGGGTTAGGGTTCGGGCTAGGGTTAGGGTTAGGGGACGGGGACGGTTTAGGGTCCAGGGGAGGGTACGACAACGCTTTAGGGGGAGCGTACGCGTGAGGGGGCGGGTTAGTGTTAGCGTACGGGTTAGGATTACGGGACGGGTGAGGGTCAGGCTTCGGGGAAGGGTTAGGGTTAGGGTTCGGGCTAGGGTTAGGGTTAGGGGACGGGGACGGTTTACGGTCCAGGGGAGGGTACGACAACGCTTTAGGGGGAGCGTACGCGTGAGGGCGCGGGTTAGTGTTAGCGTACGGGTTAGGATTAGGTGACGGGTGAGGGTCAGGCTTCGGGGAAGGGTTAGGGTTAGGGTTCGGACTAGGGTTAGGGTTAGGGGACGGGGACGGTTTAGGGTCCAGGTGAGGGTACGACAACTCTTTAGGGGGAGCGTACGCGTGAGGGCGCGGGTTAGTGTTAGCGTACGGTTTAGGATTAGGGGACGGGTGAGGGTCAGGCTTCGGGGAAGTGTTAGGGTTAGGGTTCGGGCTAGGGTTAGGGTTAGGGGACGGGGACGGTTTAGGGTCCAGGGGAGGGTACGACAACGCTTTAGGGGGAGCGTACGCGTGAGGGCGCGGGTTAGTGTGAGCGTACGGGTTAGGATTAGGGGTCGGGTGAGGGTCAGGCTTCGGTGAAGGGTTAGGGTTAGGGTTCGGGCTAGAGTTAGGGTTAGGGGACGGGGACGGTTTAGGGTCCAGTGGAGGGTACGACAACGCTTTAGGGGGAGCGTACGTGTGAGGGCGCAGGTTAGTGTTAGCGTACGGGTTAGGATTAGGGGACGGGTGAGGGTCAGGTTTCGGGGAAGGGTTAGGGTTAGGGTTCGGGCTAGGCTTAGGGTTAGAGAACGGGGACAGTTTAGGGTCCAGGGGAGGGTACGACAACGCTTTAGGGGGAGCGTACGCGTGAGGGCGTGGGTTAGTGTGAGCGTACGGGTTAGGATTAGGGGACGGGTGAGGGTCAGGCTTCGGGGAAGGGTTAGGGTTAGGGTTCGGGCTAGGGTTAGGGTTAGAGATCGGGGACGGTTTAGGGTCCAGGGGAGGGTACGACAACGCTTTAGGGGGAGCGTACGCGTGAGGGCGTGGGTTAGTGTGAGCATACGGGTTAGGATTATGGGACGGGTGATGGTCAGGCTTCGGGGAAGGGTTAGGGTTAGGGTTAGGGCTAGGGTTAGGGTTGGGGGACGGGGACGGTTTAGGGTCCAGGGCAGGGTACGACAACGCTTTAGGGAGAGCGTATGTGTGAGGGCGCGGGTTAGTGTTAGCGTACGGGTTAGGATTAGGGGACGGGTGAGGGTCAGGCTTTGGGGAATGGTTAGGGTTAGGGTTCGGGCTAAGGTTAGGGTTAGGGGACGGGGACGATTTAGGGTCCAGGGGAGGGTACGACAACGCTTTAGGGGGAGTGTACGCGTGAGGGCGCGGGTTAGTGTTAGCGTACGGGTTAGGATTAGGGGACGGGTGAGGGTCAGGCTTCGGGGAAGGGTTAGGGTTAGGGTTCGGGCTAGGGTTAGGGTTAGGGGACGGGGACGGTTTAAGGTCCAGGGGAGGGTACGACAACGCTTTAGGGGGAGCGTACGTGTGAGGGCGCGGGTTAGTGTTAGCGTACGGGATAGGATTAGGGGACGGGTGAGGGTCAGGCTTCGGGGAAGGGTTAGGGTTAGGGTTCGGGCTAGGGTTAGGGTTAGGGGACGGGGACGGTTTAGGGTCCAGGGGAGGGTACGACAACGCTTTAGGGGGAGCGTACGTGTGAGGGCGCGGGTTAGTGTTAGCGTACGTGTTAGGATTAGGGGACGGGTGAGGGTCAGGCTTCGGGGAAGTGTTAGGGTTAAGGTTCGGGCTAGGTTTAGGGTTAGGGGACGGGGACGGTTTAGGGTCCAGGGGAGGGTACAACAACACTTTAGGGGGAGCGTACGTGTGAGGGCGCGGGTTAGTGTTAGCGTACGGGTTAGGATTAGGGGACAGGTGAGGGTCAGGCTTCGGGGAAGGCATAGGGTTAGGGTTCGGGCTAGGGTTAGTGTTAGGGGACGGGGACGGTTTAGGGTCCAGGGGAGGGTACGACAACGCTTTAGGGGGAGCGTACGCGTGAGGGCGCGGGTTAGTGTTAGCGTACGGGTTAGGATTATGGGACGGGTGAGGGTCAGGCTTCGGGGAAGTGTTAGGTTTAGGGTTCGGGCTAGGGTTAGGGTTAGGGGACGGGGACGGTTTAGGGTCCAGGGGAGGGTACGACAACGCTTTAGGGGTAGCGTACGCGTGAGGGCGCGGGTTAGTGTTAGCGTACGGGTGAGGATTAGGGGACGGGTGAGGGTCAGGCTTCGGGGAAGTGTTAGGGTTAGGGTTCGGGCTAGGGTTAGGGTTAGGGGACGGGGACGGTTTAGGGTCCAGGGGAGGGTACGACAACGCTTTAGGGGGAGCGTACGTGTGAGGGCGCGGGTTAGTGTTAGCGTACGGGTTAGGATTAGGTGACGGGTGAGGGTCAGGCTTCGGGGAAGTGTTAGGGTTAGGGTTCGGGCTAGGGTTAGGGTTAGGGGACGGGGACGGTTTAGGGTCCAGGGGAGGGTACGACAACGCTTTAGGGGGAGCGTACGCGTGAGGGCGCGGTTTAGGGTTAGCGTACGGGTTAGGAATAGGGGTCGGGTGAGGGTCAGGCTTCGGGGAAGGGTTAGGGTTAGGGTTCGGGCTAGAGTTAGGGTTAGGGGACGGGGACGGTTTAGGGTCCAGTGGAGGGTACGACAACGCTTTAGGGGGAGCGTACGTGTGAGGGCGCAGGTTAGTGTTAGCGTACGGGTTAGGATTAGGGGACGGGTGAGGGTCAGGTTTCGGGGAAGGGTTAGGGTTAGGGTTCGGGCTAGGCTTAGGGTTAGAGAACGGGGACAGTTTAGGGTCCAGGGGAGGGTACGACAACGCTTTAGGGGGAGCGTACGCGTGAGGGCGTGGGTTAGTGTGAGCGTACAGGTTAGGATTAGGGGACGGGTGAGGGTCAGGCTTCGGGGAAGTGTTAGGGTTAGGGTTCGGGCTAGGGTTAGGGTTAGAGATCGGGGACGGTTTAGGGTCCAGGGGAGGGTACGACAACGCTTTAGGGGGAGCGTACGCGTGAGGGCGTGGGTTAGTGTGAGCATACGGGTTAGGATTATGGGACGGGTGATGGTCAGGCTTCGGGGAAGGGTTAGGGTTAGGGTTAGGGCTAGGGTTAGGGTTGGGGGACGGGGACGGTTTAGGGTCCAGGGCAGGGTATGACAACGCTTTAGGGAGAGCGTATGTGTGAGGGCGCGGGTTAGTGTTAGCGTACGGGTTAGGATTAGGGGACGGGTGAGGGTCAGGCTTTGGGGAATGGTTAGGGTTAGGGTTCGGGCTAAGGTTAGGGTTAGGGGACGGGGACGGTTTAGGGTCCAGGGGAGGGTACAACAACACTTTAGGGGGAGCGTACGTGTGAGGGCGCGGGTTAGTGTTAGCGTACGGGTTAGGATTAGGGGACAGGTGAGGGTCAGGCTTCGGGGAAGGCATAGGGTTAGCGTTCGGGCTAGGGTTAGTGTTAGGGGACGGGCACGGTTTAGGGTCCAGGGGAGGGTACGACAACGCTTTAGGGGGAGCGTACGCGTGAGGGCGCAGGTTAGTGTTAGCGTACGGGTTAGGATTATGGGACGGGTGAGGGTCAGGCTTCGGGGAAGTGTTAGGTTTAGGGTTCGGGCTAGGGTTAGGGTTAGGGAACGGGGACGGTTTAGGGTCCAGGGGAGGGTACGACAACGCTTTAGGGGGAGCGTACGTGTGAGGGCGCGTGTTAGTGTTAGCGTACGGGATAGGATTAGGGGACGGGTGAGGGTCAGGCTTCGGGGAAGGGTTAGGGTTAGGGTTCGGGCTAGGGTTTCGGTTAGGGGACGGGGACGGTTTAGGGTCCAGGGGAGGGTACGACAACGCTTTAGGGGGAGCGTAGGTGTGAGGGCGCGGGTTAGTGTTAGCGTACGGGTTAGGATTAGGGGACGGGTGAGGGTCAGGCTTCGGGGAAGGGTTAGGGTTAGGGTTCGGGCTAGGGTTAGGGTTAGGGGACGGGGACGGTTTAGGGTCCAGGGGAGGGTACGACAACGCTTTAGGGGGAGCGTAGTAGTGAGGGCGCGGGTTAGTGTTAGCGTACGGGTTAGGATTATGGGACGGGTGAGGGTCAGGCTTCGGGGAAGGGTTAGGGTTAGGGTTTGGGCTAGGGTTAGGGTTAGGGGACGGGGACGGTTTAGGGTCCAGGGGAGGGTACGACAACGCTTTAGGGGGAGCGTACGTGTGAGGGCGCGGGTTAGTGTTAGCGTACGGGTGAGGATTAGGGGACGGGTGAGGGTCAGGCTTCGGGGAAGGGTTAGGGTTAGGGTTCGGGCTAGGGTTAGGGTTAGGGGACGGGGACGGTTTAGGGTCCAGGGGAGGGTACGACAACGCTTTAGGGGGAGCGTACGTGTGAGGGCGCGGGTTAGTGTTAGCGTACGGGTTAGGATTATGGGACGGGTGAGGGTCAGGCTTCGGGGATGGGTTAGGGTTAGGGTTCGGGCTAGGGTTAGGGTTAGGGAACGGGGACGGTTTAGGGTCCAGGGGAGGGTACGACAACGCTTTAGGGGGAGCGTACGCGTGCGGGCGCGGGTTAGTGTTAGCGTACGGGTTAGGATTACGGGACGGGTGAGGGTCAGGCTTCGGGGAAGGGTTAGGGTTAGGGTTCGGGCTAGGGTTAGGGTTAGGGGACGGGGACGGTTTACGGTCCAGGGGAGGGTACGACAACGCTTTAGGGGGAGCGTACGCGTGAGGGCGCGGGTTAGTGTTAGCGTACGGGTTAGGATTAGGTGACGGGTGAGGGTCAGGCTTCGGGGAAGGGTTAGGGTTAGGGTTCGGACTAGGGTTAGGGTTAGGGGACGGGGACGGTTTAGGGTCCAGGTGAGGGTACGACAACTCTTTAGGGGGAGCGTACGCGTGAGGGCGCGGGTTAGTGTTAGCGTACGGTTTAGGATTAGGGGACGGGTGAGGGTCAGGCTTCGGGGAAGTGTTAGGGTTAGGGTTCGGGCTAGGGTTAGGGTTAGGGGACGGGGACGGTTTAGGGTCCAGGGGAGGGTACGACAACGCTTTAGGGGGAGCGTACGCGTGAGGGCGCGGGTTAGGGTTAGCGTACGGGTTAGGAATAGGGGTCGGGTGAGGGTCAGGCTTCGGTGAAGGGTTAGGGTTAGGGTTCGGGCTAGAGTTAGGGTTAGGGGACGGGGACGGTTTAGGGTCCAGTGGAGGGTACGACAACGCTTTAGGGGGAGCGTACGTGTGAGGGCGCAGGTTAGTGTTAGCGTACGGGTTAGGATTAGGGGACGGGTGAGGGTCAGGTTTCGGGGAAGGGTTAGGGTTAGGGTTCGGGCTAGGTTTAGGGTTAGAGAACGGGGACAGTTTAGGGTCCAGGGGAGGGTACGACAACGCTTTAGGGGGAGCGTACGCGTGAGGGCGTGGGTTAGTGTGAGCGTACGGGTTAGGATTAGGGGACGGGTGAGGGTCAGGCTTCGGGGAAGGGTTGGGGTTAGGGTTCGGGCTAGGGTTAGGGTTAGAGATCGGGGACGGTTTAGGGTCCAGGGGAGGGTACGACAACGCTTTAGGGAGAGCGTATGTGTGAGGGCGCGGGTTAGTGTTAGCGTACGGGTTAGGATTAGGGGACGGGTGAGGGTCAGGCTTTGGGGAATGGTTAGGGTTAGGGTTCGGGCTAAGGTTAGGGTTAGGGGACGGGGACGATTTAGGGTCCAGGGGAGGGTACGACAACGCTTTAGGGGGAGTGTACGCGTGAGGGCGCGGGTTAGTGTTAGCGTACGGGTTAGGATTAGGGGACGGGTGAGGGTCAGGCTTCGGGGAAGGGTTAGGGTTAGGGTTCGGGCTAGGGTTAGGGTTAGGGCACGGGGACGGTTTAAGGTCCAGGGGAGGGTACGACAACGCTTTAGGGGGAGCGTACGTGTGAGGGCGCGGGTTAGTGTTAGCGTACGGGATAGGATTAGGGGACGGGTGAGGGTCAGGCTTCGGGGAAGGGTTAGGGTTAGGGTTCGGGCTAGGGTTAGGGTTAGGGGACGGGGACGGTTTAGGGTCCAGGGGAGGGTACGACAACGCTTTAGGGGGAGCGTACGTGTGAGGGCGCGGGTTAGTGTTAGCGTACGTGTTAGGATTAGGGGACGGGTGAGGGTCAGGCTTCGGGGAAGTGTTAGGGTTAAGGTTCGGGCTAGGTTTAGGGTTAGGGGACGGGGACGGTTTAGGGTCCAGGGGAGGGTACAACAACACTTTAGGGGGAGCGTACGTGTGAGGGAGCGGGTTAGTGTTAGCGTACGGGTTAGGATTAGGGGACAGGTGAGGGTCAGGCTTCGGGGAAGGCATAGGGTTAGGGTTCGGGCTAGGGTTAATGTTAGGGGACGGGGACGGTTTAGGGTCCAGGGGAGGGTACGACAACGCTTTAGGGGGAGCGTACGCGTGAGGGCGCGGGTTAGTGTTAGCGTACGGGTTAGGATTATGGGACGGGTGAGGGTCAGGCTTCGGGGAAGTGTTAGGTTTAGGGTTCGGGCTAGGGTTAGGGTTAGGGGACGGGGACGGTTTAGGGTCCAGGGGAGGGTACGACAACGCTTTAGGGGGAGCGTACGCGTGAGGGCGCGGGTTAGTGTTAGCGTACGGGTGAGGATTAGGGGACGGGTGAGGGTCAGGCTTCGGGGAAGGGTTAGGGTTAGGGTTCGGGCTAGGGTTAGGGTTAGGGGACGGGGACGGTTTAGGGTCCAGGGGAGGGTACGACAACGCTTTAGGGGGAGCGTACGTGTGAGGGCGCGGGTTAGTGTTAGCGTACGGGTTAGGATTATGGGACGGGTGAGGGTCAGGCTTCGGGGATGGGTTAGGGTTAGGGTTCGGGCTAGGGTTAGGGTTAGGGAACGGGGACGGTTTAGGGTCCAGGGGAGGGTACGACAACGCTTTAGGGGGAGCGTACGCGTGAGGGCGTGGGTTAGTGTGAGCGTACAGGTTAGGATTAGGGGACGGGTGAGGGTCAGGCTTCGGGGAAGGGTTAGGGTTAGGGTTCGGGCTAGGGTTAGGGTTAGGGGACGGGGACGGTTTAGGGTCCAGGGGAGGGTACGACAACGCTTTAGGGGGAGCGTACGTGGGAGGGCGCGGGTTAGTGTTAGCGTACGGGTTAGGATTAGGGGACGGGTGAGGGTCCGGCTTCGGGGAAGTGTTAGGGTTAGGGTTCGGGCTAGGGTTAGGGTTAGGGGACGGGGACGGTTTAGGGTCCAGGGGAGGGTACGACAACGCTTTAGGGGGAGCGTACGTGTGAGGGCGCGGGTTAGTGTTAGCGTACGGGTTAGGATTAGGGGACGGGTGAGGGTCAGGCTTCGGGGAAGGGTTAGGGTTAGGGTTCGGGCTAGGGTTAGGGTTAGGGGACGGGGACGGTTTAGGGTCCAGGGGAGGGTACGACAACGCTTTAGGGGGAGCGTAGGTGTGAGGGCGCGGGTTAGTGTTAGCGTACGGTTTAGGATTATGGGACGGGTGAGGGTCAGGCTTCGGGGAAGGGTTAGGGTTAGGGTTCGGGCTAGGGTTAGGGTTAGGGGACGGGGACGGTTTAGGGTCCAGGGGAGGGTACGACAACGGTTTAGGGGGAGCGTATGTGTGAGGGCGCGGGTTAGTGTTAGCGTACGGGTGAGGATTAGGGGACGGGTGAGGGTCAGGCTTCGGGGAAGGGTTAGGGTTAGGGTTCGGTCTAGGGTTAGGGTTAGGGGACGGGGACGGTTTAGGGTCCAGGGGAGGGTACGACAACGCTTTAGGGGGAGCGTACGTGTGAGGGCGCGGGTTAGTGTTAGCGTACGGGTTAGGATTAGGGGACGGGTGAGGGTCAGGCTTCGGGGATGGGTTAGGGTTAGGGTTCGGGCTAGGGTTAGGGTTAGGGAACGGGGACGGTTTAGGGTCCAGGGGAGGGTACGACAACGCTTTAGGGGGAGCGTACGCGTGAGGGGGCGGGTTAGTGTTAGCGTACGGGTTAGGATTACGGGACGGGTGAGGGTCAGGCTTCGGGGAAGGGTTAGGGTTAGGGTTCGGGCTAGGGTTAGGGTTAGGGGACGGGGACGGTTTACGGTCCAGGGGAGGGTACGACAACGCTTTAGGGGGAGCGTACGCGTGAGGGCGTGGGTTACTGTTAGCGTACGGGTTAGGATTAGGTGACGGGTGAGGGTCAGGCTTCGGGGAAGTGTTAGGGTTAGGGTTCGGACTAGGGTTAGGGTTAGGGGACGGGGACGGTTTAGGGTCCAGGTGAGGGTACGACAACTCTTTAGGGGGAGCGTACGCGTGAGGGCGCGGGTTAGTGTTAGCGTACGGTTTAGGATTAGGGGACGGGTGAGGGTCAGGCTTCGGGGAAGTGTTAGGGTTAGGGTTCGGGCTAGGGTTAGGGTTAGGGGACGGGGACGGTTTAGGGTCCAGGGGAGGGTACGACAACGCTTTAGGGGGAGCGTACGCGTGAGGGCGCGGGTTAGGGTTAGCGTACGGGTTAGGAATAGGGGTCGGTTGAGGGTCAGGCTTCGGTGAAGGGTTAGGGTTAGGGTTCGGGCTAGAGTTAGGGTTAGGGGACGGGGACGGTTTAGGGTCCAGTGGAGGGTACGACAACGCTTTTGGGGGAGCGTACGTGTGAGGGCGCAGGTTAGTGTTAGCGTACGGGTTAGGATTAGGGGACGGGTGAGGGTCAGCTTTCGGGGAAGGGTTAGGGTTAGGGTTCGGGCTAGGCTTAGGGTTAGAGAACGGGGACAGTTTAGGGTCCAGGGGAGGGTACGACAACGCTTTAGGGGGAGCGTACGCGTGAGGGCGTGGGTTAGTGTGAGCGTACGGGTTAGGATTAGGGGACGGGTGAGGGTCAGGCTTCGGGGAAGGGTTAGGGTTAGGGTTCGGGCTAGGGTTAGGGTTAGAGATCGGGGACGGTTTAGGGTCCAGGGGAGGGTACGACAACGCTTTAGGGGGAGCGTACGCGTGAGGGCGTGGGTTAGTGTGAGCATACGGGTTAGGATTATGGGACGGGTGATGGTCAGGCTTCGGGGAAGGGTTAGGGTTAGGGTTAGGGCTAGGGTTAGGGTTGGGGGACGGGGACGGTTTAGGGTCCAGGGCAGGGTACGACAACGCTTTAGGGAGAGCGTATGTGTGAGGGCGCGGGTTAGTGTTAGCGTACGGGTTAGGATTAGGGGACGGGTGAGGGTCAGGCTTTGGGGAATGGTTAGGGTTAGGGTTCGGGCTAAGGTTAGGGTTAGGGGACGGGGACGATTTAGGGTCCAGGGGAGGGTACGACAACGCTTTAGGGGGAGTGTACGCGTGAGGGCGCGGGTTAGTGTTAGCGTACGGGTTAGGATTAGGGGACGGGTGAGGGTCAGGCTTCGGGGAAGGGTTAGGGTTAGGGTTCGGGCTAGGGTTAGGGTTAGGGGACGGGGACGGTTTAAGGTCCAGGGGAGGGTACGACAACGCTTTAGGGGGAGCGTACGTGTGAGGGCGCGGGTTAGTGTTAGCGTACGGGATAGGATTAGGGGACGGGTGAGGGTCAGGCTTCGGGGAAGGGTTAGGGTTAGGGTTCGGGCTAGGGTTAGGGTTAGGGGACGGGGACGGTTTAGGGTCCAGGGGAGGGTACGACAACGCTTTAGGGGGAGCGTACGTGTGAGGGCGCGGGTTAGTGTTAGCGTACGTGTTAGGATTAGGGGACGGGTGAGGGTCAGGTTTCGGGGAAGTGTTAGGGTTAAGGTTCAGGCTAGGTTTAGGGTTAGGGGACGGGGACGGTTTAGGGTCCAGGGGAGGGTACAACAACACTTTAGGGGGAGCGTACGTGTGAGGGCGCGGGTTAGTGTTAGCGTACGGGTTAGGATTAGGGGACAGGTGAGGGTCAGGCTTCGGGGAAGGCATAGGGTTAGGGTTCGGCCTAGGGTTAGTGTTAGGGGACGGGGACGGTTTAGGGTCCAGGGGAGGGTACGACAACGCTTTAGGGGGAGCGTACGCGTGAGGGCGCGGGTTAGTGTTAGCGTACGGGTTAGGATTATGGGACGGGTGAGGGTCAGGCTTCGGGGAAGTGTTAGGTTTAGGGTTCGGGCTAGGGTTAGGGTTAGGGGACGGGGACGGTTTAGGGTCCAGGGGAGGGTACGACAACGCTTTAGGGGGAGCGTACGCGTGAGGGCGCGGGTTAGTGTTAGCGTACGGGTGAGGATTAGGGGACGGGTGAGGGTCAGGCTTCGGGGAAGGGTTAGGGTTAGGGTTCGGGCTAGGGTTAGGGTTAGGGGACGGGGACGGTTTAGGGTCCAGGGGAGGGTACGACAACGCTTTAGGGGGAGCGTACGTGCGAGGGCGCGGGTTAGTGTTAGCGTACGGGTTAGGATTAGGTGACGGGTGAGGGTCAGGCTTCGGGGAAGTGTTAGGGTTAGGGTTCGGGCTAGGGTTAGGGTTAGGGAACGGGGACGGTTTAGGGTCCAGGTGAGGGTACGACAACTCTTTAGGGGGAGCGTACGCGTGAGGGCGCGGGTTAGTGTTAGCGTACGGTTTAGGATTAGGGGACGGGTGAGGGTCAGGCTTCGGGGAAGTGTTAGGGTTAGGGTTCGGGCTAGGGTTAGGGTTAGGGGACGGGGACGGTTTAGGGTCCAGGGGAGGGTACGACAACGCTTTAGGGGGAGCGTACGCATGAGGGCGCGGTTTAGGGTTAGCGTACGGGTTAGGAATAGGGGTCGGGTGAGGGTCAGGCTTCGGGGAAGGGTTAGGGTTATGGTTCGGGCTAGAGTTAGGGTTAGGGGACGGGGACGGTTTAGGGTCCAGTGGAGGGTACGACAACGCTTTAGGGGGAGCGTACGTGTGAGGGCGCAGGTTAGTGTTAGCGTACGGGTTAGGATTAGGGG
The DNA here is from genome assembly GCF_964374135.1 of Grampus griseus. NCBI lineage: Eukaryota > Metazoa > Chordata > Mammalia > Artiodactyla > Delphinidae > Grampus > Grampus griseus. The sequence continues at coordinate 283,208 of NW_028133101.1, read as the reverse complement.
ACGGGTGAGGGTCAGGTTTCGGGGAAGGGTTAGGGTTAGGGTTCGGGCTAGGCTTAGGGTTAGAGAACGGGGACAGTTTAGGGTCCAGGGGAGGGTACGACAACGCTTTAGGGGGAGCGTACGCGTGAGGGCGTGGGTTAGTGTGAGCGTACAGGTTAGGATTAGGGGACGGGTGAGGGTCAGGCTTCGGGGAAGGGTTAGGGTTAGGGTTCCGGCTAGGGTTAGGGTTAGAGATCGGGGACGGTTTAGGGTCCAGGGGAGGGTACGACAACGCTTTAGGGGTGAGCGTACGCGTGAGGGCGTGGGTTAGTGTGAGCATACGGGTTAGGATTATGGGACGGGTGATGGTCAGGCTTCGGGGAAGGGTTAGGGTTAGGGTTAGGGCTAGGGTTAGGGTTGGGGGATGGGGACGGTTTAGGGTCCAGGGCAGGGTACGACAACGCTTTAGGGAGAGCGTATGTGTGAGGGCGCAGGTTAGTGTTAGCGTACGGGTTAGGATTAGGGGACGGGTGAGGGTCAGGCTTTGGGGAATGGTTAGGGTTAGGGTTCGGGCTAAGGTTAGGGTTAGGGGACGGGGACGATTTAGGGTCCAGGGGAGGGTACGACAACGCTTTAGGGGGAGTGTACGCGTGAGGGCGCGGGTTAGTGTTAGCGTACGGGTTAGGATTAGGGGACGGGTGAGGGTCAGGCTTCGGGGAAGGGTTAGGGTTAGGGTTCGGGCTAGGGTTAGGGTTAGGGGACGGGGACGGTTTAAGGTCCAGGGGAGGGTACGACAACGCTTTAGGGGGAGCGTACGTGTGAGGGCGCGGGTTAGTGTTAGCGTACGGGATAGGATTAGGGGACAGGTGAGGGTCAGGCTTCGGGGAAGGCATAGGGTTAGGGTTCGGGCTAGGGTTAGTGTTAGGGGACGGGGACGGTTTAGGGTCCAGGGGAGGGTACGACAACAATTTAGGGGGAGCGTACGCGTGAGGGCGCAGGTTAGTGTTAGCGTACGGGTTAGGATTATGGGACGGGTGAGGGTCAGGCTTCGGGGAAGTGTTAGGTTTAGGGTTCGGGCTAGGGTTAGGGTTAGGGGACGGGGACGGTTTAGGGTCCAGGGGAGGGTACGACAACGTTTTAGGGGGAGCGTACGCGTGAGGGCGCGGGTTAGTGTTAGCGTACTGCTTAGGATTAGGGGACGGTGAGGGTCAGGCTTCTGGGAAGGGTTAGGGTTAGGGTTCGGGCTAGGGTTAGGGTTAGGGGACAGGGACGGTTTAGGGTACACGTGAGGGTACGACAACTCTTTAGGGGGAGCGTACGCGTGAGGGCGCGGGTTAGTGTTAGCGTACGGGTTAGGATTAGGGGACGGGTGAGGGTCAGGCTTCGGGGAAGTGTTAGGGTTAAGGTTCGGGCTAGGGTTAGGGTTAGGGGACGGGGACGGTTTAGGGTCCAGGGGAGGGTACGACAACGCTGTAGGGGGAGCGTACGTGTGAGGGCGCGGGGTAGTGTTAGCGTACGGGTTAGGATTAGGGGACGGGTGAGGGTCAGGCTTCGGGGAAGGGTTAGGGTTAGGGTTCGGGCTAGGGTTAGGCTTAGGGGACGGGGACGGTTTAGGGTCCAGGGGAGGGTACGACAACGCTTTACGGGGACCGTAGATGTGAGGGCGCGGGTTAGTGTTAGCGTACGGGTTAGGATTAGGGGACGGGTGAGGGTCAGGCTTCGGGGAAGGGTTAGGGTTAGGGTTCGGGCTAGGTTTAGTGTTAGGGGACGGGGACGGTTTAGGGTCCAGGGCAGGGTACGACAACGCTTTAGGGGGAGCGTACGTGTGAGGGCGTGTGTTAGTGTTAGCGTACGGGATAGGATTAGGGGACGGGTGAGGGTCAGGCTTCGGGGAAGGGTTAGGGTTAGGGTTCGGGCTAGGGTTTCGGTTAGGGGACGGGGACGGTTTAGGGTCCAGGGGAGGGTACGACAACGCTTTAGGGGGAGCGTATGTGTGAGGGCGTGGGTTAGTGTTAGCGTACGGGTTAGGATTAGGGGACGGGTGAGGGTCAGGCTTCGGGGAAGGGTTAGGGTTAGGGTTCGGGCTAGGGTTAGGGTTAGGGGACGGGGACGGTTTAGGGTTCAGGGGAGGGTACGACAACGCTTTAGGGGGAGCGTACGTGTGAGGGCGTGGGTTATTGTTAGCGTACGGGTTAGGATTAGGGGACGGGTGAGGGTCAGGCTTCGGGGAAGGGTTAGGTTTAGGGTTCGGGCTAGGGTTAGGGTTAGGGGACGGGGACGGTTCAGGGTCCAGGGGCGGATACGACAATGCTTTAGGGGGAGCGTACGTGTGAGGGCATGGGTTAGTGTTAGCGTACGGGATAGGATTAGGGGACGGGTGAGTGTCAGGCTTCGGGGAAGTGTTAGGGTTAGGGTTCGGGCTAGGGTTAGGGTTAGGGGACGGGGACGGTTTAGGGTCCAGGGGAGGGTACGACAACGCTTTAGGGGGAGCGTACGTGTGAGGGCTCCGGTTAGTGTTAGCGTACGGTTTAGGATTAGGGGACGGGTGAGGGTCAGGCTTCGGGGAAGGGTTAGGGTTAGGGTTCGGGCTAGGGTTAGGGTTAGGGGACGGGGACGGTTTAGGGTCCAGGGGAGGGTACGACAACGGTTTAGGGGGAGCATACGTGTGAGGGCGTGGGTTAGTGTTAGCGTACGGGTTAGGATTAGGGGACGGGTGAGGGTCAGGCTTCGGGGAAGTGTTAGGGTTAGGGTTCGGGCTATGGTTAGTGTTAGGGGACGGGGACGGTTTAGGGTCCAGGGGAGGGTACGACAACGCTTTAGGGGGAGCGTACGTGTGAGGGCGCGGGTTAGTGTTAGCGTACGGGTTAGGATTAGGGGACGGGTGAGGGTCAGGCTTCGGGGAAGGGTTAGGGTTAGGGTTCGGGCTAGGGTTAGGGTTAGGGGACGGGGACGGTTTAGGGTCCTGGGGAGGGTACGACAAAGCTTTAGGGGGAGCGTACGCGTGAGGGCGCGGGTTAGTGTTAGCGTACGGGTTAGGATTAGGGGACGGGTGAGGGTCAGGCTTCGGGGAAGGGCTAGGTTTAGGGTTCGGGCTAGGGTTAGGGTTAGGGGACGGGGACGGTTTAGGGTCCAGGGGAGGGTACGACAACGCTTTAGGGGGAGCGTACGTGCGAGGGCGCGGGTTAGTGTTAGCGTACGGTTTAGGATTAGGGGACGGGTGAGGGTCAGGCTTCGGGGAACGGTTAGGGTTAGGGTTCGGGCTAGGGTTAGGGTTAGGGGACGGGGACGGTTTAGGGTTCAGGGGAGGGTACGACAACGCTTTAGGGGGACCGTACGTGTGAGGGCGCGGGTTATTCTTAGCGTACGGGTTAGGATTAGGGGACGGGTGAGGGTCAGGCTTCGGGGAAGGGTTAGGGTTAGGGTTCGGGCTAGGGTTAGGGTTAGGGGACGGGGACGGTTCAGGGTCCAGGGGAGGGTACGACAATGCTTTAGGGGGAGCGTACGTGTGAGAGCATGGGTTAGTGTTAGCGTACGGGATAGGATTAGGGGACGGGTGAGTGTCAGGCTTTGGGGAAGTGTTAGGGTTAGGGTTCGGGCTAGGGTTAGGGTTAGGGGACGGGGACGGTTTAGGGTCCAGGGGAGGGTACGACAACGCTTTAGGGGGAGCGTACGTGTGAGGGCTCCGGTTAGTGTTAGCGTACGGTTTAGGATTAGGGGACGGGTGAGGGTCAGGCTTCGGGGAAGGGTTAGGGTTAGGGTTCGGGCTATGGTTAGTGTTAGGGGACGGGGACGGTTTAGGGTCCAGGGGAGGGTACGACAACGCTTTAGGGGGAGCGTACGTGTGAGGGCGCGGGTTAGTGTTAGCGTACGGGTTAGCATTAGGGGACGGGTGAGGCTCAGGGTTCGGGGAAGGGTTAGGGTTAGGGGTCGGGCTAGGGTTAGGGTTAGGGGACGGGGACGGTTTAGGGTCCAGGGGAGGGTACGACAACGCTTTAGGGGGAGCGTACGTGTGAGGGCGCGGGTTAGTGTTAGCGTACGGGTTAGGATTAGGGGACGGGTGAGGCTAAGGGTTCGGGGAAGGGTTAGGGTTAGGGTTCGGGCTAGGGTTAGGGTTAGGGGACGGGGACGGTTTAGGGTCCAGGGGAGGGTACGACAACGCTTTAGGGGGAGCGTACGTGTGAGGGCGCGGGTTAGTGTTAGCGTACGGGTTAGGATTAGGGGACGGGTGAGGGTCAGGCTTCGGGGAAGGGTTAGGGTTAGGGTTCGGGCTAGGGTTAGGGTTAGGGGACGGGGACGGTTTAGGGTCCAGGGGAGGGTACGACAAAGCTTTAGGGGTAGCGTACGCGTGAGGGCGCGGGTTAGTGTTAGCGTACGGGTTAGGATTATGGGACGGGTGAGGGTCAGGCTTCGGGGAAGGGCTAGGTTTAGGGTTCGGGCTAGGGTTAGGGTTAGGGGACGGGGACGGTTTAGGGTCCAGGGGAGGGTACGACAACGCTTTAGGGGGAGCGTACGTGTGAGGGCACGGGTTAGTGTTAGCGTACGGGTTAGGATTAGGGGACGGGTGAGGGTCAGGCTTCGGGGAAGGGTTAGGGTTAGGGTTCGGGCTAGGGTTAGGGTTAGGGGATGGGGACGGTTTAGGGTCCAGGGGAGGGTACGACAACACTTTAGGGGGAGCGTACGTGTAAGGGCGCGGGTTAGTGTGAGCGTACGGGTTAGGATTAGGGGACGGGTGAGGGTCAGGCTTCGGGGAAGGGTTAGGGTTAGGGTTAGAGCTAGTGTTAGGATTAGGGGACGGGATCGGTTTAGGGTCCATGGGAGGGTAGGACAACGCTTTAGGGGGAGCGTACGCGTGAGGGCGCGGGTTAGTGTGAGCGTTTGGGTTATGATTAGGGGACGGTGAGGGTCAGGCTTCTGGGAAAGTTTAGGGTTAGGGTTCGGGCTAGGGTTAGGGTTAGGGGACGGGGACGGTTTAGGGTCCAGGGGAGGGTACGACAATGCTTTAGGGGTAGCGTACGCGTGAGGGCGCTGGTTAGTGTTAGCTTACGGTTTAGGATTAGGGGACGGGTGAGGGTCAGGCTTCGGGGAAGTGTTAGGGTTAGGGTTCGGGCTAGGGTTAGGGTTAGGCGACGGGGACGGTTTAGGGTCCAGGGGAGGGTACGACAACGCTTTAGGGGGAGCGTACGCGTAAGGGCGCGGGTTAGGGTTAGCGTACGGGTTAGGAATAGGGGTCGGGTGAGGGTCAGGCTTCGGTGAAGGGTTAGGGTTAGGGTTCGGGCTAGAGTTAGGGTTAGGGGACGGGGACGGTTTAGGGTCCAGTGGAGGGTACGACAACGCTTTAGGGGGAGCGTACGTGTGAGGGCGCAGGTTAGTGTTAGCGTACGGGTTAGGATTAGGGGACGGGTGAGGGTCAGGTTTCGGGGAAGGGTTAGGGTTAGGGTTCGGGCTAGGTTTAGGGTTAGAGAACGGGGACAGTTTAGGGTCCAGGGGAGGGTACGACAACGCTTTAGGGGGAGCGTACGCGTGAGGGCGTGGGTTAGTGTGAGCGTACGGGTTAGGATTAGGGGACGGGTGAGGGTCAGGCTTCGGGGAAGGGTTAGGGTTAGGGTTCGGGCTAGGGTTAGGGTTAGAGATCGGGGACGGTTTAGGGTCCAGGGGAGGGTACGACAACGCTTTAGGGAGAGCGTACGCGTGAGGGGGTGGGTTAGTGTGAGCATACGGGTTAGGATTATGGGACGGGTGATGGTCAGGCTTCGGGGAAGGGTTAGGGTTAGGGTTAGGGCTAGGGTTAGGGTTGGGGGACGGGGACGGTTTAGGGTCCAGGGCAGGGTACGACAACGCTTTAGGGAGAGCGTATGTGTGAGGGCGCGGGTTAGTGTTAGCGTACGGGTTAGGATTAGGGGACGGGTGAGGGTCAGGCTTTGGGGAATGGTTAGGGTTAGGGTTCGGGCTAAGGTTAGTGTTAGGGGACGGGGACGATTTAGGGTCCAGGGGAGGGTACGACAACGCTTTAGGGGGAGTGTACGCGTGAGGGCGCGGGTTAGTGTTAGCGTACGGGATAGTATTAGGGGACGGGTGAGGGTCAGGCTTCGGGTAAGGGTTAGGGTTAGGGTTCGGGCTAGGGTTAGGGTTAGGGGACGGGGACGGTTTAGGGTCCAGGGGAGGGTACGACAACGCTTTAGGGGGAGCGTACGTGTGAGGGCGCGGGTTAGTGTTAGCGTACGTGTTAGGATTAGGGGACGGGTGAGGGTCAGGCTTCGGGGAAGTGTTAGGGTTAAGGTTCGGGCTAGGTTTAGGGTTAGGGGACGGGGACGGTTTAGGGTCCAGGGGAGGGTAAAACAACACTTTAGGGGGAGCGTACGTGTGAGGGCGCGGGTTAGTGTTATCGTACGGGTTAGGATTATGGGACGGGTGAGGGTCAGGCTTCGGGGATGGGTTAGGGTTAGGGTTCGGGCTAGGGTTAGGGTTAGGGAACGGGGACGGTTTAGGGTCCAGGGGAGGGTACGACAACGCTTTAGGGGGAGCGTACGCGTGAGGGGGCGGGTTAGTGTTAGCGTACGGGTTAGGATTACGGGACGGGTGAGGGTCAGGCTTCGGGGAAGGGTTAGGGTTAGGGTTCGGGCTAGGGTTAGGGTTAGGGGACAGGGACGGTTTACGGTCCAGGGGAGGGTACGCCAACGCTTTAGGGGGAGCGTACGCGTGAGGGCGCGGGTTAGTGTTAGCGTACGGGTTAGGATTAGGTGACGGGTGAGGGTCAGGCTTCGGGGAAGGGTTAGGGTTAGGGTTCGGACTAGGGTTAGGGTTAGGGGACGGGGACGGTTTAGTGTCCAGGTGAGGGTACGACAACTCTTTAGGGGGAGCGTACGCGTGAGGGCGCGGGTTAGTGTTAGCGTACGGGTTAGGATTAGGGGACGGGTGAGGGTCAGGTTTCGGGGAAGGGTTAGGGTTAGGGTTCGGGCTAGGCTTAGGGTTAGAGAACGGGGACAGTTTAGGGTCCAGGGGAGGGTACGACAACGCTTTAGGGGGAGCGTACGCGTGAGGGCGTGGGTTAGTGTGAGCGTACGGGTTAGGATTAGGGGACGGGTGAGGGTCAGGCTTCGGGGAAGGGTTAGGGTTAGGGTTCGGGCTAGGGTTAGGGTTAGAGATCGGGGACGGTTTAGGGTCCAGGGGAGGGTACGACAACGCTTTAGGGGGAGCGTACGCGTGAGGGTGTGGGTTAGTGTGAGCATACGGGTTAGGATTATGGGACGGGTGATGGTCAGGCTTCGGGGAAGGGTTAGGGTTAGGGTTAGGGCTAGGGTTAGGGTTGGGGGACGGGGACGGTTTAGGGTCCAGGGGAGGGTACGACAACGCTTTAGGGAGAGCGTATGTGTGAGGGTGCGGGTTAGTGTTAGCGTACGGGTTAGGATTAGGGGACGGGTGAGGGTCAGGCTTTGGGGAATGGTTAGGGTTGGGGTTCGGGCTAAGGTTAGGGTTAGGGGACGGGGACGATTTAGGGTCCAGGGGAGGGTACGACAACGCTTTAGGGGGAGTGTACGCGTGAGGGCGCGGGTTAGTGTTAGCGTACGGGTTAGGATTAGGGGACGGGTGAGGGTCAGGCTTCGGGGAAGGGTTAGGGTTAGGGTTCGGGCTAGGGTTAGGGTTAGGGGACGGGGACGGTTTAGGGTCCAGGGGAGGGTACGACAACGCTTTAGGGGGAGCGTACGTGTGAGGGCGCGGGTTAGTGTTAGCGTACGTGTTAGGATTAGGGGACGGGTGAGGGTCAGGCTTCGGGGAAGTGTTAGGGTTAAGGTTTGGGCTAGGTTTAGGGTTAGGGGACGGGGACGGTTTAGGGTCCAGGGGAGGGTACAACAACACTTTAGGGGGAGCGTACGTGTGAGGGCGCGGGTTAGTGTTAGCGTACGGGTTAGGATTAGGGGACAGGTGAGGGTCAGGCTTCGGGGAAGGCATAGGGTTAGGGTTCGGGCTAGGGTTAGTGTTAGGGGACGGGGACGGTTTAGGGTCCAGGGGAGGGTACGACAACGCTTTAGGGGGAGCGTACGCGTGAGGGCGCGGGTTAGTGTTAGCGTACGGGTTAGGATTATGGGACGGGTGAGGGTCAGGCTTCGGGGAAGTGTTAGGTTTAGGGTTCGGGCTAGGGTTAGGGTTAGGGGACGGGGACGGTTTAGGGTCCAGGGGAGGGTACGACAACGCTTTAGGGGGAGCGTACGCGTGAGGGCGCGGGTTAGTGTTAGCGTACGGGTGAGGATTAGGGGACGGGTGAGGGTCAGGCTTCGGGGAAGGGTTAGGGTTAGGGTTCGGGCTAGGGTTAGGGTTAGGGGACGGGGACGGTTTAGGGTCCAGGGGAGGGTACGACAACGCTTTAGGGGGAGCGTACGTGTGAGGGCGCGGGTTAGTGTTAGCGTACGGGTTAGGATTAGGTGACGGGTGAGGGTCAGGCTTCGGGGAAGGGTTAGGGTTAGGGTTCGGGCTAGGGTTAGGGTTAGGGAATGGGGACGGTTTAGGGTCCAGGTGAGGGTACGACAACTCTTTAGGGGGAGCGTACGCGTGAGGGCGCGGGTTAGTGTTAGCGTACGGTTTAGGATTAGGGGACGGGTGAGGGTCAGGCTTCGGGGAAGTGTTAGGGTTAGGGTTCGGGCTAGGGTTAGGGTTAGGGGACGGGGACGGTTTAGGGTCCAGGGGAGGGTACGACAACGCTTTAGGGGGAGCGTACGCGTGAGGGCGCGGTTTAGGGTTAGCGTACGGGTTAGGAATAGGGGTCGGGTGAGGGTCAGGCTTCGGGGAAGGGTTAGGGTTAGGGTTCGGGCTAGAGTTAGGGTTAGGGGACGGGGACGGTTTAGGGTCCAGTGGAGGGTACGACAACGCTTTAGGGGGAGCGTACGTGTGAGGGCGCAGGTTAGTGTTAGCGTACGGGTTAGGATTAGGGGACGGGTGAGGGTCAGGTTTCGGGGAAGGGTTAGGGTTAGGGTTCGGGCTAGGCTTAGGGTTAGAGAACGGGGACAGTTTAGGGTCCAGGGGAGGGTACGACAACGCTTTAGGGGGAGCGTACGCGTGAGGGCGTGGGTTAGTGTGAGCGTACAGGTTAGGATTAGGGGACGGGTGAGGGTCAGGCTTCGGGGAAGTGTTAGGGTTAGGGTTCGGGCTAGGGATAGGGTTAGAGATCGGGGACGGTTTAAGGTCCAGGGGAGGGTACGACAACGCTTTAGGGGGAGCGTACGTGTGAGGGCGCGGGTTAGTGTTAGCGTACGGGTTAGGATTAGGGGACGGGTGAGGGTCAGGCTTTGGGGAATGGTTAGGGTTAGGGTTCGGGCTAAGGTTAGGGTTAGGGGACGGGGACGATTTAGGGTCCAGGGGAGGGTACGACAACGCTTTAGGGGGAGTGTACGCGTGAGGGCGCGGGTTAGTGTTAGCGTACGGGTTAGGATTAGGGGACGGGTGAGGGTCAGGCTTCGGGGAAGGGTTAGGGTTAGGGTTCGGGCTAGGGTAAGGGTTAGGGGACGGGGACGGTTTAAGGTCCAGGGGAGGGTACGACAACGCTTTAGGGGGAGCGTACGTGTGAGGGCGCGGGTTAGTGTTAGCGTACGGGATAGGATTAGGGGACGGGTGAGGGTCAGGCTTCGGGGAAGGGTTAGGGTTAGGGTTCGGGCTAGGGTTAGGGTTAGGGGACGGGGACGGTTTAGGGTCCAGGGGAGGGTACGACAACGCTTTAGGGGGAGCGTACGTGTGAGGGCGCGGGTTAGTGTTAGCGTACGTGTTAGGATTAGGGGACGGGTGAGGGTCAGGCTTCGGGGAAGTGTTAGGGTTAAGGTTCGGGCTAGGGTTAGGGTTAGGGGACGGGGAAGGTTTAGGGTCCAGGGGAGGGTACAACAACACTTTAGGGGGAGCGTACGTGTGAGGGCGCGGGTTAGTGTTAGCGTACGGGTTAGGATTAGGGGACAGGTGAGGGTCAGGCTTCGGGGAAGGCATAGGGTTAGGGTTCGGGCTAGGGTTAGTGTTAGGGGACGGGGACGGTTTAGGGTCCAGGGGAGGGTACGACAACGCTTTAGGGGGAGCGTACGCGTGAGGGCGCAGGTTAGTGTTAGCGTACGGGTTAGGATTATGGGACGGGTGAGGGTCAGGCTTCGGGGAAGTGTTAGGTTTAGGGTTCGGGCTAGGGTTAGGGTTAGGGAACGGGGACGGTTTAGGGTCCAGGGGAGGGTACGACAACGCTTTAGGGGGAGCGTACGCGTGAGGGCGCGGGTTAGTGTTAGCGTACTGCTTAGGATTAGGGGACGGTGAGGGTCAGGCTTCTGGGAAGGGTTAGGGTTAGGGTTCGGGCTAGGGTTAGGGTTAGGGGACAGGGACGGTTTAGGGTACACGTGAGGGTACGACAACTCTTTAGGGGGAGCGTACGCGTGAGGGCGCGGGTTAGTGTTAGCGTACGGGTTAGGATTAGGGGACGGGTGAGGGTCAGGCTTCGGGGAAGGGTTAGGGTTAGGGTTCGGGCTAGGTTTAGTGTTAGGGGACGGGGACGGTTTAGGGTCCAGGGGAGGGTACGACAACGCTTTAGGGGGAGCGTACGTGTGAGGGCGCGTGTTAGTGTTAGCGTACGGGATAGGATTAGGGGACGGGTGAGGGTCAGGCTTCGGGGAAGGGTTAGGGTTAGGGTTCGGGCTAGGGTTTCGGTTAGGGGACGGGGACGGTTTAGGGTCCAGGGGAGGGTACGACAACGCTTTAGGGGGAGCGTATGTGTGAGGGCGTGGGTTAGTGTTAGCGTACGGGTTAGGATTAGGGGACGGGTGAGGGTCAGGCTTCGGGGAAGGGTTAGGGTTAGGGTTCGGGCTAGGGTTAGGGTTAGGGGACGGGGACGGTTTAGGGTTCAGGGGAGGGTACGACAACGCTTTAGGGGGAGCGTACGTGTGAGGGCGTGGGTTAGTGTTAGCGTACGGGTTAGGGTTAGGGGACGGGTGAGGGTCAGGCTTCGGGGAAGGGTTAGGGTTAGGGTTCGGGCTATGGTTAGTGTTAGGGGATGGGGACGGTTTAGGGTCCAGGGGAGGGTACGACAACGCTTTAGGGGGAGCGTACGTGTGAGGGCGCGGGTTAGTGTTAGCGTACGGTTTAGGATTAGGGGACGGGTGAGGGTCAGGCTTCGGGGAAGGGTTAGGGTTAGGGTTCGGGCTAGGGTTAGGGTTAGGGGACGGGGACGGTTTAGGGTCCTGGGGAGGGTACGACAAAGCTTTAGGGGGAGCGTACGCGTGAGGGCGCGGGTTAGTGTTAGCGTACGGGTTAGGATTAGGGGACGGGTGAGGGTCAGGCTTCGGGGAAGGGCTAGGTTTAGGGTTCGGGCTAGGGTTAGGGTTAGGGGACGGGGACGGTTTAGGGTCCAGGGGAGGGTACGACAACGCTTTAGGGGGAGCGTACGTGCGAGGGCGCGGGTTAGTGTTAGCGTACGGTTTAGGATTAGGGGACGGGTGAGGGTCAGGCTTCGGGGAACGGTTAGGGTTACGGTTCGGGCTAGTGTTAGGGTTAGGGGACGGGGACGGTTTAGGGTTCAGGGGAGGGTACGACAACGCTTTAGGGGGAGCGTACGTGTGAGGGCGCGGGTTATTGTTAGCGTACGGGTTAGGATTAGGGGACGGGTGAGGGTCAGGCTTCGGGGAAGGGTTAGGGTTAGGGTTCGGGCTAGGGTTAGGGTTAGGGGACGGGGACGGTTCAGGGTCCAGGGGAGGGTACGACAATGCTTTAGGGGGAGCGTACGTGTGAGAGCATGGGTTAGTGTTAGCGTACGGGATAGGATTAGGGGACGGGTGAGTGTCAGGCTTCGGGGAAGTGTTAGGGTTAGGGTTCGGGCTAGGGTTAGGGTTAGGGGACGGGGACGGTTTAGGGTCCAGGGGAGGGTACGACAACGCTTTAGGGGGAGCGTACGTGTGAGGGCTCCGGTTAGTGTTAGCGTACGGGTTAGGATTAGGGGACGGGTGAGGGTCAGGCTTCGGGGAAGGGTTAGGGTTAGGGTTCGGGCTATGGTTAGTGTTAGGGGACGGGGACGGTTTAGGGTCCAGGGGAGGGTACGACAACGCTTTAGGGGGAGCGTACGTGTGAGGGCGCGGGTTAGTGTTAGCGTACGGGTTAGGATTAGGGGACGGGTGAGGCTCAGGGTTCGGGGAAGGGTTAGGGTTAGGGTTCGGGCTAGGGTTAGGGTTAGGGGACGGGGACGGTTTAGGGTCCGGGGGAGGGTACGACAACGCTTTAGGGGGAGCGTACGTGTGAGGGCGCGGGTTAGTGTTAGCGTACGGGTTAGGATTAGGGGACGGGTGAGGCTAAGGGTTCGGGGAAGGGTTAGGGTTAGGGTTCGGGCTAGGGTTAGTGTTAGGGGACGGGGACGGTTTAGGGTCCAGGGGAGGGTACGACAACGCTTTAGGGGGAGCGTACGTGTGAGGGCGCGGGTTAGTGTTAGCGTACGGGTTAGGATTAGGGGACGGGTGAGGGTCAGGCTTCGGGGAAGGGTTAGGGTTAGGGTTCGGGCTAGGGTTAGGGTTAGGGGACGGGGACGGTTTAGGGTCCAGGGGAGGGTACGACAAAGCTTTAGGGGGAGCGTACGCGTGAGGGCGCGGGTTAGTGTTAGCGTACGGGTTAGGATTAGGGGACGGGTGAGGGTCAGGCTTCGGGGAAGGGTTAGGGTTAGGGTTCGGGCTAGGGTTAGGGTTAGGGGATGGGGACGTTTTAGGGTCCAGGGGAGGGTACGACAACACTTTAGGGGGAGCGTACGTGTAAGGGCGCGGGTTAGTGTGAACGTACGGGTTAGGATTAGGGGACGGGTGAGGGTCAGGCTTCGGGGAAGGGTTAGGGTTAGGGTTAGAGCTAGTGTTAGGGTTAGGGGACGGGATCGGTTTAGGGTCCATGGGAGGGTAGGACAACGCTTTAGGGGGAGCGTACGCGTGAGGGCGCGGGTTAGTGTGAGCGTACGGGTTAGAATTACGGGACGGGTGAGGGTCAGGCTTCGGGGAAGGGATAGGGTTAGGGTTAGGGCTAGGGTTAGGGTTAGGGGACGGGGACGGTTTAGGGTCCAGGGGAGGGTACGACAAAGCTTTAGGGGGAGCGTACGCGTGAGGGCGCGGGTTAGTGTGAGCGTACGGGTTAGGATTAGGGGACGGTGAGGGTCAGGCTTCTGGGAAGTGTTAGGGTTAGGGTTCGGGCTAGGGTTAGGGATAGGGGACAGGGACGGTTTAGGGTACACGTGAGGGTACGACAACTCTTTAGGGGGAGCGTACGCGTGAGGGCGCGGGTTAGTGTTAGCGTACGGGTTAGGATTAGGGGACGGGTGAGGGTCAGGCTTCGGGGAAGTGTTAGGGTTAGGGTTCGGGCTAGGGTTAGGGTTAGGGGACGGGGACAGTTTAGGGTCCAGGGGAGGGTACGACAACGCTTTAGGGGGAGCGTACGCGTGAGGGCGCGGGTTAGGGTTAGCGTACGGGTTAGGAATAGGGGTCGGGTGAGGGTCAGGCTTCGGGGAAGGGTTAGGGTTAGGGTTCGGGCTAGGGTTAGGGTTAGGGGACGGGGACGGTTTAGGGTCCAGTGGAGGGTACGACAACGCTTTAGGGGGAGCGTACGTGTGAGGGCGCAGGTTAGCGTTAGCGTACGGGTTAGGATTAGGGGACGGGTGAGGGTCAGGTTTCGGGGATGGGTTAGGGTTAGGGTTCGGGCTAGGCTTAGGGTTAGAGAACGGGGACAGTTTATGGTCCAGGGGAGGGTACGACAACGCTTTAGGGGGAGGGTACGCGTGAGGGCGTGGGTTAGTGTGAGCGTACGTGTTAGGATTAGGGGACGGGTGAGGGTCAGGCTTCGGGGAAGGGTTAGGGTTAGGGTTCGGGCTAGGGTTAGGTATAGAGATCGGGGACGGTTTAGGGTCCAGGGGAGGGTACGACAACGCTTTAGGGGGAGCGTACGCGTGAGGGCGTGGGTTAGTGTGAGCGTACGGGTTAGGATTATGGGACGGGTGATGGTCAGGCTTCGGGGAAGGGTTAGGGTTAGGGTTAGGGCTAGGGTTAGGGTTGGGGGACGGGGACGGTTTAGGGTCCAGGGCAGGGTACGACAACGCTTTAGGGAGAGCGTACGTGTGAGGGCGCGGGTTAGTGTTAGCGTACGGGTTAGGATTAGGGGACGGGTGAGGGTCAGGGTTCGGGGAAGGGTTAGGGTTAGGGTTCGGGCTAGGGTTAGGGTTAGGGGACGGGGACGGTTTAAGGTCCAGGGGAGGGTACGACAACGCTTTAGGGGGAGCGTACGTGTGAGGGCGCGGGTTAGTGTTAGCGTACGGGATAGGATTAGGGGACGGGTGAGGGTCAGGCTTCGGGGAAGGGTTAGGGTTAGGGTTCGGGCTAGGGTTAGGGTTAGGGGACGGGGACGGTTTAGGGTCCAGGGGAGGGTACGACAACGCTTTAGGGGGAGCGTACGTGTGAGGGCGCGGGTTAGTGTTAGCGTACGTGTTAGGATTAGGGGACGGGTGAGGGTCAGGCTTCGGGGAAGGGTTAGGGTTAAGGTTCGGGCTAGGGTTAGTGTTAGGGGACGGGGACGGTTTAGGGTCCAGGGGAGGGTACAACAACGCTTTAGGGGGAGCGTACGTGTGAGGGCGCGGGTTAGTGTTAGCGTACGGGATAGGATTAGGGGACGGGTGAGGGTCAGGCTTCGGGGAAGGGTTAGGGTTAGGGTTCAGGCTAGGGTTACGGTTAGGGGACGGGGACGGTTTAGGGTCCAGGGGAGGGTACGACAACGCATTAGGGGGAGCGTATGTGTGAGGGCGTGGGTTAGTGTTAGCGTACGGGTTAGGATTAGGGGACGGGTGAGGGTCAGGCTTCGGCTAAGGGTTAGGGTTAGGGTTCGGGCTAGGGTTAGGGTTAGGGGACGGGGACGGTTTAGGGTTCAGGGGAGGGTACGACAACGCTTTAGGGGGAGCGTACGTGTGAGGGCGCGGGTTATTGTTAGCGTACGGGTTAGGATTAGGGGACGGGTGAGGGTCAGGCTTCGGGGAAGGGTTAGGGTTAGGGTTCGTGCTAGGGTTAGGGTTAGGGGACGGGGACGGTTCAGGGTCCAGGGGAGGATACGACAATGCTTTAGGGGGAGCGTACGCGTGAGGGCGCGGGTTAGTGTTAGCGTACGGTTTAGGATTAGGGGACGGGTGAGGGTCAGGCTTCGGGGAAGTGTTAGGGTTAGGGTTCGGGCTAGGGTTAGGGTTAGGGGACGGGGACGGTTTAGGGTCCAGGGGAGGGTACGACAACGCTTTAGGGGGAGCGTACGCGTGAGGGCGCGGTTTAGGGTTAGCGTACGGGTTAGGAATAGGGGTCGGGTGAGGGTCAGGCTTCGGGGAAGGGTTAGGGTTAGGGTTCGGGCTAGAGTTAGGGTTAGGGGACGGGGACGGTTTAGGATCCAGTGGAGGGTACGACAACGCTTTAGGGGGAGCGTACGTGTGAGGGCGCAGGTTAGTGTTAGCGTACGGGTTAGGATTAGGGGACGGGTGAGGGTCAGGTTTCGGGGAAGGGTTAGGGTTAGGGTTCGGGCTAGGCTTAGGGTTAGAGAACGGGGACAGTTTAGGGTCCAGGGGAGGGTACGACAACGCTTTAGGGGGAGCGTACGCGTGAGGGCGTGGGTTAGTGTGAGCGTACAGGTTAGGATTAGGGGACGGGTGAGGGTCAGGCTTCGGGGAAGTGTTAGGGTTAGGGTTCGGGCTAGGGTTAGGGTTAGAGATCGGGGACGGTTTAGGGTCCAGGGGAGGGTACGACAACGCTTTAGGGGGAGCGTACGCGTGAGGGCGTGTGTTAGTGTGAGCATACGGGTTAGGATTATGGGACGGGTGATGGTCAGGCTTCGGGGAAGGGTTAGGGTTAGGGTTAGGGCTAGGGTTAGGGTTGGGGGACGGGGACGGTTTAGGGTCCAGGGCAGGGTATGACAACGCTTTAGGGAGAGCGTATGTGTGAGGGCGCGGGTTAGTGTTAGCGTACGGGTTAGGATTAGGGGACGGGTGAGGGTCAGGCTTTGGGGAATGGTTAGGGTTAGGGTTCGGGCTAAGGTTAGGGTTAGGGGACGGGGACGATTTAGGGTCCAGGGGAGGGTACGACAACGCTTTAGGGGGAGTGTACGCGTGAGGGCGCGGGTTAGTGTTAGCGTACGGGTTAGGATTAGGGGACGGGTGAGGGTCAGGCTTCGGGGAAGGGTTAGGGTTAGGGTTCGGGCTAGGGTAAGGGTTAGGGGACGGGGACGGTTTAAGGTCCAGGGGAGGGTACGAGAACGCTTTAGGGGGAGCGTACGTGTGAGGGCGCGGGTTAGTGTTAGCGTACGGGATAGGATTAGGGGACGGGTGAGGGTCAGGCTTCGGGGAAGGGTTAGGGTTAGGGTTCGGGCTAGGGTTAGGGTTAGGGGACGGGGACGGTTTAGGGTCCAGGGGAGGGTACGACAACGCTTTAGGGGGAGCGTACGTGTGAGGGCGCGGGTTAGTGTTAGCGTACGTGTTAGGATTAGGGGACGGGTGAGGGTCAGGCTTCGGGGAAGTGTTAGGGTTAAGGTTCGGGCTAGGGTTAGGGTTAGGGGACGGGGACGGTTTAGGGTCCAGGGGAGGGTACAACAACACTTTAGGGGGAGCGTACGTGTGAGGGCGCGGGTTAGTGTTAGCGTACGGGTTAGGATTAGGGGACAGGTGAGGGTCAGGCTTCGGGGAAGGCATAGGGTTAGGGTTCGGGCTAGGGTTAGTGTTAGGGGACGGGGACGGTTTAGGGTCCAGGGGAGGGTACGACAACGCTTTAGGGGGAGCGTACGCGTGAGGGCGCAGGTTAGTGTTAGCGTACGGGTTAGGATTATGGGACGGGTGAGGGTCAGGCTTCGGGGAAGTGTTAGGTTTAGGGTTCGGGCTAGGGTTAGGGTTAGGGAACGGGGACGGTTTAGGGTCCAGGGGAGGGTACGACAACGCTTTAGGGGGAGCGTACGCGTGAGGGCGCGGGTTAGTGTTAGCGTACTGCTTAGGATTAGGGGACGGTGAGGGTCAGGCTTCTGGGAAGGGTTAGGGTTAGGGTTCGGGCTAGGGTTAGGGTTAGGGGACAGGGACGGTTTAGGGTACACGTGAGGGTACGACAACTCTTTAGGGGGAGCGTACGCGTGAGGGCGCGGGTTAGTGTTAGCGTACGGGTTAGGATTAGGGGACGGGTGAGGGTCAGGCTTCGGGGAAGGGTTAGGGTTAGGGTTCGGGCTAGGTTTAGTGTTAGGGGACGGGGACGGTTTAGGATCCAGGGGAGGGTACGACAACGCTTTAGGGGGAGCGTACGTGTGAGGGCGCGTGTTAGTGTTAGCGTACGGGATAGGATTAGGGGACGGGTGAGGGTCAGGCTTCGGGGAAGGGTTAGGGTTAGGGTTCGGGCTAGGGTTTCGGTTAGGGGACGGGGACGGTTTAGGGTCCAGGGGAGGGTACGACAACGCTTTAGGGGGAGCGTACGTGTGAGGGCGTGGGTTATTGTTAGCGTACGGGTTAGGATTAGGGGACGGGTGAGGGTCAGGCTTCGGGGAAGGGTTAGGGTTAGGGTTCGGGCTAGGTTTAGTGTTAGGGGACGGGGACGGTTTAGGGTCCAGGGGAGGGTACGACAACGCTTTAGGGGGAGCGTACGTGTGAGGGCGCGTGTTAGTGTTAGCGTACGGGATAGGATTAGGGGACGGGTGAGGGTCAGGCTTCGGGGAAGGGTTAGGGTTAGGGTTCGGGCTAGGGTTAGGGTTAGGGGACGGGGACGGTTTAGGGTCCTGGGGAGGGTACGACAAAGCTTTAGGGGGAGCGTACGCGTGAGGGCGCGGGTTAGTGTTAGCGTACGGGTTAGGATTAGGGGACGGGTGAGGGTCAGGCATCGGGGAAGGGCTAGGTTTAGGGTTCGGGCTAGGGTTAGGGTTAGGGGACGGGGACGGTTTAGGGTCCAGTGGAGGGTACGACAACGCTTTAGGGGGAGCGTACGTGTGAGGGCGCAGGTTAGTGTTAGCGTACGGGTTAGGATTAGGGGACGGGTGAGGGTCAGGTTTCGGGGAAGGGTTAGGGTTAGGGTTCGGGCTAGGCTTAGGGTTAGAGAACGGGGACAGTTTAGGGTCCAGGGGAGGGTACGACAACGCTTTAGGGGGAGCGTACGCGTGAGGGCGTGGGTTAGTGTGAGCGTACAGGTTAGGATTAGGGGACGGGTGAGGCTCAGGCTTCGGGGAAGTGTTAGGGTTAGGGTTCGGGCTAGGGTTAGGGTTAGAGATCGGGGACGGTTTAAGGTCCAGGGGAGGGTACGACAACGCTTTAGGGGGAGCGTACGTGTGAGGGCGCGGGTTAGTGTTAGCGTACGGGTTAGGATTAGGGGACGGGTGAGGGTCAGGCTTTGGGGAATGGTTAGGGTTAGGGTTCGGGCTAAGGTTAGGGTTAGGGGACGGGGACGATTTAGGGTCCAGGGGAGGGTACGACAACGCTTTAGGGGGAGTGTACGCGTGAGGGCGCGGGTTAGTGTTAGCGTACGGGTTAGGATTAGGGGACGAGTGAGGGTCAGGCTTCGGGGAAGGGTTAGGGTTAGGGTTCGGGCTAGGGTAAGGGTTAGGGGACGGGGACGGTTTAAGGTCCAGGGGAGGGTACGACAACGCTTTAGGGGGAGCGTACGTGTGAGGGCGCGGGTTAGTGTTAGCGTACGGGATAGGATTAGGGGACGGGTGAGGGTCAGGCTTCGGGGAAGGGTTAGGGTTAGGGTTCGGGCTAGGGTTAGGGTTAGGGGACCGGGACGGTTTAGGGTCCAGGGGAGGGTACGACAACGCTTTAGGGGGAGCGTACGTGTGAGGGCGCGGGTTAGTGTTAGCGTACGTGTTAGGATTAGGGGACGGGTGAGGGTCAGGCTTCGGGGAAGTGTTAGGGTTAAGGTTCGGGCTAGGGTTAGGGTTAGGGGACGGGGAAGGTTTAGGGTCCAGGGGAGGGTACAACAACACTTTAGGGGGAGCGTACGTGTGAGGGCGCGGGTTAGTGTTAGCGTACGGGTTAGGATTAGGGGACAGGTGAGGGTCAGGCTTCGGGGAAGGCATAGGGTTAGGGTTCGGGCTAGGGTTAGTGTTAGGGGACGGGGACGGTTTAGGGTCCAGGGGAGGGTACGACAACGCTTTAGGGGGAGCGTACGCGTGAGGGCGCAGGTTAGTGTTAGCGTACGGGTTAGGATTATGGGACGGGTGAGGGTCAGGCTTCGGGGAAGTGTTAGGTTTAGGGTTCGGGCTAGGGTTAGGGTTAGGGAACGGGGACGGTTTAGGGTCCAGGGGAGGGTACGACAACGCTTTAGGGGGAGCGTACGCGTGAGGGCGCGGGTTAGTGTTAGCGTACTGCTTAGGATTAGGGGACGGTGAGGGTCAGGCTTCTGGGAAGGGTTAGGGTTAGGGTTCGGGCTAGGGTTAGGGTTAGGGGACAGGGACGGTTTAGGGTACACGTGAGGGTACGACAACTCTTTAGGGGGAGCGTACGCGTGAGGGCGCGGGTTAGTGTTAGCGTACGGGTTAGGATTAGGGGACGGGTGAGGGTCAGGCTTCGGGGAAGGGTTAGGGTTAGGGTTCGGGCTAGGTTTAGTGTTAGGGGACGGGGACGGTTTAGGGTCCAGGGGAGGGTACGACAACGCTTTAGGGGGAGCGTACGTGTGAGGGCGCGTGTTAGTGTTAGCGTACGGGATAGGATTAGGGGACGGGTGAGGGTCAGGCTTCGGGGAAGGGTTAGGGTTAGGGTTCGGGCTAGGGTTTCGGTTAGGGGACGGGGACGGTTTAGAGTCCAGGGGAGGGTACGACAACGCTTTAGGGGGAGCGTATGTGTGAGGGCGTGGGTTAGTGTTAGCGTACGGGTTAGGATTAGGGGACGGGTGAGGGTCAGGCTTCGGGGAAGGGTTAGGGTTAGGGTTCGGGCTAGGGTTAGGGTTAGGGGACGGGGACGGTTTAGGGTTCAGGGGAGGGTACGACAACGCTTTAGGGGGAGCGTACGTGTGAGGGCGTGGGTTATTGTTAGCGTACGGGTTAGGGTTAGGGGACGGGTGAGGGTCAGGCTTCGGGGAAGGGTTAGGGTTAGGGTTCGGGCTATGGTTAGTGTTAGGGGATGGGGACGGTTTAGGGTCCAGGGGAGGGTACGACAACGCTTTAGGGGGAGCGTACGTGTGAGGGCGCGGGTTAGTGTTAGCGTACGGTTTAGGATTAGGGGACGGGTGAGGGTCAGGCTTCGGGGAAGGGTTAGGGTTAGGGTTCGGGCTAGGGTTAGGGTTAGGGGACGGGGACGGTTTAGGGTCCTGGGGAGGGTACGACAAAGCTTTAGGGGGAGCGTACGCGTGAGGGCGCGGGTTAGTGTTAGCGTACGGGTTAGGATTAGGGGACGGGTGAGGGTCAGGCTTCGGGGAAGGGCTAGGTTTAGGGTTCGGGCTAGGGTTAGGGTTAGGGGACGGGGACGGTTTAGGGTTCAGGGGCGGGTACGACAACGCTTTAGGGGGAGCGTACGTGCGAGGGCGCGGGTTAGTGTTAGCGTACGGTTTAGGATTAGGGGACGGGTGAGGGTCAGGCTTCGGGGAACGGTTAGGGTTAGGGTTCGGGCTAGTGTTAGGGTTAGGGGACGGGGACGGTTTAGGGTTCAGGGGAGGGTACGACAACGCTTTAGGGGGAGCGTACGTGTGAGGGCGCGGGTTATTGTTAGCGTACGGGTTAGGATTAGGGGACGGGTGAGGGTCAGGCTTCGGGGAAGGGTTAGGGTTAGGGTTCGGGCTAGGGTTAGGGTTAGGGGACGGGGACGGTTCAGGGTCCAGGGGAGGGTACGACAATGCTTTAGGGGGAGCGTACGTGTGAGAGCATGGGTTAGTGTTAGCGTACGGGATAGGATTAGGGGACGGGTGAGTGTCAGGCTTCGGGGAAGTGTTAGGGTTAGGGTTCGGGCTAGGGTTAGGGTTAGGGGACGGGGACGGTTTAGGGTCCAGGGGAGGGTACGACAACGCTTTAGGGGGAGCGTACGTGTGAGGGCTCCGGTTAGTGTTAGCGTACGGGTTAGGATTAGGGGACGGGTGAGGGTCAGGCTTCGGGGAAGGGTTAGGGTTAGGGTTCGGGCTATGGTTAGTGTTAGGGGACGGGGACGGTTTAGGGTCCAGGGGAGGGTACGACAACGCTTTAGGGGGAGCGTACGTGTGAGGGCGCGGGTTAGTGTTAGCGTACGGGTTAGGATTAGGGGACGGGTGAGGCTCAGGGTTCGGGGAAGGGTTAGGGTTAGGGTTCGGGCTAGGGTTAGGGTTAGGGGACGGGGACGGTTTAGGGTCCAGGGGAGGGTACGACAAAGCTTTAGGGGGAGCGTACGCGTGAGGGCGCGGGTTAGTGTTAGCGTACGGGTTAGGATTAGGGGACGGGTGAGGGTCAGGCTTCGGGGAAGGGTTAGGGTTAGGGTTCGGGCTAGGGTTAGGGTTAGGGGACGGGGACGGTTTAGGGTCCAGTGGAGGGTACGACAACGCTTTAGGGGGATCGTACGTGTGAGGGCGCAGGTTAGCGTTAGCGTACGGGTTAGGATTAGGGGACGGGTGAGGGTCAGGTTTCGGGGATGGGTTAGGGTTAGGGTTCGGGCTAGGCTTAGGGTTAGAGAACGGGGACAGTTTATGGTCCAGGGGAGGGTACGACAACGCTTTAGGGGGAGCGTACGCGTGAGGGCGTGGGTTAGTGTGAGCGTACGTGTTAGGATTAGGGGACGGGTGAGGGTCAGGCTTCGGGGAAGGGTTAGGGTTAGGGTTCGGGCTAGGGTTAGGTATAGAGATCGGGGACGGTTTAGGGTCCAGGGGAGGGTACGACAACGCTTTAGGGGGAGCGTACGCGTGAGGGCGTGGGTTAGTGTGAGCGTACGGGTTAGGATTATGGGACGGGTGATGGTCAGGCTTCGGGGAAGGGTTAGGGTTAGGGTTAGGGCTAGGGTTAGGGTTGGGGGACGGGGACGGTTTAGGGTCCAGGGCAGGGTACGACAACGCTTTAGGGAGAGCGTACGTGTGAGGGCGCGGGTTAGTGTTAGCGTACGGGTTAGGATTAGGGGACGGGTGAGGGTCAGGGTTCGGGGAAGGGTTAGGGTTAGGGTTCGGGCTAGGGTTAGGGTTAGGGGACGGGGACGGTTTAAGGTCCAGGGGAGGGTACGACAACGCTTTAGGGGGAGCGTACGTGTGAGGGCGCGGGTTAGTGTTAGCGTACGGGATAGGATTAGGGGACGGGTGAGGGTCAGGCTTCGGGGAAGGGTTAGGGTTAGGGTTCGGGCTAGGGTTAGGGTTAGGGGACGGGGACGGTTTAGGGTCCAGGGGAGGGTACGACAACGCTTTAGGGGGAGCGTACGTGTGAGGGCGCGGGTTAGTGTTAGCGTACGTGTTAGGATTAGGGGACGGGTGAGGGTCAGGCTTCGGGGAAGGGTTAGGGTTAAGGTTCGGGCTAGGGTTAGTGTTAGGGGACGGGGACGGTTTAGGGTCCAGGGGAGGGTACAACAACGCTTTAGGGGGAGCGTACGTGTGAGGGCGCGGGTTAGTGTTAGCGTACGGGATAGGATTAGGGGACGGGTGAGGGTCAGGCTTCGGGGAAGGGTTAGGGTTAGGGTTCAGGCTAGGGTTACGGTTAGGGGACGGGGACGGTTTAGGGTCCAGGGGAGGGTACGACAACGCATTAGGGGGAGCGTATGTGTGAGGGCGTGGGTTAGTGTTAGCGTACGGGTTAGGATTAGGGGACGGGTGAGGGTCAGGCTTCGGCTAAGGGTTAGGGTTAGGGTTCGGGCTAGGGTTAGGGTTAGGGGACGGGGACGGTTTAGGGTTCAGGGGAGGGTACGACAACACTTTAGGGGGAGCGTACGTGTGAGGGCGCGGGTTATTGTTAGCGTACGGGTTAGGATTAGGGGACGGGTGAGGGTCAGGCTTCGGGGAAGGGTTAGGGTTAGGGTTCGGGCTAGGGTTAGGGTTAGGGGACGGGGACGGTTCAGGGTCCAGGGGAGGATACGACAATGCTTTAGGGGGAGCGTACGCGTGAGGGCGCGGGTTAGTGTTAGCGTACGGTTTAGGATTAGGGGACGGGTGAGGGTCAGGCTTCGGGGAAGTGTTAGGGTTAGGGTTCGGGCTAGGGTTAGGGTTAGGGGACGGGGACGGTTTAGGGTCCAGGGGAGGGTACGACAACGCTTTAGGGGGAGCGTACGCGTGAGGGCGCGGTTTAGGGTTAGCGTACGGGTTAGGAATAGGGGTCGGGTGAGGGTCAGGCTTCGGGGAAGGGTTAGGGTTAGGGTTCGGGCTAGAGTTAGGGTTAGGGGACGGGGACGGTTTAGGATCCAGTGGAGGGTACGACAACGCTTTAGGGGGAGCGTACGTGTGAGGGCGCAGGTTAGTGTTAGCGTACGGGTTAGGATTAGGGGACGGGTGAGGGTCAGGTTTCGGGGAAGGGTTAGGGTTAGGGTTCGGGCTAGGCTTAGGGTTAGAGAACGGGGACAGTTTAGGGTCCAGGGGAGGGTACGACAACGCTTTAGGGGGAGCGTACGCGTGAGGGCGTGGGTTAGTGTGAGCGTACAGGTTAGGATTAGGGGACGGGTGAGGGTCAGGCTTCGGGGAAGTGTTAGGGTTAGGGTTCGGGCTAGGGTTAGGGTTAGAGATCGGGGACGGTTTAGGGTCCAGGGGAGGGTACGACAACGCTTTAGGGGGAGCGTACGCGTGAGGGCGTGGGTTAGTGTGAGCATACGGGTTAGGATTATGGGACGGGTGATGGTCAGGCTTCGGGGAAGGGTTAGGGTTAGGGTTAGGGCTAGGGTTAGGGTTGGGGGACGGGGACGGTTTAGGGTCCAGGGCAGGGTATGACAACGCTTTAGGGAGAGCGTATGTGTGAGGGCGCGGGTTAGTGTTAGCGTACGGGTTAGGATTAGGGGACGGGTGAGGGTCAGGCTTTGGGGAATGGTTAGGGTTAGGGTTCGGGCTAAGGTTAGGGTTAGGGGACGGGGACGATTTAGGGTCCAGGGGAGGGTACGACAACGCTTTAGGGGGAGTGTACGCGTGAGGGCGCGGGTTAGTGTTAGCGTACGGGTTAGGATTAGGGGACGGGTGAGGGTCAGGCTTCGGGGAAGGGTTAGGGTTAGGGTTCGGGCTAGGGTAAGGGTTAGGGGACGGGGACGGTTTAAGGTCCAGGGGAGGGTACGAGAACGCTTTAGGGGGAGCGTACGTGTGAGGGCGCGGGTTAGTGTTAGCGTACGGGATAGGATTAGGGGACGGGTGAGGGTCAGGCTTCGGGGAAGGGTTAGGGTTAGGGTTCGGGCTAGGGTTAGGGTTAGGGGACGGGGACGGTTTAGGGTCCAGGGGAGGGTACGACAACGCTTTAGGGGGAGCGTACGTGTGAGGGCGCGGGTTAGTGTTAGCGTACGTGTTAGGATTAGGGGACGGGTGAGGGTCAGGCTTCGGGGAAGTGTTAGGGTTAAGGTTCGGGCTAGGGTTAGGGTTAGGGGACGGGGACGGTTTAGGGTCCAGGGGAGGGTACAACAACACTTTAGGGGGAGCGTACGTGTGAGGGCGCGGGTTAGTGTTAGCGTACGGGTTAGGATTAGGGGACAGGTGAGGGTCAGGCTTCGGGGAAGGCATAGGGTTAGGGTTCGGGCTAGGGTTAGTGTTAGGGGACGGGGACGGTTTAGGGTCCAGGGGAGGGTACGACAACGCTTTAGGGGGAGCGTACGCGTGAGGGCGCAGGTTAGTGTTAGCGTACGGGTTAGGATTATGGGACGGGTGAGGGTCAGGCTTCGGGGAAGTGTTAGGTTTAGGGTTCGGGCTAGGGTTAGGGTTAGGGAACGGGGACGGTTTAGGGTCCAGGGGAGGGTACGACAACGCTTTAGGGGGAGCGTACGCGTGAGGGCGCGGGTTAGTGTTAGCGTACTGCTTAGGATTAGGGGACGGTGAGGGTCAGGCTTCTGGGAAGGGTTAGGGTTAGGGTTCGGGCTAGGGTTAGGGTTAGGGGACAGGGACGGTTTAGGGTACACGTGAGGGTACGACAACTCTTTAGGGGGAGCGTACGCGTGAGGGCGCGGGTTAGTGTTAGCGTACGGGTTAGGATTAGGGGACGGGTGAGGGTCAGGCTTCGGGGAAGGGTTAGGGTTAGGGTTCGGGCTAGGTTTAGTGTTAGGGGACGGGGACGGTTTAGGGTCCAGGGGAGGGTACGACAACGCTTTAGGGGGAGCGTACGTGTGAGGGCGCGTGTTAGTGTTAGCGTACGGGATAGGATTAGGGGACGGGTGAGGGTCAGGCTTCGGGGAAGGGTTAGGGTTAGGGTTCGGGCTAGGGTTTCGGTTAGGGGACGGGGACGGTTTAGGGTCCAGGGGAGGGTACGACAACGCTTTAGGGGGAGCGTATGTGTGAGGGCGTGGGTTAGTGTTAGCGTACGGGTTAGGATTAGGGGACGGGTGAGGGTCAGGCTTCGGGGAAGGGTTAGGGTTAGTGTTCGGGCTAGGGTTAGGGTTAGGGGACGGGGACGGTTTAGGGTTCAGGGGAGGGTACGACAACGCTTTAGGGGGAGCGTACGTGTGAGGGCGTGGGTTATTGTTAGCGTACGGGTTAGGATTAGGGGACGGGTGAGGGTCAGGCTTCGGGGAAGGGTTAGGGTTAGGGTTCGGGCTAGGTTTAGTGTTAGGGGACGGGGACGGTTTAGGGTCCAGGGGAGGGTACGACAACGCTTTAGGGGGAGCGTACGTGTGAGGGCGCGTGTTAGTGTTAGCGTACGGGATAGGATTAGGGGACGGGTGAGGGTCAGGCTTCGGGGAAGGGTTAGGGTTAGGGTTCGGGCTAGGGTTAGGTTTAGGGGACGGGGACGGTTTAGGGTCCTGGGGAGGGTACGACAAAGCTTTAGGGGGAGCGTACGCGTGAGGGCGCGGGTTAGTGTTAGCGTACGGGTTAGGATTAGGGGACGGGTGAGGGTCAGGCATCGGGGAAGGGCTAGGTTTAGGGTTCGGGCTAGGGTTAGGGTTAGGGGACGGGGACGGTTTAGGGTCCAGTGGAGGGTACGACAACGCTTTAGGGGGAGCGTACGTGTGAGGGCGCAGGTTAGTGTTAGCGTACGGGTTAGGATTAGGGGACGGGTGAGGGTCAGGTTTCGGGGAAGGGTTAGGGTTAGGGTTCGGGCTAGGCTTAGGGTTAGAGAACGGGGACAGTTTAGGGTCCAGGGGAGGGTACGACAACGCTTTAGGGGGAGCGTACGCGTGAGGGCGTGGGTTAGTGTGAGCGTACAGGTTAGGATTAGGGGACGGGTGAGGGTCAGGCTTCGGGGAAGTGTTAGGGTTAGGGTTCGGGCTAGGGTTAGGGTTAGAGATCGGGGACGGTTTAGGGTCCAGGGGAGGGTACGACAACGCTTTAGGGGGAGCGTACGCGTGAGGGCGTGGGTTAGTGTGAGCATACGGGTTAGGATTATGGGACGGGTGATGGTCAGGCTTCGGGGAAGGGTTAGGGTTAGGGTTAGGGCTAGGGTTAGGGTTGGGGGACGGGGACGGTTTAGGGTCCAGGGCAGGGTATGACAACGCTTTAGGGAGAGCGTATGTGTGAGGGCGCGGGTTAGTGTTAGCGTACGGGTTAGGATTAGGGGACGGGTGAGGGTCAGGCTTTGGGGAATGGTTAGGGTTAGGGTTCGGGCTAAGGTTAGGGTTAGGGGACGGGGACGATTTAGGGTCCAGGGGAGGGTACGACAACGCTTTAGGGGGAGTGTACGCGTGAGGGCGCGGGTTAGTGTTAGCGTACGGGTTAGGATTAGGGGACGGGTGAGGGTCAGGCTTCGGGGAAGGGTTAGGGTTAGGGTTCGGGCTAGGGTAAGGGTTAGGGGACGGGGACGGTTTAAGGTCCAGGGGAGGGTACGAGAACGCTTTAGGGGGAGCGTACGTGTGAGGGCGCGGGTTAGTGTTAGCGTACGGGATAGGATTAGGGGACGGGTGAGGGTCAGGCTTCGGGGAAGGGTTAGGGTTAGGGTTCGGGTTAGGGTTAGGGTTAGGGGACGGGGACGGTTTAGGGTCCAGGGGAGGGTACGACAACGCTTTAGGGGGAGCGTACGTGTGAGGGCGCGGGTTAGTGTTAGCGTACGTGTTAGGATTAGGGGACGGGTGAGGGTCAGGCTTCGGGGAAGTGTTAGGGTTAAGGTTCGGGCTAGGGTTAGGGTTAGGGGACGGGGACGGTTTAGGGTCCAGGGGAGGGTACAACAACACTTTAGGGGGAGCGTACGTGTGAGGGCGCGGGTTAGTGTTAGCGTACGGGTTAGGATTAGGGGACAGGTGAGGGTCAGGCTTCGGGGAAGGCATAGGGTTAGGGTTCGGGCTAGGGTTAGTGTTAGGGGACGGGGACGGTTTAGGGTCCAGGGGAGGGTACGACAACGCTTTAGGGGGAGCGTACGCGTGAGGGCGCAGGTTAGTGTTAGCGTACGGGTTAGGATTATGGGACGGGTGAGGGTCAGGCTTCGGGGAAGTGTTAGGTTTAGGGTTCGGGCTAGGGTTAGGGTTAGGGAACGGGGACGGTTTAGGGTCCAGGGGAGGGTACGACAACGCTTTAGGGGGAGCGTACGCGTGAGGGCGCGGGTTAGTGTTAGCGTACTGCTTAGGATTAGGGGACGGTGAGGGTCAGGCTTCTGGGAAGGGTTAGGGTTAGGGTTCGGGCTAGGGTTAGGGTTAGGGGACAGGGACGGTTTAGGGTACACGTGAGGGTACGACAACTCTTTAGGGGGAGCGTACGCGTGAGGGCGCGGGTTAGTGTTAGCGCACGGGTTAGGATTAGGGGACGGGTGAGGGTCAGGCTTCGGGGAAGGGTTAGGGTTAGGGTTCGGGCTAGGGTTAGGGTTAGGGGACGGGGACGGTTCAGGGTCCAGGGGAGGGTACGACAATGCTTTAGGGGGAGCGTACGTGTGAGAGCATGGGTTAGTGTTAGCGTACGGGATAGGATTAGGGGACGGGTGAGTGTCAGGCTTCGGGGAAGTGTTAGGGTTAGGGTTCGGGCTAGGGTTAGGGTTAGGGGACGGGGACGGTTTAGGGTCCAGGGGAGGGTACGACAACGCTTTAGGGGGAGCGTACGTGTGAGGGCTCCGGTTAGTGTTAGCGTACGGGTTAGGATTAGGGGACGGGTGAGGGTCAGGCTTCGGGGAAGGGTTAGGGTTAGGGTTCGGGCTATGGTTAGTGTTAGGGGACGGGGACGGTTTAGGGTCCAGGGGAGGGTACGACAACGCTTTAGGGGGAGCGTACGTGTGAGGGCGCGGGTTAGTGTTAGCGTACGGGTTAGGATTAGGGGACGGGTGAGGCTCAGGGTTCGGGGAAGTGTTAGGGTTAGGGTTCGGGCTAGGGTTAGGGTTAGGGGATGGGGACGGTTTAGGGTCCAGGGGAGGGTACGACAACGCTTTAGGGGGAGCGTACGTGTGAGGGCGCGGGTTAGTGTTAGCGTACGGGTTAGGATTAGGGGACGGGTGAGGCTAAGGGTTCGGGGAAGGGTTAGGGTTAGGGTTCGGGCTAGGGTTAGGGTTAGGGGACGGGGACGGTTTAGGGTCCAGGGGAGGGTACGACAACGCTTTAGGGGGAGCGTACGTGTGAGGGCGCGGGTTAGTGTTAGCGTACGGGTTAGGATTAGGGGACGGGTGAGGGTCAGGCTTCGGGGAAGGGTTAGGGTTAGGGTTCGGGCTAGGGTTAGGGTTAGGGGACGGGGACGGTTTAGGGTCCAGGGGAGGGTACGACAAAGCTTTAGGGGGAGCGTACGCGTGAGGGCGCGGGTTAGTGTTAGCGTACGGGTTAGGATTAGGGGACGGGTGAGGGTCAGGCTTCGGGGAAGGGTTAGGTTTAGGGTTCGGGCTAGGGTTAGGGTTAGGGGACGGGGACGGTTTAGGGTCCAGGGGAGGGTACGACAACGCTTTAGGGGGAGCGTACGTGTGAGGGCGCGGGTTAGTGTTAGCGTACGGGTTAGGATTAGGGGACGGGTGAGGGTCAGGCTTCGGGGAAGGGTTAGGGTTAGGGTTCGGGCTAGGGTTAGGGTTAGGGGATGGGGACGTTTTAGGGTCCAGGGGAGGGTACGACAACACTTTAGGGGGAGCGTACGTGTAAGGGCGCGGGTTAGTGTGAACGTACGGGTTAGGATTAGGGGACGGGTGAGGGTCAGGCTTCGGGGAAGGGTTAGGGTTAGGGTTAGAGCTAGTGTTAGGGTTAGGGGATGGGATCGGTTTAGGGTCCATGGGAGGGTAGGACAACGCTTTAGGGGGAGCGTACGCGTGAGGGCGCGGGTTAGTGTGAGCGTACGGGTTAGAATTACGGGACGGGTGAGGGTCAGGCTTCGGGGAAGGGTTAGGGTTAGGGTTAGGGCTAGGGTTAGGGTTAGGGGACGGGGACGGTTTAGGGTCCAGGGGAGGGTACGACAAAGCTTTAGGGGGAGCGTACGCGTGAGGGCGCGGGTTAGTGTGAGCGTACGGGTTAGGATTAGGGGACGGTGAGGGTCAGGCTTCTGGGAAGGGTTAGGGTTAGGGTTCGGGCTAGGGTTAGGGATAGGGGACAGGGACGGTTTAGGGTACACGTGAGGGTACGACAACTCTTTAGGGGGAGCGTACGCGTGAGGGCGCGGGTTAGTGTTAGCGTACGTGTTAGGATTAGGGGACGGGTGAGGGTCAGGCTTCGGGGAAGTGTTAGGGTTAGGGTTCGGGCTCGGGTTAGGGTTAGGGGACGGGGACAGTTTAGGGTCCAGGGGAGGGTACGACAACGCTTTAGGGGGAGCGTACGCGTGAGGGCGCGGGTTAGGGTTAACGTACGGGTTAGGAATAGGGGTCGGGTGAGGGTCAGGCTTCGGGGAAGGGTTAGGGTTAGGGTTCGGGCTAGGGTTAGGGTTAGGGGACGGGGACGGTTTAGGGTCCAGTGGAGGGTACGACAACGCTTTAGGGGGAGCGTACGTGTGAGGGCGCAGGTTAGCGTTAGCGTACGGGTTAGGATTAGGGGACGGGTGAGGGTCAGGTTTCGGGGATGGGTTAGGGTTAGGGTTCGGGCTAGGCTTAGGGTTAGAGAACGGGGACAGTTTATGGTCCAGGGGAGGGTACGACAACGCTTTAGGGGGAGCGTACGCGTGACGGCGTGGGTTAGTGTGAGCGTACGTGTTAGGATTAGGGGACGGGTGAGGGTCAGGCTTCGGGGAAGGGTTAGGGTTAGGGTTCGGGCTAGGGTTAGGGTTAGAGATCGGGGACGGTTTAGGGTCCAGGGGAGGGTACGACAACGCTTTAGGGGGAGCGTACGCGTGAGGGCGTGGGTTAGTGTGAGCGTACGGGTTAGGATTATGGGACGGGTGATGGTCAGGCTTCGGGGAAGGGTTAGGGTTAGGGTTAGGGCTAGGGTTAGGGTTGGGGGACGGGGACGGTTTAGGGTCCAGGGCAGGGTACGACAACGCTTTAGGGAGAGCGTACGTGTGAGGGCGCGGGTTAGTGTTAGCGTACGGGTTAGGATTAGGGGACGGGTGAGGGTCAGGGTTCGGGGAAGGGTTAGGGTTAGGGTTCGGGCTAGGGTTAGGGTTAGGGGACGGGGACGGTTTAAGGTCCAGGGGAGGGTACGACAACGCTTTAGGGGGAGCGTACGTGTGAGGGCGCGGGTTAGTGTTAGCGTACGGGATAGGATTAGGGGACGGGTGAGGGTCAGGCTTCGGGGAAGGGTTAGGGTTAGGGTTCGGGCTAGGGTTAGGGTTAGGGGACGGGGACGGTTTAGGGTCCAGGGGAGGGTACGACAACGCTTTAGGGGGAGCGTACGTGTGAGGGCGCGGGTTAGTGTTAGCGTACGTGTTAGGATTAGGGGACGGGTGAGGGTCAGGCTTCGGGGAAGGGTTAGGGTTAAGGTTCGGGCTAGGGTTAGGGTTAGGGGACGGGGACGGTTTAGGGTCCAGGGGAGGGTACAACAACGCTTTAGGGGGAGCGTACGTGTGAGGGCGCGGGTTAGTGTTAGCGTACGGGATAGGATTAGGGGACGGGTGAGGGTCAGGCTTCGGGGAAGGGTTAGGGTTAGGGTTCAGGCTAGGGTTACGGTTAGGGGACGGGGACGGTTTAGGGTCCAGGGGAGGGTACGACAACGCATTAGGGGGAGCGTATGTGTGAGGGCGTGGGTTAGTGTTAGCGTACGGGTTAGGATTAGGGGACGGGTGAGGGTCAGGCTTCGGCTAAGGGTTAGGGTTAGGGTTCGGGCTAGGGTTAGGGTTAGGGGACGGGGACGGTTTAGGGTTCAGGGGAGGGTACGACAACGCTTTAGGGGGAGCGTACGTGTGAGGGCGCGGGTTATTGTTAGCGTACGGGTTAGGATTAGGGGACGGGTGAGGGTCAGGCTTCGGGGAAGGGTTAGGGTTAGGGTTCGGGCTAGGGTTAGGGTTAGGGGACGGGGACGGTTCAGGGTCCAGGGGAGGATACGACAATGCTTTAGGGGGAGCGTACGTGTGAGGGCATGGGTTAGTGTTAGCGTACGGGATAGGATTAGGGGACGGGTGAGTGTCAGGCTTCGGGGAAGTGTTAGGTTTAGGGTTCAGGCTAGGGTTAGGGTTAGGTGACGGAGACGGTTTAGGGTCCAGGGGAGGGTACGACAACGCTTTAGGGGGAGCGTACGTGTGAGGGCTCCGGTTAGTGTTAGCGTACGGTTTAGGATTAGGGGACGGGTGAGGGTCAGGCTTCGGGGAAGGGTTAGGGTTAGGGTTCGGGCTAGGGTTAGTGTTAGGGGACGGGGACGGTTTAGGGTCCAGGGGAGGGTACGACAACGCTTTAGGGGGAGCGTACGTGTGAGGGCGCGTGTTAGTGTTAGCGTACGGGATAGGATTAGGGGACGGGTGAGGGTCAGGCTTCGGGGAAGGGTTAGGGTTAGGGTTCGGGCTAGGGTTTCGGTTAGGGGACGGGGACGGTTTAGGGTCCAGGGGAGGGTACGACAACGCTTTAGGGGGAGCGTATGTGTGAGGGCGTGGGTTAGTGTTAGCGTACGGGTTAGGATTAGGGGACGGGTGAGGGTCAGGCTTCGGGGAAGGGTTAGGGTTAGGGTTCGGGCTAGGTTTAGTGTTAGGGGACGGGGACGGTTTAGGGTCCAGGGGAGGGTACGACAACGCTTTAGGGGGAGCGTATGTGTGAGGGCGTGGGTTAGTGTTAGCGTACGGTTTAGGATTAGGGGACGGGTGAGGGTCAGGCTTCGGGGAAGGGTTAGGGTTAGGGTTTTGGCTAGGGTTAGGGTTAGGGGACGGGGACGGTTTAGGGTTCAGGGGAGGGTACGACAACGCTTTAGGGGGAGCGTACGTGTGAGGGCGTGGGTTATTGTTAGCGTACGGGTTAGGATTAGGGGACGGGTGAGGGTCAGGCTTCGGGGAAGGGTTAGGTTTAGGGTTCGGGCTAGGGTTAGGGTTAGGGGACGGGGACGGTTCAGGGTCCAGGGGAGGATACGACAATGCTTTAGGGGGAGCGTACGTGTGAGGGCATGGGTTAGTGTTAGCGTACGGGATAGGATTAGGGGACGGGTGAGTGTCAGGCTTCGGGGAAGTGTTAGGGTTAGGGTTCGGGCTAGGGTTAGGGTTAGGGGACGGGGACGGTTTAGGGTCCAGGGGAGGGTACGACAACGCTTTAGGGGGAGCGTACGTGTGAGGGCTCCGGTTAGTGTTAGCGTACGGTTTAGGTTTAGGGGACGGGTGAGGGTCAGGCTTCGGGGAAGGGTTAGGGTTAGGGTTCGGGCTAGGGTTAGGGTTAGGGGACGGGGACGGTTTAGGGTCCAGGGGAGGGTACGACAACGGTTTAGGGGGAGCGTACGTGTGAGGGCGTGGGTTAGTGTTAGCGTACGGGTTAGGATTAGGGGACGGGTGAGGGTCAGGCTTCGGGGAAGGGTTAGGGTTAGGGTTCGGGCTATGGTTAGTGTTAGGGGACGGGGACGGTTTAGGGTCCAGGGGAGGGTACGACAACGCTTTAGGGGGAGCGTACGTGTGAGGGCGCGGGTTAGTGTTAGCGTACGGGTTAGGATTAGGGGACGGGTGAGGCTCACGGTTCGGGGAAGGGTTAGGGTTAGGGTTCGGGCTAGGGTTAGGGTTAGGGGACGGGGACGGTTTAGGGTCCAGGGGAGGGTACGACAACGCTTTAGGGGGAGCGTACGTGTGAGGGCGCGGGTTAGTGTTAGCGTACGGGTTAGGATTAGGGGACGGGTGAGGGTCAGGCTTCGGGGAAGGGTTAGGGTTAGGGTTCGGGCTAGGGTTAGGGTTAGGGGACGGGGACGGTTTAGGGTCCTGGGGAGGGTACGACAAAGCTTTAGGGGGAGCGTACGCGTGAGGGCGCGGGTTAGTTTTAGCGTACGGGTTAGGATTAGGGGACGGGTGAGGGTCAGGCTTCGGGGAAGGGCTAGGTTTAGGGTTCGGGCTAGGGTTAGGGTTAGGGGACGGGGACGGTTTAGGGTCCAGGGGAGGGTACGACAACGCTTTAGGGGGAGCGTACGTGCGAGGGCGTGGGTTAGTGTTAGCGTACGGTTTAGGATTAGGGGACGGGTGAGGGTCAGGCTTCGGGGAACGGTTAGGGTTAGGGTTCGGGCTAGGGTTAGGGTTAGGGGACGGGGACGGTTTAGGGTTCAGGGGAGGGTACGACAACGCTTTAGGGGGAGCGTACGTGTGAGGGCGCGGGTTATTGTTAGCGTACGGGTTAGGATTAGGGGACGGGTGAGTCTCAGGGTTCGGGGAAGGGTTAGGGTTAGGGTTCGGGCTAGGGTTAGGGTTAGGGGACGGGGACGGTTTAGGGTCCAGGGGAGGGTACGACAACGCTTTAGGGGGAGCGTACGTGTGAGGGCGCGGGTTAGTGTTAGCGTACGGGTTAGGATTAGGGGACGGGTGAGGGTCAGGCTTCGGAGAAGGGTTAGGGTTAGGGTTCGGGCTAGGGTTAGGGTTAGGGGACGGGGACGGTTTAGGGTCCAGGGGAGGGTACGACAAAGCTTTAGGGGGAGCGTACGCGTGAGGGCGCGGGTTAGTGTTAGCGTACGGGTTAGGATTAGGGGACGGGTGAGGGTCAGGCTTCGGGGAAGGGCTAGGTTTAGGGTTCGGGCTAGGGTTAGGGTTAGGGGACGGGGACGGTTTAGGGTCCAGGGGAGGGTACGACAACGCTTTAGGGGGAGCGTACGTGCGAGGGCGCGGGTTAGTGTTAGCGTACGGTTTAGGATTAGGGGACGGGTGAGGGTCAGGCTTCGGGGAAGGGGTAGGGTTAGGGTTTAGGCTAGGGTTAGGGTTAGGGGACGGGGACGGTTTAGGGTCCAGGGGAGGGTACGACAACGCTTTAGGGGGAGCGTACGTGTGAGGGCACGGGTTAATGTTAGCGTACGGGTTAGGATTAGGGGACGGGTGAGGGTCAGGCTTCGGGGAAGGGTTAGGGTTAGGGTTCGGGCTAGGGTTAGGGTTAGGGGATGGGGACGGTTTAGGGTCCAGGGGAGGGTACGACAACACTTTAGGGGGAGCGTACGTGTAAGGGCGCGGGTTAGTGTGAGCGTACGGGTTAGGATTAGGGGACGGGTGAGGGTCAGGCTTCGGGGAAGGGTTAGGGTTAGGGTTAGAGCTAGTGTTAGGGTTAGGGGACGGGATCGGTTTAGGGTCCATGGGAGGGTAGGACAACGCTTTAGGGGGAGCGTACGCGTGAGGGCGCGGGTTAGTGTGAGCGTTTGGGTTTTGATTAGGGGACGGTGAGGGTCAGGCTTCTGGGAAAGTTTAGGGTTAGGGTTCGGGCTAGGGTTAGGGTTAGGGGACGGGGACGGTTTAGGGTCCAGGGGAGGGTACGACAACGCTTTAGGGGTAGCGTACGCGTGAGGGCGCTGGTTAGTGTTAGCGTACGGCTTAGGATTAGGGGACGGGTGAGGGTCAGGCTTCGGGGAAGGGTTAGGGTTAGGGTTCGGGCTAGGGTTTCGGTTAGGGGACGGGGACGGTTTAGGGTCCAGGGGAGGGTACGACAACGCTTTAGGGGGAGCGTATGTGTGAGGGCGTGGGTTAGTGTTAGCGTACGGGTTAGGATTAGGGGACGGGTGAGGGTCAGGCTTCGGGGAAGGGTTAGGGTTAGGGTTCGGGCTAGGTTTAGTGTTAGGGGACGGGGACGGTTTAGGGTCCAGGGGAGGGTACGACAACGCTTTAGGGGGAGCGTACGTGTGAGGGCGCGTGTTAGTGTTAGCGTACGGGATAGGATTAGGGGACGGGTGAGGGTCAGGCTTCGGGGAAGGGCTAGGTTTAGGGTTCGGGCTAGGGTTAGGGTTAGGGGACGGGGACGGTTTAGGGTCCAGGGGAGGGTACGACAACGCTTTAGGGGGAGCGTACGTGCGAGGGCGCGGGTTAGTGTTAGCGTACGGTTTAGGATTAGGGGACGGGTGAGGGTCAGGCTTCGGGGAACGGTTAGGGTTAGGGTTCGGGCTAGGGTTAGGGTTAGGGGACGGGGACGGTTTAGGGTCCAGGGGAGGGTACGACAACGCTTTAGGGGGAGCGTACGTGTGAGGGCGCGGGTTAGTGTTAGCGTACGGGTTAGGATTAGGGGACGGGTGAGGGTCAGGCTTCGGGGAAGGGTTAGGGTTAGGGTTCGGGCTAGGGTTAGGGTTAGGGGACGGGGACGGTTTAGGGTCCAGGGGAGGGTACGACAAAGCTTTAGGGGGAGCGTACGCGTGAGGGCGCGGGTTAGTGTTAGCGTACGGGTTAGGATTAGGGGACGGGTGAGGGTCAGGCTTCGGGGAAGGGCTAGGTTTAGGGTTCGGGCTAGGGTTAGGGTTAGGGGACGGGGACGGTTTAGGGTCCAGGGGAGGGTACGACAACCCTTTAGGGGGAGCGTACGTGCGAGGGCGCGGGTTAGTGTTAGCGTACGGTTTAGGATTAGGGGACGGGTGAGGGTCAGGCTTCGGGGAAGGGGTAGGGTTAGGGTTTAGGGTAGGGTTAGGGTTAGGGGACGGGGACGGTTTAGGGTCCAGGGGAGGGTACGACAACGCTTTAGGGGGAGCGTACGTGTGAGGGCACGGGTTAATGTTAGCGTACGGGTTAGGATTAGGGGACGGGTGAGGGTCAGGCTTCGGGGAAGGGTTAGGGTTAGGGTTCGGGCTAGGGTTAGGGTTAGGGGATGGGGACGGTTTAGGGTCCAGGGGAGGGTACGACAACACTTTAGGGGGAGCGTACGTGTAAGGGCGCGGGTTAGTGTGAGCGTACGGGTTAGGATTATGGGACGGGTGAGGGTCAGGCTTCGGGGAAGGGTTAGGGTTAGGGTTAGAGCTAGTGTTAGGGTTAGGGGACGGGATCGGTTTAGGGTCCATGGGAGGGTAGTACAACGCTTTAGGGGGAGCGTACGCGTGAGGGCGCGGGTTAGTGTGAGCGTTTGGGTTATGATTAGGGGACGGTGAGGGTCAGGCTCCTGGGAAAGTTTAGGGTTAGGGTTCGGGCTAGGGTTAGGGTTAGGGGACGGGGACGGTTTAGGGTCCAGGGGAGGGTACGACAACGCTTTAGGGGTAGCGTACGCGTGAGGGCGCTGGTTAGTGTTAGCGTACGGCTTAGGATTAGGGGACGGGTGAGGGTCAGGCTTCGGGGAAGGGTTAGGTTTAGGGTTCGGGCTAGGGTTAGGGTTAGGGGACGGGGACGGTTCAGGGTCCAGGGGAGGATACGACAATGCTTTAGGGGGAGCGTACGTTTGAGGGCATGGGTTAGTGTTAGCGTACGGGATAGGATTAGGGGACGGGTGAGTGTCAGGCTTCGGGGAAGTGTTAGGGTTAGGGTTCGGGCTAGGGTTAGGGTTAGGGGACGGGGACGGTTTAGGGTCCAGGGGAGGGTACGACAACGCTTTAGGGGGAGCGTACGTGTGAGGGCTCCGGTTAGTGTTAGCGTACGGTTTAGGATTAGGGGACGGGTGAGGGTCAGGCTTCGGGGAAGGGTTAGGGTTAGGGTTCGGGCTAGGGTTAGGGTTAGGGGACGGGGACGGTTTAGGGTCCAGGGGAGGGTACGACAACGGTTTAGGGGGAGCGTACGTGTGAGGGCGTGGGTTAGTGTTAGCGTACGGGTTAGGATTAGGGGACGGGTGAGGGTCAGGCTTCGGGGAAGGGTTAGGGTTAGGGTTCGGGCTATGGTTAGTGTTAGGGGACGGGGACGGTTTAGGGTCCAGGGGAGGGTACGACAACGCTTTAGGGGGAGCGTACGTGTGAGGGCGTGGGTTAGTGTTAGCGTACCGGTTAGGATTAGGGGACGGGTGAGGCTCACGGTTCGGGGAAGGGTTAGGGTTAGGGTTCGGGCTAGGGTTAGGGTTAGGGGACGGGGACGGTTTAGGGTCCAGGGGAGGGTACGACAACACTTTAGGGGGAGCGTACGTTTGAGGGCGCGGGTTAGTGTTAGCGTACGGGTTAGGATTAGGGGACGGGTGAGGGTCAGGCTTCGGGGAAGGGTTAGGGTTAGGGTTCGGGCTAGGGTTAGGGTTAGGGGACGGGGACGGTTTAGGGTCCTGTGGAGGGTACGACAAAGCTTTAGGGGGAGCGTACGCGTGAGGGCGCGGGTTAGTGTTAGCGTACGGGTTAGGATTAGGGGACGGGTGAGGGTCAGGCTTCGGGGAAGGGCTAGGTTTAGGGTTCGGGCTAGGGTTAGGGTTAGGGGACGGGAACGGTTTAGGGTCCAGGGGAGGGTACGACAACGCTTTAGGGGTAGCGTACGTGCGAGGGCGCGGGTTAGTGTTAGCGTACGGTTTAGGATTAGGGGACGGGTGAGGGTCAGGCTTCGGGGAAGGGTTAGGGTTAGGGTTCGGGCTAGGGTTTCGGTTAGGGGACGGGGACGGTTTAGGGTCCAGGGGAGGGTACGACAACGCTTTAGGGGGAGCGTACGTGTGAGGGCGCGTGTTAGTGTTAGCGTACGGGATAGGATTAGGGGACGGGTGAGGGTCAGGCTTCGGGGAAGGGTTAGGGTTAGGGTTCGGGCTAGGGTTTCGGTTAGGGGACGGGGACGGTTTAGGGTCCAGGGGAGGGTACGACAACGCTTTAGGGGGAGCGTATGTGTGAGGGCGTGGGTTAGTGTTAGCGTACGGGTTAGGATTAGGGGACGGGTGAGGGTCAGGCTTCGGGGAAGGGTTAGGGTTAGGGTTCGGGCTAGGGTTAGGGTTAGGGGACGGGGACGGTTTAGGGTTCAGGGGAGGGTACGACAACGCTTTAGGGGGAGAGTACGTGTGAGGGCGTGGGTTATTGTTAGCGTACGGGTTAGGATAAGGGGACGGGTGAGGGTCAGGCTTCGGGGAAGGGTTAGGTTTAGGGTTCGGGCTAGGGTTAGGGTTAGGGGACGGGGACGGTTCAGGGTCCAGGGGAGGATACGACAATGCTTTAGGGGGAGCGTACGTGTGAGGGCATGGGTTAGTGTTAGCGTACGGGATAGGATTAGGGGACGGGTGAGTGTCAGGCTTCGGGGAAGTGTTAGGGTTAGGGTTCGGGCTAGGGTTAGGGTTAGGGGATGGGGACGGTTTAGGGTCCAGGGGAGGGTACGACAACGCTTTAGGGGGAGCGTACGTGTGAGGGCTCCGGTTAGTGTTAGCGTACGGTTTAGGATTAGGGGACGGGTGAGGGTCAGGCTTCGGGGAAGGGTTAGGGTTAGGGTTCGGGCTAGGTTTAGGGTTAGGGGACGGGGACGGTTTAGGGTCCAGGGGAGGGTACGACAACGGTTTAGGGGGAGCGTACGTGTGAGGGCGTGGGTTAGTGTTAGCGTACGGGTTAGGATTAGGGGACGGGTGAGGGTCAGGCTTCGGGGAAGGGTTAGGGTTAGGGTTCGGGCTATGGTTAGTGTTAGGGGACGGGGACGGTTTAGGGTCCAGGGGAGGGTACGACAACGCTTTAGGGGGAGCGTACGTGTGAGGGCGCGGGTTAGTGTTAGCGTACGGTTTAGGATTAGGGGACGGGTGAGGCTCACGGTTCGGGGAAGGGTTAGGGTTAGGGTTCGGGCTAGGGTTAGGGTTAGGGGACGGGGACGGTTTAGAGTCCAGGGGAGGGTACGACAACACTTTAGGGGGAGCGTACGTGTGAGGGCGCGGGTTAGTGTTAGCGTACGGGTTAGGATTAGGGGACGGGTGAGGGTCAGGCTTCGGGGAAGGGTTAGGGTTAGGGTTCGGGCTAGGGTTAGTGTTAGGGGACGGGGACGGTTTAGGGTCCAGGGGAGGGTACGACAACGCTTTAGGGGGAGCGTACGTGTGAGGGCGCGTGTTAGTGTTAGCGTAAGGGATAGGATTAGGGGACGGGTGAGGGTCAGGCTTCGCGGAAGGGTTAGGGTTAGGGTTCGGGCTAGGGTTTCGGTTAGGGGACGGGGACGGTTTAGGGTCCAGGGGAGGGTACGACAACGCTTTAGGAGGAGCGTATGTGTGAGGGCGTGGGTTAGTGTTAGCGTACGGGTTAGGATTAGGGGACGGGTGAGGGTCAGGCTTCGGGGAAGGGTTAGGGTTAGGGTTAGGGCTAGGTTTAGTGTTAGGGGACGGGGACGGTTTACGGTCCAGGGGAGGGTACGACAACGCTTTAGGGGGAGCGTACGTGTGAGGGCGCGTGTTAGTGTTAGCGTACGGGATAGGATTAGGGGACGGGTGAGGGTCAGGCTTCGGGGAAGGGCTAGGTTTAGGGTTCGGGCTAGGGTTAGGGTTAGGGGACGGGGACGGTTTAGGGTCCAGGGGAGGGTACGACAACGCTTTAGGGGGAGCGTACGTGCGAGGGCGCGGGTTAGTGTTAGCGTACGGTTTAGGATTAGGGGATGGGTGAGGGTCAGGCTTCGGGGAACGGTTAGGGTTAGGGTTCGGTCTAGGGTTAGGGTTAGGGGACGGGGACGGTTTAGGGTTAAGGGGAGGGTACGACAACGCTTTAGGGGGAGCGTACGTGTGAGGGCGCGGGTTATTGTTAGCGTACGGGTTAGGATTAGGGGACGGGTGAGGGTCAGGCTTCGGGGAAGGGTTAGGGTTAGGGTTCGGGCTAGGGTTAGGGTTAGGGGACGGGGACGGTTCAGGGTCCAGGGGAGGGTACGACAATGCTTTAGGGGGAGCGTACGTGTGAGAGCATGGGTTAGTGTTAGCGTACGGGATAGGATTAGGGGACGGTTGAGTGTCAGGCTTCGGGGAAGTGTTAGGGTTAGGGTTCGGGCTAGGGTTAGGGTTAGGGGACGGGGACGGTTTAGGGTCCAGGGGAGGGTACGACAACGCTTTAGGGGGAGCGTACGTGTGAGGGCTCCGGTTAGTGTTAGCGTACGGGTTAGGATTAGGGGACGGGTGAGGGTCAGGCTTCGGGGAAGGGTTAGGGTTAGGGTTCGGGCTAGGGTTAGGGTTAGGGGACGGGGACGGTTTAGGGTCCAGGGGAGTGTACGACAACGGTTTAGGGGGAGCGTACGTGTGAGGGCGTGGGTTAGTGTTAGCGTACGGGTTAGGATTAGGGGACGGGTGAGGGTCAGGCTTCGGGGAAGGGTTAGGGTTAGGGTTCGGGCTATGGTTAGTGTTAGGGGACGGGGACGGTTTAGGGTCCAGGGGAGGGTACGACAACGCTTTAGGGGGAGCGTACGTGTGGGGGCGCGGGTTAGTGTTAGCGTACGGGTTAGGATTAGGGGACGGGTGAGGCTCAGGGTTCGGGGAAGGGTTAGGGTTAGGGTTCGGGCTAGGGTTAGGGTTAGGGGACGGGGACGGTTTAGGGTCCAGGGGAGGGTACGACAACGCTTTAGGGGGAGCGTACGTGTGAGGGCGCGGGTTAGTGTTAGCGTACGGGTTAGGATTATGGGACGGGTGAGGGTCAGGCTTCGGGGAAGGGTTAGGGTTAGGGTTCGGGCTAGGGTTAGGGTTAGGGGACGGGGACGGTTTAGGGTCCAGGGGAGGGTACGACAAAGCTTTAGGGGGAGCGTACGCGTGAGGGCGCGGGTTAGTGTTAGCGTACGGGTTAGGATTAGGGGACGGGTGAGGGTCAGGCTTCGGGGAAGGGCTAGGTTTAGGGTTCGGTCTAGGGTTAGGGTTAGGGGACGGGGAAGGTTTAGGGTCCAGGGGAGGGTACGACAACGCTTTAGGGGGAGCGTACGTGCGAGGGCGCGGGTTAGTGTTAGCGTACGGTTTAGGATTAGGGGACGGGTGAGGGTCAGGCTTCGGGGAAGGGGTAGGGTTAGGGTTTAGGCTAGGGTTAGGGTTAGGGGACGGGGACGGTTTAGGGTCCAGGGGAGGGTACGACAACGCTTTAGGGGGAGCGTACGTGTGAGGGCACGGGTTAATGTTAGCGTACGGGTTAGGATTAGGGGACGGGTGAGGGTCAGGCTTCGGGGAAGGGTTAGGGTTAGGGTTCGGGCTAGGGTTAGGGTTAGGGGATGGGGACGGTTTAGGGTCCAGTGGAGGGTACGACAACACTTTAGGGGGAGCGTACGTGTAAGGGCGCGGGTTAGTGTGAGCGTACGGGTTAGGATTAGGGGACGGGTGAGGGTCAGGCTTCGGGGAAGGGTTAGGGTTAGGGTTAGAGCTAGTGTTAGGGTTAGGGGACGGGATCGGTTTAGGGTCCATGGGAGGGTAGGACAACGCTTTAGGGGGAGCGTACGCGTGAGGGCGCGGGTTAGTGTGAGCGTTTGGGTTATGATTAGGGGACGGTGAGGGTCAGGCTTCTGAGAAAGTTTAGGGTTAGGGTTCGGGCTAGGGTTAGGGTTAGGGGACGGGGACGGTTTAGGGTCCAGGGGAGGGTACGACAACGCTTTAGGGGGAGCGTATGTGTGAGGGCGTGGGTTAGTGTTAGCGTACGGGTTAGGATTAGGGGACGGGTGAGGGTCAGGCTTCGGGGAAGGGTTAGGGTTAGGGTTCGGGCTAGGTTTAGTGTTAGGGGACGGGGACGGTTTAGGGTCCAGGTGAGGGTACGACAACGCTTTAGGGGGAGCGTACGTGTGAGGGCGCGTGTTAGTGTTAGCGTACGGGATAGGATTAGGGGACGGGTGAGGGTCAGGCTTCGGGGAAGGGTTAGGGTTAGGATTCGGGCTAGGGTTTCGGTTAGGGGACGGGGACGGTTTAGGGTCCAGGGGAGGGTACGACAACGCTTTAGGGGGAGCGTATGTGTGAGGGCGTGGGTTAGTGTTAGCGTACGGGTTAGGATTAGGGGACGGGTGAGGGTCAGGCTTCGGGGAAGGGTTAGGGTTAGGGTTCGGGCTAGGGTTAGGGTTAGGGGACGGGGACGGTTTAGGGTTCAGGGGAGGGTACGACAACGCTTTAGGGGGAGCGTACGTGTGAGGGCTCCGGTTAGTGTTAGCGTACGGTTTAGGATTAGGGGACGGGTGAGGGTCAGGCTTCGGGGAAGGGTTAGGGTTAGGGTTCGGGCTAGGGTTAGGGTTAGGGGACGGGGACGGTTTAGGGTCCAGGGGAGGGTACGACAACGGTTTAGGGGGAGCGTACGTGTGAGGGCGTGGGTTAGTGTTAGCATACGGGTTAGGATTAGGGGACGGGTGAGGGTCAGGCTTCGGGGAAGGGTTAGGGTTAGGGTTCGGGCTATGGTTAGTGTTAGGGGACGGGGACGGTTTAGGGTCCAGGGGAGGGTACGACAACGCTTTAGGGGGAGCGTACGTGTGAGGGCGCGGGTTAGTGTTAGCGTACGGGTTAGGATTAGGGGACGGGTGAGGCTCACGGTTCGGGGAAGGGTTAGGGTTAGGGTTCGGGCTAGGGTTAGGGTTAGGGGACGGGGACGGTTTAGGGTCCAGGGGAGGGTACGACAACGCTTTAGGGGGAGCGTACGTGTGAGGGCGCGGGTTAGTGTGAGCGTACAGGTTAGGATTAGGGGACGGGTGAGGGTCAGGCTTCGGGGAAGGGTTAGGGTTAGGGTTAGAGCTAGTGTTAGGGTTAGGGGACGGGATCGGTTTAGGGTCCATGGGAGGGTAGGACAACGCTTTAGGGGGAGCGTACGCGTGAGGGCGCGGGTTAGTGTGAGCATTTGGGTTATGATTAGGGGACGGTGAGGGTCAGGCTTCTGGGAAAGTTTAGGGTTAGGGTTCGGGCTAGGGTTAGGGTTAGGGGACGGGGACGGTTTAGGGTCCAGGGGAGGGTACGACAACGCTTTAGGGGTAGCGTACGCGTGAGGGCGCTGGTTAGTGTTAGCGTACGGCTTAGGATTAGGGGACGGGTGAGGGTCAGGCTTCGGGGAAGGGTTAGGGTTAGGGTTCGGGCTAGGGTTAGGGTTAGGGGACGGGGACGGTTTAGGGTCCAGGGGAGGGTACGACAACGCTTTAGGGGGAGCGTACGTGTGAGGGCGCGGGTTAGTGTTAGCGTACGGGTTAGGATTAGGGGACGGGTGAGGGTCAGGC
Organism: Grampus griseus; assembly: GCF_964374135.1. NCBI lineage: Eukaryota > Metazoa > Chordata > Mammalia > Artiodactyla > Delphinidae > Grampus > Grampus griseus. The sequence goes on along the minus strand of NW_028133101.1, from coordinate 240,027 downwards.
TTCGGGGAAGGGTTAGGGTTAGGGTTCGGGCTAGGGTTAGTGTTAGGGGACGGGGACGGTTTAGGGTCCAGGGGAGGGTACGACAACGCTTTAGGGGGAGCGTACGTGTGAGGGCGCGTGTTAGTGTTAGCGTACGGGATAGGATTAGGGGACGGGTGAGGGTCAGGCTTCGGGGAAGGGTTAGGGTTAGGGTTCGGGCTAGGGTTTCGGTTAGGGGACGGGGACGGTTTAGGGTCCAGGGGAGGATACGACAACGCTTTAGGGGGAGCGTATGTGTGAGGGCGTCGGTTAGTGTTAGCGTACGGGTTAGGATTAGGGGACGGGTGAGGGTCAGGCTTCGGGGAAGGGTTAGGGTTAGGGTTCGGGCTAGGTTTAGTGTTAGGGGACGGGGACGGTTTAGGGTCCAGGGGAGGGTACGACAACGCTTTAGGGGGAGCGTACGTGTGAGGGCGCGTGTTAGTGTTAGCGTACGGGATAGGATTAGGGGACGGGTGAGGGTCAGGCTTCGGGGAAGGGCTAGGTTTAGGGTTCGGGCTAGGGTTAGGGTTAGGGGACGGGGACGGTTTAGGGTCCAGGGGAGGGTACGACAACGCTTTAGTGGGAGCGTACGTGCGAGGGCGCGGGTTAGTGTTAGCGTACGGTTTAGGATTAGGGGACGGGTGAGGGTCAGGCTTCGGGGAACGGTTAGGGTTAGGGTTCGGGCTAGGGTTAGGGTTAGGGGACGGGGACGGTTTAGGGTTCAGGGGAGGGTACGACAACGCTTTAGGGGGAGCGTACGTGTGAGGGCGCGGGTTATTGTTAGCGTACGGGTTAGGATTAGGGGACGGGTGAGGGTCAGGCTTCGGGGAAGGGTTAGGGTTAGGGTTCGGGCTAGGGTTAGGGTTAGGGGACGGGGACGGTTCAGGGTCCAGGGGAGGGTACGACAATGCTTTAGGGGGAGCGTACGTGTGAGAGCATGGGTTAGTGTTAGCGTACGGGATAGGATTAGGGGACGGTTGAGTGTCAGGCTTCGGGGAAGTGTTAGGGTTAGGGTTCGGGCTAGGGTTAGGGTTAGGGGACGGGGACGGTTTAGGGTCCAGGGGAGGGTACGACAACGCTTTAGGGGGAGCGTACGTGTGAGGGCTCCGGTTAGTGTTAGCGTACGGGTTAGGATTAGGGGACGGGTGAGGGTCAGGCTTCGGGGAAGGGTTAGGGTTAGGGTTCGGGCTAGGGTTAGGGTTAGGGGACGGGGACGGTTTAGGGTCCAGGGGAGTGTACGACAACGGTTTAGGGGGAGCGTACGTGTGAGGGCGTGGGTTAGTGTTAGCGTACGGGTTAGGATTAGGGGACGGGTGAGGGTCAGGCTTCAGGGAAGGGTTAGGGTTAGGGTTCGGGCTATGGTTAGTGTTAGGGGACGGGGACGGTTTAGGGTCCAGGGGAGGGTACGACAACGCTTTAGGGGAAGCGTACGTGTGAGGGCGCGGGTTAGTGTTAGCGTACGGGTTAGGATTAGGGGACGGGTGAGGCTCAGGGTTCGGGGAAGGGTTAGGGTTAGGGTTCGGGCTAGGGTTAGGGTTAGGGGACGGGGACGGTTTAGGGTCCAGGGGAGGGTACGACAACGCTTTAGGGGGAGCGTACGTGTGAGGGCGCGGGTTAGTGTTAGCGTACGGGTTAGGATTAGGGGACGGGTGAGGGTCAGGCTTCGGGGAAGGGTTAGGGTTAGGGTTCGGGCTAGGGTTAGGGTTAGGGGACGGGGACGGTTTAGGGTCCAGGCGAGGGTACGACAAAGCTTTAGGGGGAGCGTACGCGTGAGGGCGCGGGTTAGTGTTAGCGTACGGGTTAGGATTAGGGGACCGGTGAGGGTCAGGCTTCGGGGAAGGGCTAGGTTTACGGTTCGGTCTAGGGTTAGGGTTAGGGGACGGGGAAGGTTTAGGGTCCAGGGGAGGGTACGACAACGCTTTAGGGGGAGCGTACGTGCGAGGGCGCGGGTTAGTGTTAGCGTACGGTTTAGGATTAGGGGACGGGTGAGGGTCAGGCTTCGGGGAAGGGGTAGGGTTAGGGTTTAGGCTAGGGTTAGGGTTAGGGGACGGGGACGGTTTAGGGTCCAGGGGAGGGTACGACAACGCTTTAGGGGGAGCGTACGTGTGAGGGCACGGGTTAATGTTAGCGTACGGGTTAGGATTAGGGGACGGGTGAGGGTCAGGCTTCGGGGAAGGGTTAGGGTTAGGGTTCGGGCTAGGGTTAGGGTTAGGGGATGGGGACGGTTTAGGGTCCAGGGGAGGGTACGACAACACTTTAGGGGGAGCGTACGTGTAAGGGCGCGGGTTAGTGTGAGCGTACGGGTTAGGATTAGGGGACGGGTGAGGGTCAGGCTTCGGGGAAGGGTTAGGGTTAGGGTTAGAGCTAGTGTTAGGGTTAGGGGACGGGATCGGTTTAGGGTCCATGGGAGGGTAGGACAACGCTTTAGGGGGAGCGTACGCGTGAGGGCGCGGGTTAGTGTGAGCGTTTGGGTTATGATTAGGGGACGGTGAGGGTCAGGCTTCTGGGAAAGTTTAGGGTTAGGGTTCGGGCTAGGGTTAGGGTTAGGGGACGGGGATGGTTTAGGGTCCAGGGGAGGGTACGACAACGCTTTAGGGGGAGCGTACGTGTGAGGGCGCGGGTTAGTGTTAGCGTACGGGTTAGGATTAGGGGACGGGTGAGGGTCAGGCTTCGGGGAAGGGTTAGGGTTAGGGTTCGGGCTAGGGTTAGTGTTAGGGGACGGGGACGGTTTAGGGTCCAGGGGAGGGTACGACAACGCTTTAGGGGGAGCGTACGTGTGAGGGCGCGTGTTAGTGTTAGCGTACGGGATAGGATTAGGGGACGGGTGAGGGTCAGGCTTCGGGGAAGGGTTAGGGTTAGGGTTCGGGCTAGGGTTTCGGTTAGGGGACGGGGACGGTTTAGGGTCCAGGGGAGGGTACGACAACGCTTTAGGGGGAGCGTATGTGTGAGGGCGTGGGTTAGTGTTAGCGTACGGGTTAGGATTAGGGGACGGGTGAGGGTCAGGCTTCGGGGAAGGGTTAGGGTTACGGTTCGGGCTAGGTTTAGTGTTAGGGGACGGGGACGGTTTAGGGTCCAGGGGAGGGTACGACAACGCTTTAGGGGGAGCGTACGTGTGAGGGCGCGTGTTAGTGTTAGCGTACGGGATAGGATTAGGGGACGGGTGAGGGTCAGGCTTCGGGGAAGGGTTAGGGTTAGGGTTCGGGCTAGGGTTTCGGTTAGGGGACGGGGACGGTTTAGGGTCCAGGGGAGGGTACGACAACGCTTTAGGGGGAGCGTATGTGTTAGGGCGTGGGTTAGTGTTAGCGTACGGGTTAGGATTAGGGGACGGGTGAGGGTCAGGCTTCGGGGAAGGGTTAGGGTTAGGGTTCGGGCTAGGGTTAGGGTTAGGGGACGGGGACGGTTTAGGGTTCAGGGGAGGGTACGACAACGCTTTAGGGGGAGCGTACGTGTGAGGGCGTGGGTTATTGTTAGCGTACGGGTTAGGATTAGGGGACGGGTGAGGGTCAGGCTTCGGGGAAGGGTTAGGTTTAGGGTTCGGGCTAGGGTTAGGGTTAGGGGACGGGGACGGTTCAGGGTCCAGGGGAGGATACGACAATGCTTTAGGGGGAGCGTACGTGTGAGGGCATGGGTTAGTGTTAGCGTACGGGATAGGATTAGGGGACGGGTGAGTGTCAGGCTTCGGGGAAGTGTTAGGGTTAGGGTTCGGGCTAGGGTTAGGGTTAGGGGACGGGGACGGTTTAGGGTCCAGGGGAGGGTACGACAACGCTTTAGGGGGAGCGTACGTGTGAGGGCTCCGGTTAGTGTTAGCGTACGGTTTAGGATTAGGGGACGGGTGAGGGTCAGGCTTCGGGGAAGGGTTAGGGTTAGGGTTCGGGCTAGGGTTAGTGTTAGGGGACGGGGACGGTTTAGGGTCCAGGGGAGTGTACGACAACGGTTTAGGGGGAGCGTACGTGTGAGGGCGTGGGTTAGTGTTAGCGTACGGGTTAGGATTAGGGGACGGGTGAGGCTCAAGGTTCGGGGAAGGGTTAGGGTTAGGGTTCGGGCTAGGGTTAGGGTTAGGGGACGGGGACGGTTTAGGGTCCAGGGGAGGGTACGAAAACACTTTAGGGGGAGCGTACGTGTGAGGGCGCGGGTTAGTGTTAGCGTACGGGTTAGGATTAGGGGACGGGTGAGGGTCAGGCTTCGGGGAAGGGTTAGGGTTAGGGTTCGGGCTAGGGTTAGGGTTAGGGGACGGGGACGGTTTAGGGTCCTGGGGAGGGTACGACAAAGCTTTAGGGGGAGCGTACGCGTGAGGGCGCGGGTTAGTGTTAGCGTACGGGTTAGGATTAGGGGACGGGTGAGGGTCAGGCTTCGGGGAAGGGCTAGGTTTAGGGTTCGGGCTAGGGTTAGGGTTAGGGGACGGGGACGGTTTAGGGTCCAGGGGAGGGTACGACAACGCTTTAGGGGGAGCGTACGTGCGAGGGCGCGGGTTAGTGTTAGCGTACGGTTTAGGATTAGGGGACGGGTGAGGGTCAGGCTTCGGGGAACGGTTAGGGTTAGGGTTCGGGCTAGGGTTAGGGTTAGGGGACGGGGACGGTTTAGGGTTCAGGGGAGGGTACGACAACGCTTTAGGGGGAGCGTACGTGTGAGGGCGCGGGTTATTGTTAGAGTACGGGTTAGGATTAGGGGACGGGTGAGGGTCAGGCTTCGGGGAAGGGTTAGGGTTAGGGTTCGGGCTAGGGTTAGGGTTAGGGGACGGGGACGGTTCAGGGTCCAGGGGAGGGTACGACAATGCTTTAGGGGGAGCGTACGTGTGAGAGCATGGGTTAGTGTTAGCGTACGGGATAGGATTAGGGGACGGGTGAGTGTCAGGCTTCGGGGAAGTGTTAGGGTTAGGGTTCGGGCTAGGGTTAGGGTTAGGGGACGGGGACGGTTTAGGGTCCAGGGGAGGGTACGACAACGCTTTAGGGGGAGCGTACGTGTGAGGGCTCCGGTTAGTGTTAGCGTACGGGTTAGGATTAGGGGACGGGTGAGGGTCAGGCTTCGGGGAAGGGTTAGGGTTAGGGTTCGGGCTAGGGTTAGGGTTAGGGGACGGGGACGGTTTAGGGTCCAGGGGAGGGTACGACAAAGCTTTAGGGGGAGCGTACGCGTGAGGGCGCGGGTTAGTGTGAGCGTACGGGTTAGGATTAGGGGACGGTGAGGGTCAGGCTTCTGGGAAGGGTTAGGGTTAGGGTTCGGGCTAGGGTTAGGGATAGGGGACAGGGACGGTTTAGGGTACACGTGAGGGTACGACAACTCTTTAGGGGGAGCGTACGCGTGAGGGCGCGGGTTAGTGTTAGCGTACGGGTTAGGATTAGGGGACGGGTGAGGGTCAGGCTTCGGGGAAGTGTTAGGGTTAGGGTTCGGGCTAGGGTTAGGGTTAGGGGACGGGGACAGTTTAGGGTCCAGGGGAGGGTACGACAACGCTTTAGGGGGAGCGTACGCGTGAGGGCGCGGGTTAGGGTTAGCGTACGGGTTAGGAATAGGGGTCGGGTGAGGGTCAGGCTTCGGGGAAGGGTTAGGGTTAGGGTTCGGGCTAGGGTTAGGGTTAGGGGACGGGGACGGTTTAGGGTCCAGTGGAGGGTACGACAACGCTTTAGGGGGAGCGTACGTGTGAGGGCGCGGGTTAGCGTTAGCATACGGGTTAGGATTAGGGGACGTGTGAGGGTCAGGTTTCGGGGATGTGTTAGGGTTAGGGTTCGGGCTAGGCTTAGGGTTAGAGAACGGGGACAGTTTAGGGTCCAGGGGAGGGTACGACAACGCTTTAGGGGGAGCGTACGCGTGAGGGCGTGGGTTAGTGTGAGCGTACGGGTTAGGATTAGGGGACGGGTGAGGGTCAGGCTTCGGGGAAGTGTTAGGGTTAGGGTTCGGGCTAGGGTTAGGGTTAGAGATCGGGGACGGTTTAGGGTCCAGGGGAGGGTACGACAACGCTTTAGGGGGAGCGTACGCGTGAGGGCGTGGGTTAGTGTGAGCGTACGGGTTAGGATTATGGGACGGGTGATGGTGAGGCTTCGGGGAAGGGTTAGGGTTAGGGTTAGGGCTAGGGTTAGGGTTGGGGGACGGGGACGGTTTAGGGTCCAGGGCAGGGTACGACAACGCTTTAGGGAGAGCGTACGTGTGAGGGCACGGGTTAGTGTTAGCGTACGGGTTAGGATTAGGGGACGGGTGAGGGTCAGGCTTTGGGGAATGGTTAGGGTTAGGGTTCGGGCTAAGGTTAGGGTTAGGGGACGGGGACGATTTAGGGTTCAGGGGAGGGTACGACAACGCTTTAGGGGGAGCGTACGCGTGAGGGCGCGGGTTAGTGTTAGCGTACGGGTTAGGATTAGGGGACGGGTGAGGGTTAGGCTTCGGGGAAGGGTTAGGGTTAGGGTTCGGGCTAGGGTTAGGGTTAGGGGACGGGGACGGTTTAAGGTCCAGGGGAGGGTACGACAACGCTTTAGGGGGAGCGTACGCGAGAGGGCGCAGGTTAGTGTTAGCGTATGGGTTAGGATTATGGGACGGGTGAGGGTCAGGCTTCGGGGAAGTGTTAGGGTTAGGGTTCGGGCTAGGGTTAGGGTTAGGGGACGGGGACGGTTTAGGGTCCATGGTAGGGTACGACAACGTTTTAGGGGGAGCGTACGCGTGAGGGCGCGGGTTAGTGTTAGCGTACGGCTTAGGATTAGGGGACGGGTGAGGGTCAGGCTTCGGGGAAGGGTTAGGGTTAGGGTTCGGGCTAGGGTTAGGGTTAGGGGACGGGGACGGTTTAGGGTCCAGGGGAGGGTACTACAACGCTGTAGGGGGAGCGTACGTGTGAGGGCGCGGGGTAGTGTTAGCGTACGGGTTAGGATTAGGGGACGGGTGAGGGTCAGGCTTCGGGGAAGGGTTAGGGTTAGGGTTCGGGCTAGGGTTAGGGTTAGGGGACGGGGACGGTTTAGGGTCCAGGGGAGGGTACGACAACGCTTTACGGGGAGCGTAGATGTGAGGGCGCGGGTTAGTGTTAGCGTACGGTTTAGGATTACGGGACGGGTGAGGGTCAGGCTTCGGGGAAGGGTTAGGGTTAGGGTTCGGGCTAGGTTTAGGGTTAGGGGACGGGGACGGTTTAGGGTCCAGGGGAGGGTACGACAACGCTTTCGGGGGAGCGTACGTGTGAGGGCGCGTGTTAGTGTTAGCGTACGGGATAGGATTAGGGGACGGGTGAGGGTCAGGCTTCGGGGAAGGTTTAGGGTTAGGGTTCAGGCTAGGGTTACGGTTAGGGGACGGGGACGGTTTAGGGTCCAGGGGAGGGTACGACAACGCTTTAGGGGGAGCGTATGTGTGAGGGCGTGGGTTAGTGTTAGCGTACGGGTTAGGATTAGGGGACGGGTGAGGGTCAGGCTTCGGGGAAGGGTTAGGGTTACGGTTCGGGCTAGGGTTAGGGTTAGGGGACGGGGACGGTTTAGGGTTCAGGGGAGGGTACGACAACGCTTTAGGGGGAGCGTACGTGTGAGGGCGCGGGTTATTGTTAGCGTACGGGTTAGGATTAGGGGACGGGTGAGGATCAGTCTTCGGGGAAGGGTTAGGGTTAGGGTTCGGGCTAGGGTTAGGGTTAGGGGACGGGGACGGTTCAGGGTCCAGGGGAGGATACGACAATGCTTTAGGGGGAGCGTACGTGTGAGGGCATGGGTTAGTGTTAGCGTACGGGATAGGATTAGGGGACGGGTGAGTGTCAGGCTTCGGGGAAGTGTTAGGGTTAGGGTTCGGGCTAGGGTTAGGGTTAGGGGACGGGGACGGTTTAGGGTCCAGGGGAGGGTACGACAACGCTTTAGGGGGAGCGTACGTGTGAGGGCTCCGGTTAGTGTTAGCGTACGGTTTAGGATTAGGGGACGGGTGAGGGTCAGGCTTCGGGGAAGGGTTAGGGTTAGGGTTCGGGCTAGGGTTAGGGTTAGGGGACGGGGCCGGTTTAGGGTCCAGGGGAGGGTACGACAACGGTTTAGGGGGAGCGTACGTGTGAGGGCGTGGGTTAGTGTTAGCGTACGGGTTAGGATTAGGGGACGGGTGAGGGTCAGGCTTCGGGGAAGGGTTAGGGTTAGGGTTCGGGCTATGGTTAGTGTTAGGGGACGCGGACGGTTTAGGGTCCAGGGGAGGGTACGACAACGCTTTAGGGGGAGCGTACGTGTGAGGGCGCGGGTTAGTGTTAGCGTACGGGTTAGGATTAGGGGACGGGTGAGGCTCAGGGTTCGGGGAAGGGTTAGGGTTAGGGTTCGGGCTAGGGTTAGGGTTAGGGGACGGGGACGGTTTAGGGTCCAGGGGAGGGTACGACAACGCTTTAGGGGGAGCGTACGTGTGAGGGCGCAGGTTAGTGTTAGCGTACGGGTTAGGATTAGGGGACGGGTGAGGGTCAGGCTTCGGGGAAGGGTTAGGGTTAGGGTTCGGGCTAGGGTTAGGGTTAGGGGACGGGGACGGTTTAGGGTCCTGGGGAGGGTACGACAAAGCTTTAGGGGGAGCGTACGCGTGAGGGCGCGGGTTAGTGTTAGCGTACAGGTTAGGATTAGGGGACGGGTGAGGGTCAGGCTTCGGGGAAGGGCTAGGTTTAGGGTTCGGGCTAGGGTTAGGGTTAGGGGACAGGGACGGTTTAGGGTCCAGGGGAGGGTACGACAACGCTTTAGGGGGAGCGTACGTGTGAGGGCGCGGGTTAGCGTTAGCGTACGGGTTAGGATTAGGGGACGGGTGAGGGTCAGGTTTCGGGGATGGGTTAGGGTTAGGGTTCGGGCTAGGCTTAGGGTTAGAGAACGGGGACAGTTTAGGGTCCAGGGGAGGGTACGACAACGCTTTAGGGGGAGCGTACGCGTGAGGGCGTGGGTTAGTGTGAGCGTACGGGTTAGGATTAGGGGACGGGTGAGGGTCAGGCTTCGGGGAAGGGTTAGTGTTAGGGTTCGGGCTAGGGTTAGGGTTAGAGATCGGGGACGGTTTAGGGTCCAGGGGAGGGTACGACAACGCTTTAGGGGGAGCGTACGCGTGAGGGCGTGGGTTAGTGTGAGCGTACGGGTTAGGATTATGGGACGGGTGATGGTCAGGCTTCGGGGAAGGGTTAGGGTTAGGGTTAGGGCTAGGGTTAGGGTTGGGGGACGGGGACGGTTTAGGGTCCAGGGCAGGGTACGACAACGCTTTAGGGAGAGCGTACGTGTGAGGGCGCGGGTTAGTGTGAGCGTACGGGTTAGGATTAGGGGACGGGTGAGGGTCAGGCTTCGGGGAAGGGTTAGGGTTAGGGTTAGAGCTAGTGTTAGGGTTAGGGGACGGGATCGGTTTAGGGTCCATGGGAGGGTAGGACAACGCTTTAGGGGGAGCGTACGCGTGAGGGCGCGGGTTAGTGTGAGCGTTTGGGTTATGATTAGGGGACGGTGAGGGTCAGGCTTCTGGGAAGGTTTAGGGTTAGGGTACGGGCTAGGGTTAGGGTTAGGGGACGGGGACGGTTTAGGGTCCAGGGGAGGGTACGACAACGCTTTAGGGGGAGCGTACGTGTGAGGGTGTGGGTTAGTGTTAGCGTACGGGTTAGGATTAGGGGACGGGTGAGGGTCAGGCTTCAGGGAAGGGTTAGGGTTAGGTTTCGGGCTAGGGTTAGGGTTAGGGGACGGGGACGGTTTAGGGTCCAGGGAAGGGTACGACAACGCTTTAGGGGGAGTGTACGTGTGAGGGCGCGGGTCAGTGTTAGCGTACGGGTTAGGATTAGGGGACGGGTGAGGGTCAGGCTTCGGGGAAGGGTTAGGGTTAGGGTTCGGGCTAGGGTTAGGGTTAGGGGACGGGGACGGTTTAGGGTCCAGGGGAGGGTACGACAACGCTTTAGGGGGAGCGTACGCGTGAGGGCGCGGGTTAGTGTGAGCGTACGGGTTAGGATTACGGGACGGGTGAGGGTCAGGCTTCGGGGAAGGGTTAGGGTTAGGGTTAGGGCTAGGGTTAGGGTTAGGGGACGGGGACGGTTTAGGGTCAGGGGAGGGTACGACAAAGCTTTAGGGGGAGCGTACGCGTGAGGGCGCGGGTTAGTGTGAGCGTACGGGTTAGGATTAGGGGACGGTGAGGGTCAGGCTTCTGGGAAGGGTTAGGGTTAGGGTTCGGGCTAGGGTTAGGGTTAGGGTACGGGGACGGTTTAGGGTACACGTGAGGGTAAGACAACGCTTTAGGGGGAGCATACGTGTGAGGGCGCGGGTTAGTGTTAGCGTACGGGTTAGGATTAGGGGACGGGTGAGGGTCAGGCTTCGGGGAAGGGTTAGTGTTAGGGTTCGGGCTAGGGTTAGGGTTAGGGGACGGGGACGGTTTAGGGTCCAGGGGAGTGTACGACAACGCTTTAGGGGGAGCGTAAGTGTCAAGGCGCGGGTTAGTGTTAGCGTACGGGTTAGGATTAGGGGACGGGTGAGGGTCAGACTTCGGGGATGTGTTAGGGTTAGGGTTCGGGTTAGGGTTAGGGTTAGGGGACGGGGACGGTTTAGGATCCAGGGGAGGGTACGACAACGCTTTAGGGGGAGCGTACGTGTGAGGGCGTGGGTTAGTGTTAGCGTACGGGTTAGGATTAGGGGACGGGTGAGGGTCAGGCTTCGGGGAAGGGTTAGGGTTAGCGTTCGGGCTAGGGTTAGTGTTAGGGGACGGGGACGGTTTAGGGTCCAGGGGAGGGTACGACAACACATTAGGGGGAGCGTACGTGTGAGGGCGTGGGTTAGTGTTAGCGTACGGGTTAGGATTAGGGGACGGGTGGGGGTCAGGCTTCGGGGAAGTGTTAGGGTTAGGGTTCGGGCTAGGGTTAGGGTAAGGGGACGGGGACGGTTTAGGGTCCAGGGGAGGGTACGACAACGCTTTAGGGGGAGCGTACGTGTGAGTGCGCCTGTTAGTGTTAGCGTACGGGTTAGGATTAGGGGACGGGTGAGGGTCAGGCTTCGGGGAAGGGTTAGGGTTAGGGTTCGGGCTAGGGTTAGGGTTAGGGGACGGGGACGGTTTAGGGTCCAGGGGAGGGTACGACAACGCTTTAGGGGGAGCGTACGTGTGAGGGCGTGGGTTAGTGTTAGCGTACGGGTTAGGATTAGGGGACGGGTGAGGGTCAGGCTTCGGGGAAAGGTTAGGGTTAGGGTTCAGGCTAGGTTTAGGGTTAGGGGACGGGAACGGCTTAGGGTCCAGGGGAGGGTACGACAACGCTTTAAGGGGAGCGTACGTGTGAGGGCGCGGGTTAGTGTTAGCATACGGGTTAGGATTAGGGGACGGGTGAGGGTCAGGCTTCGGGGAAGGGTTAGGGTTAGGGTTCGGGCTAGGGTTAGGGTTAGGGGACGGGGACGGTTTAGGGTCCAGGGGAGGGTACGACAACGCTTTAGGGGGAGCGTACGCGTGAGGGCGCGGGTTAGTGTTAGCGTACGGGTTACTATTAGGGGACGGGTGAGGGTCAGGCTTCGGGGAAGTGTTAGGGTTAGGGTTAGGGCTAGGGTTAGGGTTAGGGGACGGGGACGGTTTAGGTTCCAGGGGAGGGTACGACAACGCTTTAGGGGGAGCGTACGCGTGAGGGCGCTGGTTAGTGTTAGCGTACGGCTTAGGATTAGGGGACGTGTGAGGGTCAGGCTTCAGGGAAGGTTTAGGGTTAGGGTTCGGGCTAGGGTTAGGGTTAGGGGACGGGGACGGTTTAGGGTCCAGGGGAGGGTACGACAACGCTTTAGGGGGAGCGTAAGCGTGAGGGCGCGGGTTAGTGTTAGCGTACGGCTTAGGATTAGGGGACGGGTGAGGGTCAGGCTTCGGGGAAGCGTTAGGGTTAGGGTTCGGGCTAGGGTTAGGTTTAGGGGACGGGGACGGTTTAGGGTTCAGGGGAGGGTACAACAACACTTTAGGGGGAGCGTAAGCGTGAGGGCGCGGGTTAGTGTTAGCGTACGGGTTAGGATTAGGGGATGGGTGAGGGTCAGGCTTCGGGGAAGTGTTAGGTTTAGGGTTCGGGCTAGGGTTAGGGTTAGGGGACGGGGACGGTTTAGGGTCCAGGGGAGGGTACAACAACGCTTTAGGGGGAGCGTACGTGTGAGGGCGCGGATTAGTGTTAGCGTACGGGTGAGGATTAGGGGACGGGTGAGGGTCAGCCTTCGGGGAAGGGTTAGGGTTAGGGTTCAGGCTAAGGTTAGGGTTAGGGGACGGGGACGGTGTAGGTTCCAGGGGAGGGTACGACAACGCTTTAGGGGGAGCGTAAGTGTGAGGGCGCGGGTTAGTGTTACGGTACGGGTTAGGATTAGGGGACGGGTGAGGGTCAGGCTTCGGGGAAGGATTAGGGTTAGGGTTCGGGCTAGGGTTAGGGTTAGGGGACGGGAACGCTTTAGGGTCCAGGGAAGGGTACGACAACGCTTTAGGGGGAGCGTACGTGTTAGGGCGTGGGTTAGTGTTAGCGTACGGGTTAGGATTAGGGGACGGGTGAGGGTCAGGCTTCGGGGAAGTGTTAGGGTTAGGATTCGGGCTAGTGTTAGGGTTAGGGGACGGGGACGGTTTAGGGTTCAGGGGAGGGTACGACAAGGCTTTAGGGGGAGCGTACGTGTGAGGGCGCGGGTTAGTGTTAGCGTACGGGTTAGGATTAGGGGACGGGTGAGGGTCAGGCTTCGGGGAAGGGTTAGGGTTAGGGTTCGGGCTAGGGTTAGGGTTAGGGGACGGGGACGGTTTAGGGTCCAGGGGAGGGTACGACAACGCTTTAGGGGGAGCGTACGTGTGAGGGCGCGGGTTAGTGTTAGCGTACGGGTTAGGATTAGGGGACGGGTGAGGGTCAGGCTTCGGGGAAAGGTTAGGGTTAGGGTTCGGGCTAGGGTTAGGGTTAGGGGACGGGGACGGTTTAGGGTCCAGGGGAGTGTACGACAATGCTTTAGGGGGAGCGTAAGTGTCAAGGCGCGGGTTAGTGTTAGCGTACGGGTTAGGATTAGGGGACGGGTGAGGGTCAGGCTTCGGGGAAGGGTTAGGGTTAGGGTTCGGGCTAGGGTTAGGGTTAGGGGACGGGGACGGTTTAGGGTCCAGGGGAGGGTACGACAACACATTAGGGGGAGCGTACGTGTGAGGGCGTGGGTTAGTGTTAGTGTACGGGTTAGGATTAGGGGACGGGTGAGGGTCAGGCCTCGGGGCAGGGTTAGGGTTAGGGTTCGGGCTAGGGTTAGGGTAAGGGGACGGGGACGGTTTAGGGTCCAGGGGAGGGTACGACAACGCTTTAGGGGGAGCGTACGTGTCAGTGCGTGGGTTAGTGTTAGCGTACGGGTTAGGATTAGGGGACGGGTGGGGGTCAGGCTTCGGGGAAGGGTTAGGGTTAGGGTTCGGGCTAGGGTTAGGGTTAGGGGACGGGGAAGGTTTAGGGTCCAGGGGAGGGTACGACAACGCTTTAGGGGGAGCGTACGTGTGAGGGCGCGGGTTAGTGTTAGCGTACGGGGTAGGATTAGGGGACGGGTGAGGGTCAGGCTTCGGGGAAGGCTTAGGGTTAGGGTTCGGGCTAGGGTTTGGGTTAGGGGACGGGAACGGTTTAGAGTCCAGGGGAGGGTACGACAACGCTTTAGGGGGAGCGTACGTGTGAGGGCACGGGTTAGTGTTAGCGTACGGGTTAGGATTAGGGGACGGGTGAGGGTCAGGCTTCGGGGAAGGGTTAGGGTTATGGTTCGGGCTAGGGTTAGGGTTAGGGGACGGGGACGGTTTCGGGTCCAGGGGAGTGTACGACAACGCTTTAGGGGGAGCGTAAGTGTCAAGGCGCGGGTTAGTGTTAGCGTACGGGTTAGGATTAGGGGACGGGTGAGGGTCAGGCTTCGGGGATGTGTTAGGGTTAGGGTTCGGGTTAGGGTTAGGGTTAGGGGACGGGGACGGTTTAGGGTCCAGGGGAGGGTTCAACAACGCTTTAGGGGGAGCGTAAGCCTGAGGGCGCGGGTTAGTGTTAGCGTACGGGTTAGGATTAGGGGACGGGTGAGGGTCAGGCTTCGGGGAAGGGTTAGGGTTAGGGTTCGGGCTAGGGTTAGGGTTAGGGGACGGGGACGGTTTAGGGTCCAGGGGAGGGTACGACAACGCTTTAGGGGGAGCGTACGCGTGAGGGCGCGGGTTAGTGTTAGCGTACGGGTTAGGATTAGGGGACGGGTGAGGGTCAGGCTTCGGGGAAGTGTTAGGGTTAGGGTTAGGGCTAGGGTTAGGGTTAGGGGACGGGGACGGTGTAGGGTCCAGGGGAGGGTACGACAACGCTTTAGGGGGAGCGTACGCGTGAGGGCGCTGGTTAGTGTTAGCGTACGGCTTAGGATTAGGGGACGGGTGAGGATCAGGCTTCAGGGAAGGTTTAGGGTTAGGGTTCGGGCTAGGGTTAGGGTTAGGGGACGGGGACGGTTTAGGGTCCAGGGGAGGGTACAACAACGCTTTAGGGGGAGCGTAAGTGTGAGGGCGCGGGTTAGTGTTACGGTACGGGTTAGGATTAGGGGACGGGTGAGGGTCAGGCTTCGGGGAAGGGTTAGGGTTAGGGTTCGGGCTAGGGTTAGGGTTAGGGGACGGGAACGCTTTAGGGTCCAGGGAAGGGTACGACAACGCTTTAGGGGGAGCGTACGTGTTAGGGCGCGGGTTAGTGTTAGCGTACGGGTTAGGATTAGGGGACGGGTGAGGGTCAGGCTTCGGGGAAGGGTTAGGGTTACGGTTCCGGCTAGGGTTAGGGTTAGGGGACGGGGACGGTTTAGGTTTCAGGGGAGGGTACGACAAGGCTTTAGGGGGAGCGTACGTGTGAGGGCGCGGGTTAGTGTTAGCGTACGGTTTAGGATTAGGGGACGGGTGAGGGTCAGGCTTCGGGGAACTGTTAGGGTTAGGGTTCGGGCTAGGGTTAGGGTTAGGGGACGGGGACGGTTTAGGGTCCAGGGGAGGGTACGACAACGCTTTAGGGGGAGCGTACGTGTTAGGGCGCGGGTTAGTGTTAGCGTACGGGTTAGGATTAGCGGACGGGTGAGGGTCAGGCTTCGGGGAAGGGTTAGGGTTAGGGTTCGGGCTAGGTTTAGGGTTAGGGGACGGGGACGGTTTAGGGTCCAGGGGAGGGTACGACAACGCTTTAGGGGGAGCGTACGTGTGAGGGCGCGGTTTAGTGTTAGCGTACGGGTTAGGATTAGGGGACGGGTGAGGGTCAGGCTTCGGGGAAAGGTTAGGGTTAGGGTTCGGGCTAGGGTTAGGGTTAGGGGACGGGGACGGCTTAGGGTCCAGGGGAGTGTACGACAACACTTTAGGGGGAGCGTAAGTGTCAAGGCGCGGGTTAGTGTTAGCGTCCGGGTTAGGATTAGGGGACGGGTGAGGGTCAGGCTTCGGGGAAGGGTTAGGGTTAGCGTTCGGGCTAGGGTTATGGTTAGGGGACGGGGACGGTTTAGGGTCCAGGGGAGGGTAAGACAACACATTAGGGGGAGCGTACGTGTGAGGGTTTGGGTTAGTGTTAGTGTACGGGTTAGGATTAGGGGACGGGTGAGGGTCAGGCTTCGGGGAAGGGTTAGGGTTAGGGTTCGGGCTAGGGTTAGGGTAAGGGGACGGGGACGGTTTAGGGTCCAGGGGAGGGTACGACAACGCTTTAGGGGGAGCGTACGTGTCAGTGCGTGGGTTAGTGTTAGCGTACGGGTTAGGATTAGGGGACGGGTGGGGGTCAGGCTTCGGGGAAGGGTTAGGGTTAGTGTTCGGGCTAGGGTTAGGGTTAGGGGACGGTGACGGTTTAGGGTCCAGGGGAGGGTACGACAACTCTTTAGGGGGAGCGTACGTGTGAGGGCGCGGGTTAGTGTTAGCGTACGGGGTAGGATTAGGGGACGGGTGAGGGTCAGGCTTCGGGGAAGGCTTAGGGTTAGGGTTCGGGCTAGGGTTTGGGTTAGGGGACGGGGACGGTTTAGGGTCCAGGGGAGTGTACGACAACGTTTTAGGGGGAGCGTAAGTGTCAAGGCGCGGGTTAGTGTTAGCGTACGGGTTAGGATTAGGGGACGGGTGAGGGTCAGGCTTCGGGGATGTGTTAGGGTTAGGGTTCGGGTTAGGGTTAGGGTTAGGGGACGGGGACGGTTTAGGGTCCAGGGGAGGGTACAACAACGCTTTAGGGGGAGCGTAAGCCTGAGGGCGCGGGTTAGTGTTAGCGTACTGGTTAGGATTAGGGGACGGGTGAGGGTCAGGCTTCGGGGAAGGGTTAGGGTTAGGGTTCGGGCTAGGGTTAGGGTTAGGGGACGGGGACGGTTTAGGGTCCAGGGGAGGGTACGACAATGCTTTAGGGGGAGCGTACGCGTGAGGGCGCGGGTTAGTGTTAGCGTACGGGTTAGGATTAGGGGACGGGTGAGGGTCAGGCTTCGGGGAAGTGTTAGGGTTAGGGTTAGGGCTAGGGTTAGGGTTAGGGGACGGGGACGGTTTAGGGTCCAGGGGAGGGTACGACAACGCTTTAGGGGGAGCGTACGCGTGAGGGCGCTGGTTAGTGTTAGCGTACGGCTTAGGATTAGGGGACGGGTGAGGATCAGGCTTCAGGGAAGGTTTAGGGTTAGGGTTCGGGCTAGGGTTAGGGTTAGGGGACGGGGAAGGTTTAGGGTCCAGGGGAGGGTACAACAACGCTTTAGGGGGAGCATACGTGTGAGGGCGCAGGTTAGTGTTAGCGTACGGGTGAGGATTAGGGGACGGGTGAGGGTCAGGCTTCGGGGAAGGGTTAGGGTTAGGGTTCGGTCTAGGGTTAGGGTTAGGGGACGGGGACGGTTTAGGGTCCAGGGGAGTGTACGACAACGCTTTAGGGGGAGCGTACGTGTCAGGGCGCGGGTTAGTGTTAGCGTACGGGTTAGGATTAGGGGACGGGTGAGGGTCAGGCTTCGGGGAAGTGTTAGGGTTAGGGTTCGGGCTAGGTTTAGGGTTAGGGGACGGGGACGGTTAAGGGTCCAGGGAGGGTACGACAACGCTTTAGGGGGAGCGTACGTGTGAGGGCGCGGGTTAGTGTTAGCGTACGGGTTAGGATTAGGGGACGGGTGAGGGTGAGGCTTCGGGGAAGGGTTAGGGTTAGGGTTCGGGCTAGGGTTAGGGTTAGGGGACGGGGACGGCTTAGGGTCCAGGGGAGGGTACGACAACGCTTTAAGGGGAGCGTACGTGTGAGGGCGCGGGTTAGTGTTAGCATACGGGTTAGGATTAGGGGACGGGTGAGGGTCAGGCTTCGGGGAAGGATTAGGGTTAGGGTTCGGGCTAGGGTTAGGGTTAGGGGACGGGAACGGTTTAGGGTCCAGGGGAGGGTACGACAACGCTTTAGGGGGAGCGTACGCGTGAGGGCGCGGGTTAGTGTTAGCGTACGGGTTAGGTTTACGGGACGGGTGAGCGTCAGGTTTCGGGGAAGTGTTAGGGTTAGGGTTCAGGCTAGGGTTAGGGTTAGGGGACGGGGACGGTTTAGGTTCCAGGGGAGGGTACGACAACGCTTTAGGGGGAGCGTAAGTGTGAGGGCGCGTGTTAGTGTTACGGTACGGGTTAGGATTAGGGGACGGGTGAGGGTCAGGCTTCGGGGAAGGGTTAGGGTTAGGGTTCGGGCTAGGGTTAGGGTTAGGGGACGGGAACGCTTTAGGGTCCAGGGAAGTGTACGACAACGCTTTAGGGGGATCGTACGTGTTAGGGCGCGGGTTAGTGTTAGCGTACGGGTTAGGATTAGGGGACGGGTGACGGTCAGGCTTCGGGGAAGGGTTAGGGTTAGGGTTCGGGCTAGGGTTAGGGTTAGGGGACGGGGACGGTTTAGGTTTCAGGGGAGGATACGACAAGGCTTTAGGGGGAGCGTACGTGTGAGGGCGCGGGTTAGTGTTAGCGTACAGGTTAGGATTAGGGGACGGGTGAGGGTCAGGCTTCGGGGAAGGGTTAGGGTTAGGGTTCGGGCTAGGGTTAGGGTTAGGGGAAGGGGACGGTTTAGGGTCCAGGGGAGGGTACGACAACGCTTTAGGGGGAGCGTACGTGTGAGGGCGCGGGTTAGTGTTAGCGTACGGGTGAGGATTAGGGGACGGGTGAGTGTCAGACTTCGGGGAAGGTTAGGGTTAGGGTTCGGGCTAGGGTTAGGGTTAGGGGACGGGGACGGTTTAGAGTCCAGGGGAAGGTACGACAACACTTTAAGGGGAGCGTAAGCGTGAGGACGCGGGTTAGTGTTAGCGTACGGGTTAGGATTAGGGGATGGGTGAGGGTCAGGCTTGGGGGAAGGTTTAGGTTTAGGGTTCGGGCTAGGGTTAGGGTTAGGGGACGGGGAAGGTTTAGGGTCCAGGGGAGGGCACGACAACGCTTTAGGGGGAGCGTACGTGTGAGGGCGCGGGTGAGTGTTAGCGTACGGGTTAGGATTAGGGGACGGGTGAGTGTCAGGCTTCGAGGAAGGGTTAGGGTTAGCATTCGGGCTAGGGTTAGGGTTAGGGGACGTGGACGGTTTAGGGTCCAGGGGATGGTACGACAACGCTTTAGGGGGTGCGTACGTGTTGAGGGCGTGGGTTAGTGTTAGCGTACGGGTGAGGATTAGGGGACGGGTGAGGGTCAGGCTTCGGGGAAGGGTTAGGGTTAGGGTTCGGTCTAGGGTTAGGGTTAGGGGACAGGGACGGTTTAGGGTCCAGGGGAGGGTACGACAATGCTTTAGCGGGAGCGTACGTGTGAGGGCACGGGTTAGTGTTAGCGTACGGGTTAGGATTAGGGGACGGGTGAGGGTCAGCCTTCGGAGAAGGGTTAGGGTTAGGATTCGGGCTAGTGTTAGGGTTAGGGGACGGGGACGGTTTAGGGTCCAGGGGAGGGTACGACAACGCTTTAGGGGGAGCGTACGTGTGAGGGCGCGGGTTAGTGTTAGCTTACGGGTTAGGTTTACGGGACGGGTGAGGGTCTGGCTTCGGGGAAGGGTTAGGGTTATGGTTCGGGCTAGGGTTAGGGTTAGGGGATGGGGATGGTTTAGGGTCCAGGGGAGGGTACGACAACTCTTTAGGGGGAGCGTACGTGTGAGGGCGTGGGTTAGTGTTAGCGTACGGGTGAGGATTAGGGGACGGGTGAGGGTCAGACTTCGGGGAAGGTTAGGGTTAGGGTTCGGTCTAGGGTTAGGGTTAGGGGACGGGGATGGTTTAGGGTCCAGGGGAGGGTACGACAACTCTTTAGGGGGAGCATACGTGTGAGGGCGTGGGTTAGTGTTAGCGTACGGGTTAGGATTAGGGGACGGGTGAGGGTCAGGCTTCGGGGAACTGTTAGGGTTAGGGTTCGGGCTAGGGTTAGGGTTAGGGGACGGGGACGGTTTAGGGTCCAGGGGAGGGTACGACAACTCTTTAGGGGGAGCGTACGTGTGAGGGCGCGGGTTAGTGTTAGCGTACGGGGAAGGATTAGGGGACGGGTGAGGGTCAGGCTTCGGGGAAGGCTTAGGGTTAGGGTTCGGGCTAGGGTTTGGGTTAGGGGACGGGAACGGTTTAGAGTCCAGGGGAGGGTACGACAACGCTTTAGGGGGAGCGTACGTGTGAGGGCACGGGTTAGTGTTAGCGTACGGGTTAGGATTAGGGGACGGGTGAGGGTCAGGCTTCGGGGAAGGGTTAGGGTTATGGTTCGGGCTAGGGTTAGGCTTAGGGGACGGGGACGGTTTAGGGTCCAGGGGAGTGTACGACAACGCTTTAGGGGGAGCGTAAGTGTCAAGGCGCGGGTTAGTGTTAGCGTACGGGTTAGGATTAGGGGACGGTTGAGGGTCAGGCTTCGGGGATGTGTTAGGGTTAGGGTTCGGGTTAGGGTTAGGGTTAGGGGACGGGGACGGTTTAGGGTCCAGGGGAGGGTACAACAACGCTTTAGGGGGAGCGTAAGCCTGAGGGCGCGGGTTAGTGTTAGCGTACGGGTTAGGATTAGGGGACGGGTGAGGGTCAGGCTTCGGGGAAGGGTTAGGGTTAGGGTTTGGGCTAGGGTTAGGGTTAGGGGACGGGGACGGTTTAGGGTCCAGGGGAGGGTACGACAACGCTTTAGGGGGAGCGTACGCGTGAGGGCGCGGGTTAGTGTTAGCGTACGGGATAGGATTAGGGGACGGGTGAGGGTCAGTCTTCGGGGAAGGGTTAGGGTTAGGGTTCGGGCTAGGGTTAGGGTTAGGGGACGGGGACGGTTTAGGGTCCAGGGGAGGGTACGACAACGCTTTAGGGGGAGCGTACGTGTGAGGGCGCGGTTTAGTGTTAGCGTACGTGTTAGGATTAGGGGACGGGTGAGGGTCAGGCTTCGGGGAAGGGTTAGGGTTAAGGTTCGGGCTAGGGTTAGGGTTAGGGGACGGGGACGGTTTAGGGTCAAGGGGAGGGTACAACAACGCTTTAGGGGGAGCGTACGTGTGAGAGCGCGGGTTAGTGTTAGCGTACGGGATAGGATTAGGGGACGGGTGAGGGTCAGGCTTCGGGGAAGTGTTAGGGTTAGGGTTCGGGCTAGGGTTAGGGTTAGGGGACGGGGACGGTTTAGGGTCCATGGTAGGGTACGACAACGCTTTAGGGGGAGCGTACGCGTGAGGGCGCGGGTTAGTGTTAGCGTACGGGTTAGGATTAGGGGACGGGTGAGGGTCAGGCTTCGGGGAAGTGTTAGGGTTAGGGTTAGGGCTAGGGTTAGGGTTAGGGGACGGGGACGGTTTAGGGTCCAGGGGAGGGTACGACAACGCTTTAGGGGGAGCGTACGCGTGAGGGCGCTGGTTAGTGTTAGCGTACGGCTTAGGATTAGGGGACGGGTGAGGATCAGGCTTCAGGGAAGGTTTAGGGTTAGGGTTCGGGCTAGGGTTAGGGTTAGGGGACGGGGACGGTTTAGGGTCCAGGGGAGGGTACAACAACGCTTTAGGGGGAGCATACGTGTGAGGGCGCAGGTTAGTGTTAGCGTACGGGTGAGGATTAGGGGACGGGTGAGGGTCAGGCTTCGGGGAAGGGTTAGGGTTAGGGTTCGGTCTAGGGTTAGGGTTAGGGGACGGGGACGGTTTAGGGTCCAGGGGAGTGTACGACAACGCTTTAGGGGGAGCGTACGTGTCAGGGCGCGGGTTAGTGTTAGCGTACGGGTTAGGATTAGGGGACGGGTGAGGGTCAGGCTTCGGGGAAGTGTTAGGGTTAGGGTTCGGGTTAGGGTTAGGGTTAGGGGACGGGGACGGTTTAGGGTCCAGGGGAGGGTACGACAACGCTTTAGGGGGAGCGTACGTGTGAGGGCGTGTGTTAGTGTTAGCGTACGGGTTAGGATTAGGGGACGGGTGAGGGTCAGGCTTCGGGGAAGGGTTAGGGTTAGCGTTCGGGCTAGGGTTAGGGTTAGGGGACGGGTACGGTTTAGGGTCCAGGGGAGGGTACGACAACACATTAGGGGGAACGTACGTGTGAGGGCGCGGGTTAGTGTTAGCGTACGGGTTAGGATTAGGGGACGGGTGAGGGTCAGGCTTCGGGGAAGGGTTAGGGTTAGGGTTCGGGCTAGGGTTAGGGTAAGGGGACGGGGACGGTTTAGGGTCCAGGGGAGGGTACGACAACGCTTTAGGGGGAGCGTACGTGTGAGTGCGCGGGTTAGTGTTAGCGTACGGCTTAGGATTAGGGGACGGTTGAGGGTCAGGCTTCGGGGAAGTGTTAGGGTTAGGGTTCGGGCTAGGGTTAGGGTTAGGGGACGGGGACGGTTAAGGGTCCAGGGGAGGGTACGACAACGCTTTAGGGGGAGCGTACGTGTGAGGGCGCGGGTTAGTGTTAGCGTACGGGTTAGGATTAGGGGACGGGTGAGGGTGAGGCTTCGGGGAAGGGTTAGGGTTAGGGTTCGGGCTAGGGTTAGGGTTAGGCGATGGGGACGGTTTAGGGTCCAGGGGAGGGTACGACAACGCTTTAGGGGGAGCGTACGTGTGAGGGCGCGGGTTAGTGTTAGCGTACGGGTGAGGATTAGGGGACGGGTGAGGGTCAGGCTTCGGGGAAGGGTTAGGGTTAGGGTTCGGGCTAGGGTTAGGGTTAGGGGACGGGGACGGTTTAGGGTCCAGGGGAGGGTACGACAATGCTTTAGGGGGAGCGTACGTGTGAGGGCACGGGTTAGTGTTAGCGTACGGGTTAGGATTAGGGGACGGGTGAGGGTCAGGCTTCGGGGAAGGGTTAGGGTTAGGGTTCGGGCTAGGGTTAGGGTTAGGGGACGGGGACGGTTTAGGGTCCAGTGGAGGGTACGACAACGCTTTAGGGGGAGCGTACGTGTGAGGGCGCGGGTTAGCGTTAGCGTACGGGTTAGGATTAGGGGACGGGTGAGGGTCAGGTTTCGGGGATGTGTTAGGGTTAGGGTTCGGGCTAGGCTTAGGGTTAGAGAACGGGGACAGTTTAGGGTCCAGGGGAGGGTACGACAACGCTTTAGGGGGAGCGTACGCGTGAGGGCGTGGGTTAGTGTGAGCGTACGGGTTAGGATTAGGGGACGGGTGAGGGTCAGGCTTCGGGGAAGGGTTAGGGTTAGGGTTCGGGCTAGGGTTAGGGTTAGAGATCGGGGACGGTTTAGGGTCCAGGGGAGGGTACGACAACGCTTTAGGGGGAGCGTACGCGTGAGGGCGTGGGTTAGTGTGAGCGTACGGGTTAGGATTATGGGACGGGTGATGGTGAGGCTTCGGGGAAGGGTTAGGGTTAGGGTTAGGGCTAGGGTTAGGGTTGGGGGACGGGGACGGTTTAGGGTCCAGGGCAGGGTACGACAACGCTTTAGGGAGAGCGTACGTGTGAGGGCGCGGGTTAGTGTTAGCGTACGGGTTAGGATTAGGGGACGGGTGAGGGTCAGGCTTTGGGGAATGGTTAGGGTTAGGGTTCGGGCTAAGGTTAGGGTTAGGGGACGGGGACGATTTAGGGTCCAGGGGAGGGTACGACAACGCTTTAGGGGGAGCGTACGCGTGAGGGCGCGGGTTAGTGTTAGCGTACGGGTTAGGATTAGGGGACGGGTGAGGGTTAGGCTTCGGGGAAGGGTTAGGGTTAGGGTTCGGGCTAGGGTTAGGGTTAGGGGACGGGGACGGTTTAAGGTCCAGGGGAGGGTACGACAACGCTTTAGGGGGAGCGTACGTGTGAGGGCGCGGGTTAGTGTTAGCGTACGGGATAGGATTAGGGGACGGGTGAGGGTCAGGCTTCGGGGAAGGGTTAGGGTTAGGGTTCGGGCTAGGGTTAGGGTTAGGGGACGGGGACGGTTTAGGGTCCAGGGGAGGGTACGACAACGCTTTAGGGGGAGCGTACGTGTGAGGGCGCGGGTTAGTGTTAGCGTACGTGTTAGGATTAGGGGACGGGTGAGGGTCAGGCTTCGGGGAAGGGTTAGGGTTAAGGTTCGGGCTAGGGTTAGGGTTAGGGGACGGGGACGGTTTAGGGTCAAGGGGAGGGTACAACAACGCTTTAGGGGGAGCGTACGTGTGAGAGCGCGGGTTAGTGTTAGCGTACGGGTTAGGATTAAGGGACAGGTGATGGTCAGGCTTCGGGGAAGGCATAGGGTTAGGGTTCGGGCTAGGGTTAGTGTTAGGGGACGGGGACGGTTTAGGGTCCAGGGGAGGGTACGACAACGCTTTAGGGGGAGCGTACGCGAGAGGGCGCAGGTTAGTGTTAGCGTATGGGTTAGGATTATGGGACGGGTGAGGGTCAGGCTTCGGGGAAGTGTTAGGGTTAGGGTTCGGGCTAGGGTTAGGGTTAGGGGACGGGGACGGTTTAGGGTCCATGGTAGGGTACGACAACGTTTTAGGGGGAGCGTACGCGTGAGGGCGCGGGTTAGTGTTAGCGTACGGGTTAGGATTAGGGGACGGGTGAGGGTCAGGCTTCGGGGAAGTGTTAGGGTTAGGGTTAGGGCTAGGGTTAGGGTTAGGGGACGGGGAGGGTTTAGGGTCCAGGGGAGGGTACGACAACGCTTTAGGGGGAGCGTACGCGTGAGGGCGCTGGTTAGTGTTAGCGTACGGCTTAGGATTAGGGGACGGGTGAGGATCAGGCTTCAGGGAAGGTTTAGGGTTAGGGTTCGGGCTAGGGTTAGGGTTAGGGGACGGGGACGGTTTAGGGTCCAGGGGAGGGTACAACAACGCTTTAGGGGGAGCATACGTGTGAGGGCGCAGGTTAGTGTTAGCGTACGGATGAGGATTAGGGGACGGGTGAGGGTCAGGCTTCGGGGAAGGGTTAGGGTTAGGGTTCGGTCTAGGGTTAGGGTTAGGGGACGGGGACGGTTTAGGGTCCAGGGGAGTGTACGACAACGCTTTAGGGGGAGCGTACGTGTCAGGGCGCGGGTTAGTGTTAGCGTACGGGTTAGGATTAGGGGACGGGTGAGGGTCAGGCTTCGGGGAAGTGTTAGGGTTAGGGTTCGGGTTAGGGTTATGGTTAGGGGACGGGGACGGTTTAGGGTCCAGGGGAGGGTACGACAACGCTTTAGGGGGAGCGTACGTGTGAGGGCGTGTGTTAGTGTTAGCGTACGGGTTAGGATTAGGGGACGGGTGAGGGTCAGGCTTCGGGGAAGGGTTAGGGTTAGGGTTCGGGCTAGGGTTAGGGTTAGGGGACGGGGACGGTTTAGGGTCCAGGGGAGGGTACGACAACACATTAGGGGGAACGTACGTGTGAGGGCGCGGGTTAGTGTTAGCGTACGGGTTAGGATTAGGGGACGGGTGAGGGTCAGGCTTCGGGGAAGTGTTAGGGTTAGGGTTCGGGCTAGGGTTAGGGTTAGGGGACGGGGACGGTTAAGGGTCCAGGGGAGGGTACGACAACGCTTTAGGGGGAGCGTACGTGTGAGGGCGCGGGTTAGTGTTAGCGTACGGGTTAGGATTAGGGGACGGGTGAGGGTGAGGCTTCGGGGAAGGGTTAGGGTTAGGGTTCGGGCTAGGGTTAGGGTTAGGCGATGGGGACGGTTTAGGGTCCAGGGGAGGGTACGACAACGCTTTAGGGGGAGCGTACGTGTGAGGGCGCGGGTTAGTGTTAGCGTACGGGTGAGGATTAGGGGACGGGTGAGGGTCAGGCTTCGGGGAAGGGTTAGGGTTAGGGTTCGGGCTAGGGTTAGGGTTAGGGGACGGGGACGGTTTAGGGTCCAGGGGAGGGTACGACAATGCTTTAGGGGGAGCGTACGTGTGAGGGCACGGGTTAGTGTTAGCGTACGGGTTAGGATTAGGGGACGGGTGAGGGTCAGGCTTCGGGGAAGGGTTAGGGTTAGGGTTCGGGCTAGGGTTAGGGTTAGTGGACGGGGACGGTTTAGGGTCCAGGGGAGTGTACGACAACGCTTTAGGGGGAGCGTAAGTGTCAAGGCGCGGGTTAGTGTTAGCGTACGGGTTAGGATTAGGGGACGGGTGAGGGTCAGGCTTCGGGGATGTGTTAGGGTTAGGGTTCGGGTTAGGGTTAGGGTTAGGGGACGGGGACGGTTTAGGGTCCAGGGGAGGGTACGACAACGCTTTAGGGGGAGCGTACGCGTGAGGGCGCGGGTTAGTGTTAGCGTACGGGTTAGGATTAGGGGACGGGTGAGGGTCAGGCTTCGGGGAAGTGTTAGGGTTAGGGTTAGGGCTAGGGTTAGGGTTAGGGGACGGGGACGGTTTAGGGTCCAGGGGAGGGTACGACAACGCTTTAAGGGGAGCGTACGCGTGAGGGCGCTGGTTAGTGTTAGCGTACGGCTTAGGATTAGGGGACGGGTGAGGATCAGGCATCAGGGAAGGTTTAGGGTTAGGGTTCGGGCTAGGGTTAGGGTTAGGGGACGGGGACGGTTTAGGGTCCAGGGGAGGGTACGACAACGCTTTAGGGGGAGCATAAGCGTGAGGGCGCAGGTTAGTGTTAGCGTACGGGTTAGGATTAGGGGACGGGTGAGGGTCAGGCTTCGGGGAACTGTTAGGGTTAGGGTTCGGGCTAGGGTTAGGTTTAGGGGACGGGGACAGTTTAGAGTCCAGGGGAAGGTACGACAACACTTTAACGGGAGCGTAAACGTGAGGGCGCGGGTTAGTGTTAGCGTACGGGTTAGGATTAGGGGATGGGTGAGGGTCAGGCTTGGGGGAAGGTTTAGGTTTAGGGTTCGGGCTAGGGTTAGGGTTAGAGGACGGGGACGGTTTAGGGTCCAGGGGAGGGTACGACAACGCTTTAGGGGGAGCGTACGTGTGAGGGCGCGGATTAGTGTTAGCGTACGTGTTAGGATTAGGGGACGGGTGAGGGTCAGGCTTCGGGGAAGGCTTAGGGTTAGGGTTCGGGCTAGGGTTAGGGTTTGGGGACGGGGAAGGTTTAGGGTCCAGGGGAGGGCACGACAACGCTTTAGGGGGAGCGTACGTGTGAGGGCGTGGGTTAGTGTTAGCGTACGGGTTAGGATTAGGGGACAGGTGAGGGTCAGGCTTCGGGGACCTGTTAGGGTTAGGGTTCGGGCTAGGGTTAAGGTTAGGGGACGGGGACGGTTTAGGGTCCAGGGGAGGGTACGACAACGCTTTAGGGGGAGCGTACGTGTGAGGGCGCGGGTTAGTGTTAGCGTACGGGTTAGGATTAGGGGACGGGTGAGGGTCAGGCTTCGGGGAAGGGTTAGGGTTAGGGTTCGGGCTAGGGTTAGGGTTAGGGGACGGGGACGGTTTAGGGTCCAGGGGAGGGTACGACAACGCTTTAGGGGGAGTGTACGTGTGAGGGCGCGGGTTAGTGTTAGCGTACGGGTTAGGATTAGGGGACGGGTGAGGGTCAGGCTTCGGTGAAGGGTTAGGGTTAGGGTTTGGGCTAGGGTTAGGTTTAGGGGACGGGGACGGTTTAGGGTCCAGGGGAGGGTACGACAACGCTTTAGGGGGAGCGTACGTGTGTGGGCGTGGGTTAGTGTTAGCGTACGGGTGATTATTAGGGGACGGGTGAGGGTCAGGCTTCGGGGAAGGGTTAGGGTTAGGGTTCGGGCTAGTGTTAGGGTTAGGGGACGGGGACGGTTTAGGGTCCAGGTGAGGGTACGACAACGGTTTAGGGGGCGCGTTCATGTGAGGGCACGGGTTAGTGTTAGCGTACGGGTTAGGATTAGGGGACGTGTGAGAGGAAGGCTTCGGGGAAGGTTTAGGGTTAGGGTTCGGTCAAGGGTTAGGGGTAGGGGACGGGGACGGTTTAGGGTCCAGGAGAGGGTACCACAACGGTTTAGTGGGAGCGTACGTGTGAGGGCACGGTTTTGTGTTAGCGTACGGGTTAGGATTAGGTGACGGGTGAGGGGAAGGCTCCCGCGAAGTGTTAGGTTTAGGGTTCGGTCTAGGGTTAGGTTTAGGGTTAGAGTACGGTTTAGGGTCCAGGTGAGGGTACGACAACGGTCCAGGCGGAGCGTACGTGTGAGGGCACAGGTTAGTGTTAGCGTACGGCTTATGAATAGGGGACGGGTGAGGGGAAGGCTTCGGGGAAGGGTTAGGGTTAGGGTTTGGGCTAGGGTTAGGGTTAGGGGACGGGGACGGTTTAGGGTCCAGGGGAGGGTACGACAACGCTTTAGGGGGAGCGTACGTGTGAGGGCGCGGGTTAGTGTTAGCATACGGGTTAGGATTAGGGGATTTGTGAGGGTCAGGCTTCAGGGAAGGGTTAGGGTTAGGGTTAGGGCTAGGGTTAGGGTTAGGGGACGGGGACGGTTTAGGGTCCAGGGGTGGGTACGACAACGCTTTAGGGGGAGCGTACGTGTGAGGGCGCGGGTTAGTGTTATCGTACGGGTTAGGATTAGGGGACGGGTGAGGGTCAGGCTTCGGGGAAGGCTAAGGGTTAGAGTTCGGGCTAGGGTTAGGGTTAGGGGACGGGGACGGTTTAGGGTCCAGGGGAGGGTACGACAACGCTTTAGGGGGAGCGTACGTGTGAGGGCGGGGGTTAGTGTTAGCGTACGGGTTACGATTAGGGGACGGGTGAGGGTCAGGCTTCGGGGAAGGGTTAGGGTTACGGTTCGGGCTAGGGTTAGGGTTAGGGGACGGGGATGGTTTAGGGTCCAGGGGAGGGTACGACAACGCTTTAGGGGGAGCGTACGTGTGAGGGCTCGGGTTAGTGTTAGCATACTGGTTAGGATTAGGGGATTTGTGAGGGTCAGGCTTCGGGGAAGGGTTAGGGTTAGTGTTAGGCCTAGGGTTAGGGTTAGGGGACGGGGACGGTTTAGGGTCCAGGGGGGGGTACGACAACGCTTTAGGGGGAGCGTACGTGTGAGGGCGCGGGTTAGTGTTAGCGTACGGGTGAGGATTAGGGGACGGGTGAGGGTCAGGCTTCGGGGAAGGGTTAGGGTTAGGGTTCGGGCTAGGGTTAGGGTTAGGGGACACGGACGGTTTAGGGTCCAGGGGAGGGTACGACAACGCTTTAGGGGGAGCGTACGTGTGAGGGCGTGGGTTAGTATTAGCGTACGGGTGAGGAAAAGGGGACGGGTGAGGGTCAGGCTTCGGGGAAGTGTTAGGGTTAGGGTTCGGGCTAGGGTTAGGGTTAGGGGACGGGGACGGTTTAGGGTCCAGGGGAGGGAACGACAACACTTTAGGGGGAGCGTACGTGTGAGGGCGTGCGTTAGTGTTAGCGTACGGGTGAGGATTAGGGGACGGGTGAGGGTCAGGCTTCGGGGAAGTGTTAGGGTTAGGGTTCGGGCTAGGGTTAGGGTTAGGGGATGGGGACGGTTTAGGGTCCAGGGGAGGGTACGACAACGCTTTAGGGGGAGCGTACGTGTGAGGGTGCGGGTTAGTGTTAGCATACAGGTGAGGATTAGGGGACGGGTGAGGGTCAGGCTTCGGGGAAGGGTTAGGGTTAGGGTTCGGGCTAGGGTTAGGGTTAGGGGACGGGGACGGTTTAGGGTGCAGGGGAGGGTACGACAACGCTTTAGGGGGAGCGTACGTGTGTGGGCGTGGGTTAGTGTTAGCGTACGGGTGATTATTAGGGGACGGGTGAGGGTCAGGCTTCGGGGAAGGGTTAGGGTTAGGGTTCGGGCTAGGGTTAGGGTTAGGGGACGGGGACAGTTTAGGGTCCAGGTGAGGGTACGACAACGGTTTAGGGGGCGCGTTCAAGTGAGGGCACGGGTTAGTGTTAGCGTACGGGTTAGGATTAGGGGACGTGTGAGAGGAAGGCTTCGGGGAAGGGTTAGGGTTAGGGTTCGGGCTAGGGTTAGGGTTAGGGGACGGGGACAGTTTAGGGTCCAGGTGAGGGTACCACAACGGTTTAGTGGGAGCGTACGTGTGAGGGCACGGTTTTGTGTTAGCGTACGGGTTAGGATTAGGTGACGGGTGAGGGGAAGGCTCCCGCGAAGTGTTAGGTTTAGGGTTCGGTCTAGGGTTAGGGTTAGGGTTAGAGTACGGTTTAGGGTCCAGGTGAGGGTACGACAACGGTCCAGGCGGAGCGTACGTGTGAGGGCACAGGTTAGTGTTAGCGTACGGCTTATGAATAGGGGACGGGTGAGGGGAAGGCTTCGGGGAAGGGTTAGGGTTAGGGTTTGGGCTAGGGTTAGGGTTAGGGGATGGGGACGGTTTAGGGTCCAGGGGAGGGTACGACAACGCTTTAGGGGGAGCGTACGTGTGAGGGCGCGGGTTAGTGTTAGCATACGGGTTAGGATTAGGGGATGTGTGAGGGTCAGGCTTCAGGGAAGGGTTAGGGTTAGGGTTAGGGCTAGGGTTAGGGTTAGGGGACGGGGACGGTTTAGGGTCCAGGGGAGGGTACGACAACGCTTTAGGGGGAGCGTACGTGTGAGGGCGCGGGTTAGTGTTAGCGTACGGGTTAGGATTAGGGGACGGGTGAGGGTCAGGCTTCGGGGAAGGCTTAGGGTTAGGGTTCGGGCTAGGGTTAGGGTTAGGGGACGGGCACGGTTTAGGGTCCAGGGGAGGGTACGACAACGCTTTAGGGGGAGCGTACGTGTGAGGGCACGGGTTAGTGTTAGCGTACGGGTTAGGATTATGGGACGGGTGAGGGTCAGGCTTCGGGGAAGAGTTAGGGTTAGGGTTCGGGCTAGGGTTAGGGTTAGGGGACGGAGACGGTTTAGGGTCCAGGGGAGGGTACGACAACGCTTTAGGGGGAGCGTACGTGTGAGGGCGCGGGTTAGTGTTAGCGTACGGGTTAGGATTATGGGACGGGTGAGGGTCAGGCTTCGGGGAAGAGTTAGGGTTAGGGTTCGGGCTAGGGTTAGGGTTAGGGGACGGAGACGGTTTAGGGTCCAGGGGAGGGTACGACAACGCTTTAGGGGGAGCGTACGTGTGAGGGCGCGGGTTAGTGTTAGCGTACGGGTTAGGATTAGGGGACGGGTGAGGGTCAGGCTTCGGGGAAGGGTTAGGGTTAGAGTTCCTGCTAGGGTTAGGGTTAGGGGACGGGGACGGTTTAGGGTCCAGGGGAGGGTACGACAACGCTTTAGGGGGAGCGTACGTGTGAGGGCGCGGGTTAGTGTTAGCATACGGGTTAGGATTAGGGGACGGGTGAGGTTCAGGCTTCAGGGAAGGGTTAGTGTTAGGGTTCGGGCTAGGGTTAGGGTTAGGGGACGGGGACGGTTTAGGGTCAAGGGGGGGGTACGACAACGCTTTAGGGGGAGCGTACGTGTGAGGGCGCGGGTTACTGTTAGCGTACGGGTGAGGATTAGGGGACGGGTGAGGGTCAGGCTTCGGGGAAGGTTTAGGGTTAGGGTTCGGGCTAGGGTTAGGGTTAGGGGACGGGGACGGTTTAGGGTCCAGGGGAGTGTACGACAACGCTTTAGGGGGAGCGTACGTGTGAGGGCGCGGGTTAGTTTTAGCGTACGGGTTAGGATTAGGGGACGGGTGAGGGTCAGGCTTCAGGGAAGGGTTAGGGTTAGGGTTCGGGCTAGGGTTAGGGTTAGGGGACGGGGACGGTTTAGGGTCCAGGGGAGGGTACGACAACGCTTTAGGGGGAGCGTACGTGTGAGGGCGCGGGTTAGTGTTAGCGTACGGGTTAGGATTAGGGGACGGGTGAGTGTCAGGCTTCGGGGAAGGGTTAGGGTTAGGGTTCGTGCTAGGGTTAGGGTTAGGGGACGGGGACGGTTTAGGGTCCAGGGGAGGGTACGACAACGCTTTAGGGGGAGCGTACGTGTGAGGGTGCGGGTTAGTGTTAGCGTACGGGTGAGGATTATGGGACGGGTGAGGGTCAGGCTTCGGGGAAGGGTTAGGGTTAGGGTTCGGGCTAGGGTTAGGGTTAGGGGACGCGGACGGTTTAGGGTCCAGGGGAGGGTACGGCAACGCTTTAGGGGGAGCGTACGTGTGAGGGCGTGGGTTAGTATTAGCGTACGGGTGAGGAAAAGGGGACGGGTGAGGGTCAGGCTTCGGGGAAGTGTTAGGGTTAGGGTTCGGGCTAGGGTTAGGGTTATGGGACGGGGACGGTTTAGGGTCCAGGGGAGGGAACGACAACACTTTAGGGGGAGCGTACGTGTGAGGGCGTGCGTTAGTGTTAGCGTACGGGTGAGGATTAGGGGACGGGTGAGGGTCAGGCTTCGGGGAAGGGTTAGGGTTAGGGTTCGGGCTAGGGTTAGGGTTAGGGGATGGGGACGGTTTAGGGTCCAGGGGAGGGTACGACAACGCTTTAGGGGTAGTGTACATGTGACGGTGCGGGTTAGTGTTAGCGTACGGGTGAGGATAAGGGGACGGGTGAGGGTCAGGCTTCGGGGAAGGGTTAGGGTTAGGGTTCGGGCTAGGGTTAGGGTTAGGGGACGGGGACGGTTTAGGGTCCAGGGGAGGGTACGACAACGCTTTAGGGGGAGCGTACGTGTGAGGGGGTGGGTTAGTATTTGCGTACGGGTGAGGATTAGGGGACGGGTGAGGGTCAGGCTTCGGGGAAGTTTTAGGGTTAGGGTTCGGGCTAGGGTTAGGGTTAGGGGACGGGGACGGTTTAGGGTCCAGGGGAGGGAATGACAACACTTTAGGGGGAGCGTACGTGTGAGGGCGTGGGTTAGTGTTAGCGTACGGGTTAGGATTAGGGGACGGGTGAGGGTCAGGCTTCGGGGAAGGGTTAGGGTTAGGGTTCGGGCTAGGGTTAGGGTTAGGGGACGGGGACGGTTTAGGGTCCAGGGGAGGGTACGACAACGCTTTAGGGGGAGTGTACGTGTGAGGGCGCGGGTTAGTGTTAGCGTACGGGTTAGGATTAGGGGACGGGTGAGGGTCAGGCTTCGGGGAAGTGTTAGGGTTAAGGTTCGGGCTAGGGTTAGGGTTAGGGGACGGGGACGGCTTAGGGTCCAGGGGAGGGTATGACAACACTTTAGGGGGAGCGTACGTGTGAGGGCGCGGTTAGTGTTAGCGTACGGGTTAGGATTAGGGGACGGGTGAGGGTCAGGCTTCGGGGAAGGGTTAGGGTTAGGGTTCGGGCTAGGGTTAGGGTTAGGGAACGGGGACGGTTTAGGGTACAGGGGAGTGTACGACAACGCTTTAGGGGGAGCGTACGTGTGAGGGCGCGGGTTAGTGTTAGCGTACGGGTGAGGATTAGGGGACGGGTGAGGGTCAGGCTTCGGGGAAGGGTTAGGGTTAGGGTTTGGGCTAGGGTTAGGTTTAGGGGACGGGGACGGTTTAGGGTCCAGGGGAGGGTACGACAACGCTTTAGGGGGAGCGTACGTGTGTGGGCGTGGTTAGTGTTAGCGTACGGGTGATTATTAGGGGACGGGTGAGGGTCAGGCTTCGGGGAAGGGTTAGGGTTAGGGTTCGGGCTAGGGTTAGGGTTAGGGGACGGGGACGGTTTAGGGTCCAGGTGAGGGTACGACAACGGTTTAGGGGGCGCGTTCATGTGAGGGCACGGGTTAGTGTTAGCGTACGGGTTAGGATTAGGGGACGTGTGAGAGGAAGGCTTCGGGGAAGAGTTAGGGTTAGGGTTCGGTCAAGGGTTAGGGGTAGGGGACGGGGACGGTTTAGGGTCCAGGAGAGGGTACCACAACGGTTTAGTGGGAGCGTACGTGTGAGGGCACGGTTTTGTGTTAGCGTACGGGTTAGGATTAGGTGACGGGTGAGGGGAAGGATCCCGCGAAGTGTTAGGTTTAGGGTTCGGTCTAGGGTTAGGTTTAGGGTTAGAGTACGGTTTAGGGTCCAGGTGAGGGTACGACAACGGTCCAGGCGGAGCGTACGTGTGAGGGCACAGGTTAGTGTTAGCGTACGGCTTATGAATAGGGGACGGGTGAGGGGAAGGCTTCGGGGAAGGGTTAGGGTTAGGGTTTGGTCTAGGGTTAGGGTTAGGGGACGGGGACGGTTTAGGGTCCAGGGGAGGGTACGACAACGCTTTAGGGGGAGCGTACGTGTGAGGGTGCGGGTTAGTGTTAGCATACGGGTTAGGATTAGGGGATTTGTGAGGGTCAGGCTTCAGGGAAGGGTTAGGGTTAGGGTTAGGGCTAGGGTTAGGGTTAGGGGACGGGGACGGTTTAGGGTCCAGGGGTGGGTACGACAATGCTTTAGGGGGAGCGTACGTGTGAGGGCGCGGGTTAGTGTTATCGTACGGGTTAGGATTAGGGGACGGGTGAGGGTCCGGCTTCGGGGAAGGCTTAGGGTTAGAGTTCGGGCTAGGGTTAGGGTTAGGGGACGGGGACGGTTTAGGGTCCAGGGGAGGGTACGACAACGCTTTAGGGGGAGCGTACGTGTGAGGGCGGGGGTTAATGTTAGCGTACGGGTTACGATTAGGGGACGGGTGAGGGTCAGGCTTCGGGGAAGGGTTAGGGTTACGGTTCGGGCTAGGGTTAGGGTTAGGGGACGGGGACGGTTTAGGGTCCAGGGGAGGGTACGACAACGCTTTAGGGGGAGCGTACGTGTGAGGGCTCGGGTTAGTGTTAGCATACTGGTTAGGATTAGGGGATTTGTGAGGGTCAGGCTTCGGGGAAGGGTTAGGGTTAGTGTTAGGCCTAGGGTTAGGGTTAGGGGACGGGGACGGTTTAGGGTCCAGGGGAGGGTACGACAACGCTTTAGGGGGAGCGTACGTGTGAGGGCGCGGGTTAGTGTTAGCGTACGGGTTAGGATTAGGGGACGGGTGAGGGTCAGGCTTCGGGGAAGGGTTAGGGTTAGGGTTCGGGCTAGGGTTAGGGTTAGGGGACGGGGACGGTTTAGGGTCCAGGGGAGGGTACGACAACGCTTTAGGGGGAGCGTACATGTGAGGGCGCGGGTTAGTTTTAGCGTACAGGTTAGGATTAGGGGAAGGGTGAGGGTCAGGCTTCGGGGAAGGTTTAGGGTTAGGATTCGGGCTAGGCTTAGGGTTAGGGGACGGGGACGGTTTAGGGTCCAGGGGAGGGTACGACAACGCTTTAGGGGGAGCGTACGTGTGAGGGCGCGGGTTAGTGTTAGCATACGGGTTAGGATTATGGGACGGGTGAGGGTCAGGCTTCGGGGAAGTGTTAGGGTTAGGGTTCGGGCTAGGGTTAGGGTTAGGGGACGGGGACGGTTTAGGGTCCAGGGGGGGGTACGACAACGCTTTAGGGGGAGCGTACGTGTGAGGGCGCGGGTTAGTGTTAGCGTACGGGTGAGGATTAGGGGACGGGTGAGGGTCAGGCTTCGGGGAAGGGTTAGGGTTAGGGTTCGGGCTAGGGTTAGGGTTAGGGGACGGGGACGGTTTAGGGTCCAGGGGAGTGTACGACAACGCTTTAGGGGGAGCGTACGTGTGAGGGCGCGGGTTAGTGTTAGCGTACGGTTTAGGATTAGGGGACGGGTGAGGGTCAGGCTTCGGGGAAGTGTTAGGGTTAGGGTTCGGGCTAGGGTTAGGGTTAGGGGACGGGGACGGTTTAGGGTCCAGGGGAGGGTACGACAACGCTTTAGGGGGAGCGTACGTGTGAGGGCGCGGGTTAGTGTTAGCGTACGGGTTAGGATTAGGGGACGGGTGAGTGTCAGGCTTCGAGGAAGGGTTAGGGTTAGGGTTCGGGCTAGGGTTAGGGTTAGGGGACGGGGACGGTTTAGGGTGCAGGGGAGGGTACGACAACGCTTTAGGGGGAGTGTACGTGTGTGGGCGTGGGTTAGTGTTAGCCTACGGGTGATTATTAGGGGACGGGTGAGGGTCAGGCTTCGGGGAAGGGTTAGGGTTAGGGTTCGTTCAAGGGTTAGGGGTAGGGGACGGGGACGGTTTAGGGTCCAGGTGAGGGTACCACAACGGTTTAGTGGGAGCGTACGTGTGAGGGCACGGTTTTGTGTTAGCGTACGGGTTAGGATTAGGTGACGGGTGAGGGGAAGGCTCCCGCGAAGTGTTAGGTTTAGGGTTCGGTCTAGGGTTAGGGTTAGGGTTAGAGTACGGTTTAGGGTCCAGGTGAGGGTACGACAACGGTCCAGGCGGAGCGTACGTGTGAGGGCACAGGTTAGTGTTGGCGTACGGCTTATGAATAGGGGACGGGTGAGGGGAAGGCTTCGGGGAAGGGTTAGGGTTAGGGTTTGGGCTAGGGTTAGGGTTAGGGGATGGGGACGGTTTAGGGTCCAGGGGAGGGTACGACAACGCTTTAGGGGGAGCGTACGTGTGAGGGCGCGGGTTAGTGTTAGCATACGGGTTAGGATTAGGGGATGTGTGAGGGTCAGGCTTCAGGGAAGGGTTAGGGTTAGGGTTAGGGCTAGGGTTAGGGTTAGGGGACGGGGACGGTTTAGGGTCCAGGGGAGGGTACGACAACGCTTTAGGGGGAGCGTACGTGTGAGGGCGCGGGTTAGTGTTAGCGTACGGGTTAGGATTAGGGGACGGGTGAGGGTCAGGCTTCGGGGAAGGCTTAGGGTTAGGGTTCGGGCTAGGGTTAGGGTTAGGGGACGGGGACGGTTTAGGGTCCAGGGGAGGGTACGACAACGCTTTAGGGGGAGCGTACGTGTGAGGGTGCGGGTTAGTGTTAGCGTACGGGTGAGGATTAGGGGACGGGTGAGGGTCAGGCTTCGGGGAAGGGTTAGGGTTAGGGTTCGGGCTAGGGTTAGGGTTAGGGGACACGGACGGTTTAGGGTCCAGGGGAGGGTACGGCAACGCTTTAGGGGGAGCGTACGTGTGAGGGCGTGGGTTAGTATTAGCGTACGGGTGAGGAAAAGGGGACGGGTGAGGGTCAGGCTTCGGGGAAGTGTTAGGGTTAGGGTTCGGGCTAGGGTTAGGGTTAGGGGACGGGGACGGTTTAGGGTCCAGGGGAGGGAACGACAACACTTTAGGGGGAGCGTACGTGTGAGGGCGTGTGTTAGTGTTAGCGTACGGGTGAGGATTAGGGGACGGGTGAGGGTCAGGCTTCGGGGAAGGGTTAGGGTTAGGGTTCGGGCTAGGGTTAGGGTTAGGGGACGGGGACGGTTTAGGGTCCAGGGGAGGGTACGACAACGCTTTAGGGGGAGCGTACGTGTGAGGGTGCGGGTTAGTGTTAGCGTACAGGTGAGGATTAGGGGACGGGTGAGGGTCAGGATTCGGGGAAGGGTTAGGGTTAGGGTTCGGGCTAGGGTTAGGGTTAGGGGACGGGGACGGTTTAGGGTGCAGGGGAGGGTACGACAACGCTTTAGGGGGAGCGTACGTGTGTGGGCGTGGGTTAGTGTTAGCATACGGGTGATTATTAGGGGACGGGTGAGGGTCAGGCTTCGGGGAAGGGTTAGGGTTAGGGTTCGGGCTAGGGTTAGGGTTAGGGGACGGGGACAGTTTAGGGTCCAGGTGAGGGTATGACAACGGTTTAGGGGGCGCGTTCAAGTGAGGGCACGGGTTAGTGTTAGCGTACGGGTTAGGATTAGGGGACGTGTGAGAGGAAGGCTTCGGGGAAGGGTTAGGGTTAGGGTTCGGTCTAGGGTTAGGGTTAGGGGACGGGGACAGTTTAGGGTCCAGGTGAGGGTACCACAACGGTTTAGTGGGAGCGTACGTGTGAGGGCACGGTTTTGTGTTAGCGTACGGGTTAGGATTAGGTGACGGGTGAGGGGAAGGCTCCCGCGAAGTGTTAGGTTTAGGGTTCGGTCTAGGGTTAGGGTTAGGGTTAGAGTACGGTTTAGGGTCCAGGTGAGGGTACGACAACGGTCCAGGCGTAGCGTACGTGTGAGGGCACAGGTTAGTGTTAGCGTACGGCTTATGAATAGGGGACGGGTGAGGGGAAGGCTTCGGGGAAGGGTTAGGGTTAGGGTTTGGGCTAGGGTTAGGGTTAGGGGATGGGGACGGTTTAGGGTCCAGGGGAGGGTACGACAACGCTTTAGGGGGAGGGTACGTGTGAGGGCGCGGGTTAGTGTTAGCATACGGGTTAGGATTAGGGGATGTGTGAGGGTCAGGCTTCAGGGAAGGGTTAGGGTTAGGTTTAGGGCTAGGGTTAGGGTTAGGGGACGGGGACGGTTTAGGGTCCAGGGGAGGGTACGACAACGCTTTAGGGGGAGCGTACGTGTGAGGGCGCGGGTTAGTGTTAGCGTACGGGTTAGGATTAGGGGACGGGTGAGGGTCAGGCTTCGGGGAAGGCTTAGGGTTAGGGTTCGGGCTAGGGTTAGGGTTAGGGGACGGGGACGGTTTAGGGTCCAGGGGAGGGTACGACAACGCTTTAGGGGGAGCGTACGTGTGAGGGCGCGGGTTAGTGTTAGCGTACGGGTTAGGATTATGGGACGGGTGAGGGTCAGGCTTCGGGGAAGAGTTAGGGTTAGGGTTCGGGCTAGGGTTAGGGTTAGGGGACGGAGACGGTTTAGGGTCCAGGGGAGGGTACGACAACGCTTTAGGGGGAGCGTACGTGTGAGGGCGCGGGTTAGTGTTAGCGTACGGGTTAGGATTAGGGGACGGGTGAGGGTCAGGCTTCGGGGAAGGGTTAGGGTTAGAGTTCCTGCTAGGGTTAGGGTTAGGGGACGGGGACGGTTTAGGGTCCAGGGGAGGGTACGACAACGCTTTAGGGGGAGCGTACGTGTGAGGGCGCGGGTTAGTGTTAGCGTACGGGTTAGGATTAGGGGACGGGTGAGGTTCAGGCTTCAGGGAAGGGTTAGTGTTAGGGTTCGGGCTAGGGTTAGGGTTAGGGGACGGGGACGGTTTAGGGTCAAGGGGGGGGTACGACAACGCTTTAGGGGGAGCGTACGTGTGAGGGCGCGGGTTACTGTTAGCGTACGGGTGAGGATTAGGGGACGGGTGAGGGTCAGGCTTCGGGGAAGGGTTAGGGTTAGGGTTCGGGCTAGGGTTAGGGTTAGGGGACGGGGACGGTTTAGGGTCCAGGGGAGTGTACGACAACGCTTTAGGGGGAGCGTACGTGTGAGGGCGCGGGTTAGTTTTAGCGTACGGGTTAGGATTAGGGGACGGGTGAGGGTCAGGCTTCGGGGAAGGGTTAGGGTTAGGGTTCGGGCTAGGGTTAGGGTTAGGGGACGGGGACGGTTTAGGGTCCAGGGGAGGGTACGACAACGCTTTAGGGGGAGCGTACGTGTGAGGGCGCGGGTTAGTGTTAGCGTACGGGTTAGGATTAGGGGACGGGTGAGTGTCAGGCTTCGGGGAAGGGTTAGGGTTAGGGTTCGTGCTAGGGTTAGGGTTAGGGGACGGGGACGGTTTAGGGTCCAGGGGAGGGTACGACAACGCTTTAGGGGGAGCGTACGTGTGAGGGTGCGGGTTAGTGTTAGCGTACGGGTGAGGATTAGGGGACGGGTGAGGGTCAGGCTTCGGGGAAGGGTTAGGGTTAGGGTTCGGGCTAGGGTTAGGGTTAGGGGACGCGGACGGTTTAGGGTCCAGGGGAGGGTACGACAACGCTTTAGGGGGAGTGTACGTGTGAGGGCGTGGGTTAGTATTAGCGTACGGGTGAGGAAAAGGGGACGGGTGAGGGTCAGGCTTCGGGGAAGTGTTAGGGTTAGGGTTCGGGCTAGGGTTAGGGTTAGGGGACGGGGACGGTTTAGGGTCCAGGGGAGGGAACGACAACACTTTAGGGGGAGCGTACGTGTGAGGGCGTGCGTTAGTGTTAGCGTACGGGTGAGGATTAGGGGACGGGTGAGGGTCAGGCTTCGGGGAAGGGTTAGGGTTAGGGTTCGGGCTAGGGTTAGGGTTAGGGGATGGGGACGGTTTAGGGTCCAGGGGAGGGTACGACAACGCTTTAGGGGTAGCGTACATGTGACGGTGCGGGTTAGTGTTAGCGTACGGGTGAGGATTACGGGACGGGTGAGGGTCAGGCTTCGGGGAAGGGTTAGGGTTAGGGTTCGGGCTAGGGTTAGGGTTAGGGGACGGGGACGGTTTAGGGTCCAGGGGAGGGTACGACAACGCTTTACGGGGAGCGTACGTGTGAGGGCGTGGGTTAGTATTAGCGTACGGGTGAGGATTAGGGGACGGGTGAGGGTCAGGCTTCGGGGAAGTTTTAGGGTTAGGGTTCGGGCTAGGGTTAGGGTTAGGGGACGGGGACGGTTTAGGGTCCAGGGGAGGGAACGACAACACTTTAGGGGGAGCGTACGTGTGAGGGCGTGGGTTAGTGTTAGCGTACGGGTTAGGATTAGGGGACGGGTGAGGGTCAGGCTTCGGGGACCTGTTAGGGTTAGGGTTCGGGCTAGGGTTAAGGTTAGGGGACGGGGACGGTTTAGGGTCCAGGGGAGGGTACGACAACGCTTTAGGGGGAGCGTACGTGTGAGGGCGCGGGTTAGTGTTAGCGTACGGGTTAGGATTAGGGGACGGGTGAGGGTCAGGCTTCGGGGAAGGGTTAGGGATAGGGTTCGGGCTAGGGTTAGGGTTAGGGGACGGGGACGGTTTAGGGTCCAGGGGAGGGTACGACAACGCTTTAGGGGGAGTGTACGTGTGAGGGCGCGGGTTAGTGTTAGCGTACGGGTTAGGATTAGGGGACGGGTGAGGGTCAGGCTTCGGGGAAGTGTTAGGGTTAAGGTTCGGGCTAGGGTTAGGGTTAGGGGACGGGGACGGCTTAGGGTCCAGGGGAGGGTATGACAACACTTTAGGGGGAGCGTACGTGTGAGGGCGCGGTTAGTGTTAGCGTACGGGTTAGGATTAGGGGACGGGTGAGGGTCAGGCTTCGGGGAAGGGTTAGGGTTAGGGTTCGGGCTAGGGTTAGGGTTAGGGAACGGGGACGGTTTAGGGTCCAGGGGAGTGTACGACAACGCTTTAGGGGGAGCGTACGTGTGAGGGCGCGGGTTAGTGTTAGCGTACGGGTGAGGATTAGGGGACGGGTGAGGGTCAGGCTTCGGGGAAGGGTTAGGGTTAGGGTTTGGGCTAGGGTTAGGTTTAGGGGACGGGGACGGTTTAGGGTCCAGGGGAGGGTACGACAACGCTTTAGGGGGAGCGTACGTGTGTGGGCGTGGGTTAGTGTTAGCGTACGGGTGATTATTAGGGGACGGGTGAGGGTCAGGCTTCGGGGAAGGGTTAGGGTTAGGGTTCGGGCTAGGGTTAGGGTTAGGGGACGGGGACGGTTTAGGGTCCAGGTGAGAGTACGACAACGGTTTAGGGGGCGCGTTCATGTGAGGGCACGGGTTAGTGTTAGCGTACGGGTTAGGATTAGGGGACGTGTGAGAGGAAGGCTTCGGGGAAGGGTTAGGGTTAGGGTTCGGTCAAGGGTTAGGGGTAGGGGACGGGGACGGTTTAGGGTCCAGGAGAGGGTACCACAACGGTTTAGTGGGAGCGTACGTGTGAGGGCACGGTTTTGTGTTAGCGTACGGGTTAGGATTAGGTGACGGGTGAGGGGAAGGCTCCCGCGAAATGGTAGGTTTAGGGTTCGGTCTAGGGTTAGGTTTAGGGTTAGAGTACGGTTTAGGGTCCAGGTGAGGGTACGACAACGGTCCAGGCGGAGCGTACGTGTGAGGGCACAGGTTAGTGTTAGCGTACGGCTTATGAATAGGGGACGGGTGAGGGGAAGGCTTCGGGGAAGGGTTAGGGTTAGGGTTTGTGCTAGGGTTAGGGTTAGGGGACGGGGACGGTTTAGGGTCCAGGGGAGGGTACGACAACGCTTTAGGGGGAGCGTACGTGTGAGGGCGCGGGTTAGTGTTAGCATACGGGTTAGGATTAGGGGATTTGTGAGGGTCAGGCTTCAGGGAAGGGTTAGGGTTAGGGTTAGGGCTAGGGTTAGGGTTAGGGGACGGGGACGGTTTAGGGTCCAGGGGTGGGTACGACAACGCTTTAGGGGGAGCGTACGTGTGAGGGCGCGGGTTAGTGTTATCGTACGGGTTAGGATTAGGGGACGGGTGAGGGTCAGGCTTCGGGGAAGGCTTAGGGTTAGAGTTCGGGCTAGGGTTAGGGTTAGGGGACGGGGACGGTTTAGGGTCCAGGGGAGGGTACGACAACGCTTTAGGGGGAGCGTACGTGTGAGGGCGGGGGTTAGTGTTAGCGTACGGGTTACGATTAGGGGACGGGTGAGGGTCAGGCTTCGGGGAAGGGTTAGGGTTACGGTTCGGGCTAGGGTTAGGGTTAGGGGACGGGGATGGTTTAGGGTCCAGGGGAGGGTACGACAACGCTTTAGGGGGAGCGTACGTGTGAGGGCTCGGGTTAGTGTTAGCATACTGGTTAGGATTAGGGGATTTGTGAGGGTCAGGCTTCGGGGAAGGGTTAGGGTTAGTGTTAGGCCTAGGGTTAGGGTTAGGGGACGGGGACGGTTTAGGGTCCAGGGGAGGGTACGACAACGCTTTAGGGGGAGCGTACGTGTGAGGGCGCGGGTTAGTGTTAGCTTACGGGTTAGGATTAGGGGACGGGTGAGGGTCAGGCTTCGGGGAAGTTTCAGGGTTAGGGTTCGGTCTAGGGTTAGGTTTAGGGGACGGGGACGGTTTAGGGTCCAGGGGAGGGTACGACAACGCTTTAGGGGGAGTGTACGTGTGAGGGCGCGGGTTAGTGTTAGCGTACGGGTTAGGATAAGGGGACGGGTGAGGGTCAGGCTTCGGGGAAGGGTTAGGGTTAGGGTTCGGGCTAGGGTTAGGGTTAGGAGACGGGGACGGTTTAGGGTCCAGGGGAGGGTACGACAACGCTTTAGGGGGAGCGTACGTGTGAGGGCGCGGGTTAGTTTTAGCGTACGGGTTAGGATTAGGGGAAGGGTGAGGGTCAGGCTTCGGGGAAGGTTTAGGGTTAGGGTTTGGGCTAGGGTTAGGGTTAGGGGACGGGGACGGTTTAGGGTCCAGGGGAGGGTACGACATCGCTTTAGGGGGAGCGTACGTGTGAGGGCGCGGGTTAGTGTTAGCGTACGGGTTGGGATTAGGGGACGGGTGAGGGTCAGGCTTCGGGGAAGGCTTAGGGTTAGGGTTCGGGCTAGGGTTAGGGTTAGGGGACGGGGACGGTTTAGGGTCCAGGGGAGGGTACGACAACGCTTTAGGGGGAGCGTACGTGTGAGGGCGTGGGTTAGTGTTAGCGTACGGGTTAGGATTAGGGGACGGGTGAGGGTCAGGCTTCGGGGAAGGGTTAGTGTTAGGGTTCGGGCTAGGGTTAGGGTTAGGGGACGGGGACGGTTTAGGGTCCAGGGGAGGGTACGACAACACTTTAGGGGGAGCGTACGTGTGAGGGCGCGGGTTAGTGTTAGCGTACGGGTGAGGATTAGGGGACGGGTGAGGGTCAGGCTTCGGGGAAGTGTTAGGGTAAGGGTTCGGGCTAGGGTTAGGGTTAGGGGACGGGGACGGTTTAGGGTCCAGGGGAGGGTACGACAACGCTTTAGGGGGAGCGTACGTGTGAGGGCGCGGGTTAGTGTTAGCGTACGGGTTAGGATTAGGGGACGGGTGAGGGTCAGGCTTCGGGGAAGTGTTAGGGTTAGAGTTCGGGCTAGGGTTAGGGTTAGGGGACGGGGACGGTTTAGGGTCCAGGGGAGGGTACGACAACGCTTTAGGGGGAGCGTACGTGTGAGGGCGCGGGTTAGTGTTAGCGTACGGGTTAGGATTAGGGGACGGGTGAGGTTCAGGCTTCGGGGAAGGGTTAGGGTTAGGGTTCGGGCTAGGGTTAGGGTTAGGGGACGGGGACGGTTTAGGGTCCAGGGGAGGGTACGACAACGCTTTAGGGGGAGCGTACGTGTGAGGGTGCGGGTTAGTGTTAGCGTACGGGTGAGGATTAGGGGACGGGTGAGGGTCAGGCTTCGGGGAAGGGTTAGGGTTCGGGTTCGGGATAGGGTTAGGGTTAGGGGACGGGGACGGTTTAGGGTCCAGGGGAGGGTACGACAACACTTTAGGGGGAGCGTACGTGTGAGGGCGCGGGTTAGTGTTAGCGTACGGGTTAGGATTAGGGGACGGGTGAGGGTCAGGCTTCGGGGAAGTGTTAGGGTTAGGGTTCGGGCTAGGGTTAGGGTTAGGGGACGGGGACGGCTTAGGGTCCAGGGGAGGGTACGACAACGCTTTAGGGGGAGCGTACGTGTGAGGGCGCGGGTTAGTGTTAGCGTACGGGTTAGGATTAGGGGACGGGTGAGGGTCAGGCTTCGGGGAAGTTTTAGGGTTAGGGTTCGGTCTAGGGTTAGGTTTAGGGGACGGGGACGGTTTAGGGTCAAGGGAGGGTACGACAACGCTTTAGGGGGAGTGTACGCGTGAGGGCGCGGGTTAGTGTTAGCGTACGGGTTAGGATTAGGGGACGGGTGAGGGTCAGGCTTCGGGGAAGGGTTAGGGTTAGGGTTCGGGCTAGGGTTAGGGTTAGGGGACGGGGACGGTTTAGGGTCCAGGGGAGGGTACGACAACGCTTTAGGGGGAGCGTACATGTGAGGGCGCGGGTTAGTTTTAGCGTACAGGTTAGGATTAGGGGAAGTGTGAGGGTCAGGCTTCGGGGAAGGTTTAGGGTTAGGATTCGGGCTAGGCTTAGGGTTAGGGGACGGGGACGGTTTAGGGTCAAGGGGAGGGTACGACAACGCTTTAGGGGGAGCGTACGTGTGAGGGCGCGGGTTAGTGTTAGCGTACGGGTGAGGATTAGGGGACGGGTGAGGGTCAGGCTTCGGGGAAGGGTTAGGGTTAGGGTTCGGGCTAGGGTTAGGGTTAGGGGACGGGGACGGTTTAGTGTCCAGGGGAGTGTACGACAACGCTTTAGGGGGAGCGTACGTGTGAGGGCGCGGGTTAGTGTTAGCGTACGGGTTAGGATGAGGGGACGGGTGAGGGTCAGGCTTCGGGGAAGTGTTAGGGTTAGGGTTCGGGCTAGGGTTAGGGTTAGGGGACGGGGACGGTTTAGGGTCCAGGGGAGGGTACGACAACGCTTTAGGGGGAGCATACGTGTGAGGGCGCGGGTTAGTGTTAGCGTACGGGTTAGGATTAGGGGACGGGTGAGTGTCAGTCTTCGAGGAAGGGTTAGGGTTAGGGTTCGGGCTAGGGTTAGGGTTAGGGGACGGGGACGGTTTAGGGTCCAGGGGAGGGTACGACAACGCTTTAGGGGGAGCGTACGTGTGAGGGTGCGGGTTAGTGTTAGCGTACGGGTGAGGATTAGGGGACGGGTGAGGGTCAGGCTTCGGGGAAGGGTTAGGGTTAGGGTTCGGGCTAGGGTTAGGGTTAGGGGACGCGGACGGTTTAGGGTCCAGGGGCGGGTACGACAACGCTTTAGGGGTAGCGTACGTGTGAGGGCGTGGGTTAGTATTAGCGTACGGGTGAGGAAAAGGGGACGGGTGAGGGTCAGGCTTCGGGGAAGTGTTAGGGTTAGGGTTCGGGCTAGGGTTAGGGTTAGGGGACGGGGACGGTTTAGGGTCCAGGGGAGGGAACGACAACACTTTAGGGGGAGCGTACGTGTGAGGGCGTGCGTTAGTGTTAGCGTACGGGTGAGGATTAGGGGACGGGTGAGGGTCAGGCTTCGGGGAAGGGTTAGGGTTAGGGTTCGGGCTAGGGTTAGGGTTAGGGGACGGGGACGGTTTAGGGTCCAGGGGAGGGTACGACAACGCTTTAGGGGGAGCGTACGTGTGAGGGTGCGGGTTAGTGTTAGCGTACAGGTGAGGATTAGGGGACGGGTGAGGGTCAGGCTTCGGGGAAGGGTTAGGGTTAGGGTTCGGGCTAGGGTTAGGGTTAGGGGACGGGGACGGTTTAGGGTGCAGGGGAGGGTACGACAACGCTTTAGGGGGAGCGTACGTGTGTGGGCGTGGGTTAGTGTTAGCGTACGGGTGATTATTAGGGGACGGGTGAGGGTCAGGCTTCGGGGAAGGGTTAG
The DNA here is from genome assembly GCF_964374135.1 of Grampus griseus. Lineage (NCBI taxonomy): Eukaryota > Metazoa > Chordata > Mammalia > Artiodactyla > Delphinidae > Grampus > Grampus griseus. The sequence goes on along the minus strand of NW_028133101.1, from coordinate 195,334 downwards.
GGTTAGGGTTCGGGCTAGGGTTAGGGTTAGGGGACGGGGACAGTTTAGGGTCCAGGTGAGGGTACGACAACGGTTTAGGGGGCGCGTTCATGTGAGGGCACGGGTTAGTGTTAGCGTACGGGTTAGGATTAGGGGACGTGTGAGAGGAAGGCTTCGGGGAAGGGTTAGGGTTAGGGTTCGGTGAAGGGTTAGGGTTAGGGTTCGTTCAAGGGTTAGGGGTAGGGGACGGGGACGGTTTAGGGTCCAGGTGAGGGTACCACAACGGTTTAGTGGGAGCGTATGTGTGAGGGCACGGTTTTGTGTTAGCGTACGGGTTAGGATTAGGTGACGGGTGAGGGGAAGGCTCCCGCGAAGTGTTAGGTTTAGGGTTCGGTCTAGGGTTAGGGTTAGGGTTAGAGTACGGTTTAGGGTCCAGGTGAGGGTACGACAACGGTCCAGGCGGAGCGTACGTGTGAGGGCACAGGTTAGTGTTAGCGTACGGCTTATGAATAGGGGACGGGTGAGGGGAAGGCTTCGGGGAGGGTTAGGGTTAGGGTTTGGGCTAGGGTTAGGGTTAGGGGATGGGGACGGTTTAGGGTCCAGGGGAGGGTACGACAACGCTTTAGGGGGAGCGTACGTGTGAGGGCGCGGGTTAGTGTTAGCATACGGGTTAGGATTAGGGGATGTGTGAGGGTCAGGCTTCAGGGAAGGGTTAGGGTTAGGGTTAGGGCTAGGGTTAGGGTTAGGGGACGGGGACGGTTTAGGGTCCAGGGGAGGGTACGACAACGCTTTAGGGGGAGCGTACGTGTGAGGGCGCGGGTTAGTGTTAGCGTACGGGTTAGGATTAGGGGACGGGTGAGGGTCAGGCTTCGGGGAAGGCTTAGGGTTAGGGTTCGGGCTAGGGTTAGGGTTAGGGGACGGGGACGGTTTAGGGTCCAGGGGAGGGTACGACAACGCTTTAGGGGGAGCGTACGTGTGAGGGTGCGGGTTAGTGTTAGCGTACGGGTGAGGATTAGGGGACGGGTGAGTGTCAGGCTTCGGGGAAGGGTTAGGGTTAGGGTTCGGGCTAGGGTTAGGGTTAGGGGACGCGGACGGTTCAGGGTCCAGGGGAGGGTACGACAATGCTTTAGGGGGAGCGTACGTGTGAGGGCGTGGGATAGTATTAGCGTACGGGTGAGGAAATGGGGACGGGTGAGGGTCAGGCTTCGGGGAAGTGTTAGGGTTAGGGTTCGGGCTAGGGTTAGGGTTAGGGGACGGGGACGGTTTAGGGTCCAGGGGAGGGAACGACAACACTTTAGGGGGAGCGTACGTGTGAGGGCGTGCGTTAGTGTTAGCGTACGGGTGAGGATTAGGGGACGGGTGAGGGTCAGGCTTCGGGGAAGGGTTAGGGTTAGGGTTCGGGCTAGGGTTAGGGTTAGGGGACGGGGACGGTTTAGGGTCCAGGGGAGGGTACGACAACGCTTTAGGGGGAGCGTACGTGTGAGGGTGCGGGTTAGTGTTAGCTTACAGGTGAGGATTAGGGGACGGGTGAGGGTCAGGCTTCGGGGAAGGGTTAGGGTTAGGGTTCGGGCTAGGGTTAGGGTTAGGGGACGGGGACGGTTTAGGGTGCAGGGGAGGGTACGACAACGCTTTAGGGGGAGCGTACGTGTGTGGGCGTGGGTTAGTGTTAACGTACGGGTGATTATTAGGGGACGGGTGAGGGTCAGGCTTCGGGGAAGGGTTAGGGTTAGGGTTCGGGCTAGGGTTAGGGTTAGGGGACGGGGAAAGTTTAGGGTCCAGGTGAGGGTACGACAACGGTTTAGGGGGCGCGTTCATGTGAGGGCACGGGTTAGTGTTAGCGTACGGGTTAGGATTAGGGGACGTGTGAGAGGTAGGCTTCGGGGAAGGGTTAGGGTTAGGGTTCGGTGAAGGGTTAGGGTTAGGGTTCGTTCAAGGGTTAGGGGTAGGGGACGGGGACGGTTTAGGGTCCAGGTGAGGGTACCACAACGGTTTAGTGGGAGCGTACGTGTGAGGGCACGGTTTTGTGTTAGCGTACGGGTTAGGATTAGGTGACGGGTGAGGGGAAGGCTCCCGCGAAGTGTTAGGTTTAGGGTTCGGTCTAGGGTTAGGGTTAGGGTTAGAGTACGGTGTAGGGTCCAGGTGAGGGTACGACAACGGTCCAGGCGGAGCGTACGTGTGAGGGCACAGGTTAGTGTTAGCGTACGGCTTATGAATAGGGGACGGGTGAGGGGAAGGCTTCGGGGAAGGGTTGGGTTAGGGTTTGGGCTAGGGTTAGGGTTAGGGGATGAGGACGGTTTAGGGTCCAGGGGAGGGTACGACAACGCTTTAGGGGGAGCGTACGTGTGAGGGCGCGGGTTAGTGTTAGCATACGGGTTAGGATTAGGGGATGTGTGAGGGTCAGGCTTCAGGGAAGGGTTAGGGTTAGGGTTAGGGCTAGGGTTAGGGTTAGGGGACGGGGACGGTTTAGGGTCCAGGGGAGGGTACGACAACGCTTTAGGGGGAGCGTACGTGTGAGGGCACGGGTTAGTGTTAGCGTACGGGTTAGGATTAGGGGACGGGTGAGGGTCAGGATTCGGGGAAGGCTTAGGGTTAGGGTTCGGGCTAGGGTTAGTGTTAGGGGACGGGGACAGTTTAGGGTCCAGGGGAGTGTACGACAACGCTTTAGGGGGAGCGTACGTGTCAGGGCGCGGGTTAGTGTTAGCGTACGGGTTAGGATTAGGGGACGGGTGAGGGTCAGGCTTCGGGGAAGTGTTAGGGTTAGGGTTCGGGTTAGGGTTAGGGTTAGGGGATGGGGAAGGTTTAGGGTTCAGGGGAGGGTACGACAACGCTTTAGGGGGAGCGTACGTGTGACGGCGCGGGTTAGTGTTAGCGTACGGGTTAGGATTATGGGACGGGTGAGGGTCAGGCTTCGGGGAAGAGTTAGGGTTAGGGTTCGGGCTAGGGTTAGGGTTAGGGGACGGAGACGGTTTAGGGTCCAGGGGAGGGTACGACAACGCTTTAGGGGGAGCGTACGTGTGAGGGCGTGGGTTAGTGTTAGCGTACGGGTGAGGATTAGGGGAAGGGTGAGGGTCAGGCTTCGGGGAAGGGTTAGGGTTAGGGTTTGGGATAGGGTTAGGGTTAGGGGACGGGGAAGGTTTAGGGTCCAGGGGAGGGCACGACAACGCTTTCGGGGGAGCGTACGTGTGAGGGCGCGGGTTAGTGTTAGCGTACGGGTTAGGATTAGGGGACGGGTGAGGGTCAGGCTTCGGGAAAGGGTTAGTGTTAGGGTTCGGGCTAGGGTTAGGGTTAGGGGACGGGGACGGTTTAGGGTCCAGGGGAGGGTACGACAACGCTTTAGGGGGAGCGTACGTTTGAGGGCGCAGGTTAGTGTTAGCGTACGGGTTAGAATTAGGGGACGGGTGAGGGTCAGGCTTCGGGGAAGTGTTAGGGTTAGGTTTCGGGCTAGGGTTAGGGTTAGGGGACGGGGACGGCTTAGGGTCCAGGGGAGGGTACGACAACGCTTTAGGGGGAGCGTACGTGTGAGGGCGCGGGTTAGTGTTAGCGTACGGGTTAGGATTATGGCACGGGTGAGGTTCAGGCTTCGGGGAAGGCTTAGGGTTAGAGTTCGGGCTAGGGTTAGGGTTAGGGGACGGGGACGGTTTAGGGTCCAGGGGAGGGTACGACAACGCTTTAGGGGGAGCGTACGTGTGAGGGCGGGGGTTAGTGTTAGCGTACGGGTTAGCATTAGGGGACGGGTGAGGGTCAGGCTTCGGGGAAGGGTTAGGGTTACGGTTCGGGCTAGGGTTAGGGTTAGGGGACGGGGATGGTTTAGGGTCCAGGGGAGGGTACGACAGCGCTTTAGGGGGAGCGTACGTGTGAGTGCTCGGGTTAGTGTTAGCATACGGGTTAGGATTAGGGGATTTGTGAGGGTCAGGCTTCGGGGAAGGGTTAGGGTTAGTGTTAGGCCTAGGGTTAGGGTTAGGGGACGGGGACGGTTTAGGGTCCAGGGGAGGGTACGACAACGCTTTAGGGGGAGCGTACGTGTGAGGGCGCGGGTTAGTGTTAGCTTACGGGTTAGGATTAGGGGACGGGTGAGGGTCAGGCTTCGGGGAAGTTTTAGGGTTAGGGTTCGGTCTAGGGTTAGGTTTAGGGGACGGGGACGGTTTAGGGTCCAGGGGAGGGTACGACAACGCTTTAGGGGGAGTGTACATGTGAGGGCGCGGGTTAGTGTTAGCGTACGGGTTAGGATAAGGGGACGGGTGAGGGTCAGGCTTCGGGGAAGCGTTAGGGTTAGGGTTCGGTCTAGGGTTAGGGTTAGGGGACGGGGACGGTTTAGGGTCCAGGGGAGGGTACGACAACGCTTTAGGGGGAGCGTACGTGTGAGGGCGCGGGTTAGTTTTAGCGTACGGGTTAGGATTAGGGGAAGGGTGAGGGTCAGGCTTCGGGGAAGGTTTAGGGTTAGGGTTTGGGCTAGGGTTAGGGTTAGGGGACGGGGACGGTTTAGGGTCCAGGGGAGGGTACGACAACGCTTTAGGGGGAGCGTACGTGTGAGGGCGCGGGTTAGTGTTAGCGTACGGGTTAGGATTAGGGGACGGGTGAGGGTCAGGCTTCGGGGAAGGGTTAGGGTTAGGGTTCGGGCTAGGGTTAGGGTTAGGGGACGGGGACGGTTTAGGGTCCAGAGGAAGGTACGACAACGCTTTAGGGGGAGCGTACGTGTGAGGGCGTGGGTTAGTGTTAGCGTACGGGTTAGGATTAGGGGACGGGTGAGGGTCAGGCTTCGGGGAAGGGTTAGTGTTAGGTTTCGGGCTAGGGTTAGGGTTAGGGGACGGGGACGGTTTAGGGTCCAGGGGAGGGTACGACAACGCTTTAGGGGGAGCGTACGTGTGAGGGCGCGGGTTAGTGTTAGCGTACGGGTGAGGATTAGGGGACGGGTGAGGGTCAGGCTTCGGGGAAGGGTTAGGGTTAAGGTTCGGGCTAGGGTTAGGGTTAGGGGACGGGGACGGTTTAGGGTCCAGGGGAGGGTACGACAACGCTTTAGGGGGAGTGTACGTGTGAGGGCGCGGGTTAGTGTTAGCGTACGGGTTAGGATTAGGGGACGGGTGAGGGTCAGGCTTCGGGGAAGTGTTAGGGTTAGGGTTCGGGCTAGGGTTAGGGTTAGGGGACGGGGACGGCTTAGGGTCCAGGGGAGGGTATGACAACACTTTAGGGGGAGCGTACGTGTGAGGGCGCGGTTAGTGTTAGCGTACGGGTTAGGATTAGGGGACGGGTGAGGGTCAGGCTTCGGGGAAGGGTTAGGGTTAGGGTTCGGGCTTGGGTTAGGGTTAGGGAACGGGGACGGTTTAGGGTCCAGGGGAGTGTACGACAACGCTTTAGGGGGAGCGTACGTGTGAGGGCGCGGGTTAGTGTTAGCGTACGGGTGAGGATTAGGGGACGGGTGAGGGTCAGGCTTCGGGGAAGGGTTAGGGTTAGGGTTTGGGCTAGGGTTAGGTTTAGGGGACGGTGACGGTTTAGGGTCCAGGGGAGGGTACGACAACGCTTTAGGGGGAGCGTACGTGTGTGGGCGTGGGTTAGTGTTAGCGTACGGGTGATTATTAGGGGACGGGTGAGGGTCAGGCTTCGGGGAAGGGTTAGGGTTAGGGTTCGGGCTAGGGTTAGGGTTAGGGGACGGGAACGGTTTAGGGTCCAGGTGAGGGTACGACAACGGTTTAGGGGGCGCGTTCATGTGAGGGCACGGGTTAGTGTTAGCGTACTGTTTAGGATTAGGTGACGTGTGAGAGGAAGGCTTCGGGGAAGGGTTAGGGTTAGGGTTCGGTCAAGGGTTAGGGGTAGGGGACGGGGACGGTTTAGGGTCCAGGAGAGGGTACCACAACGGTTTAGTGGGAGCGTACGTGTGAAGGCACGGTTTTGTGTTAGCGTACGGGTTAGGATTAGGTGACGGGTGAGGGGAAGGCTCCCGCGAAGTGTTAGGTTTAGGGTTCGGTCTAGGGTTAGGTTTAGGGTTAGAGTACGGTTTAGGGTCAAGGTGAGGGTACGACAACGGTCCAGGCGGAGCGTACGTGTGAGGGCACAGGTTAGTGTTAGCGTACGGCTTATGAATAGGGGACGGGTGAGGGGAAGGCTTCGGGGAAGGGTTAGGGTTAGGGTTTGGGCTAGGGTTAGGGTTAGGGGACGGGGACGGTTTAGGGTCCAGGGGAGGGTACGACAACGCTTTAGGGGGAGCGTACGTGTGAGGACGCGGGTTAGTGTTAGCATACGGGTTAGGATTAGGGGATTTGTGAGGGTCAGGCTTCAGGGAAGGGTTAGGGTTAGGGTTAGGGCTAGGGTTAGGGTTAGGGGACGGGGACGGTTTAGGGTCCAGGGGAGGGTACGACAACGCTTTAGGGGGAGCGTACGTGTGAGGGCGCGGGTTAGTGTTAGCGTACGGGTTAGGATTAGGGGACGGGTGAGGGTCAGGCTTCGGGGAAGTTTTAGGGTTAGGGTTCGGTCTAGGGTTAGGGTTAGGGGACGGGGACGGTTTAGGGTCCAGGGGAGGGTACGACAACGCTTTAGGGGGAGTGTACGTGTGAGGGCGCGGGTTAGTGTTAGCGTACGGGTTAGGATTAGGGGACGGGTGAGGGTCAGGCTTCGGGGAAGGGTTAGGGTTAGGGTTCGGGCTAGGGTTAGGGTTAGGGGACGGGGACGGTTTAGGGTCCAGGGGAGGGTACGACAGCGCTTTAGGGGGAGCGTACGTGTGAGGGCGCGGGTTAGTTTTAGCGTACGGGTTAGGATTAGGGGAAGGGTGAGGGTCAGGCTTCGGGGAAGGTTTAGGGTTAGGGTTCGGGCTAGGGATAGGGTTAGGGGACGGGGACGGTTTAGGGTCCAGGGGAGGGTACGACAACGCTTTAGGGGGAGCGTACGTGTGAGGGCGCGGGTTAGTGTTAGCGTACGGGTTAGGATTATGGGACGGGTGAGGTTCAGGCTTCGGGGAAGTGTTAGGGTTAGGGTTCGGGCTAGGGTTAGGGTTAGGGGACGGGGACGGTTTAGGGTCCAGGGGAGGTTATGACAACGCTTTAGGGGGAGCGTACGTGTGAGGGCGCGGGTTAGGGTTAGCATACGGGTTAGGATTAGGGGACGGGTGAGGGTCAGGCTTCGGGGAAGGGTTAGGGTTAGGGTTCGGGCTAGCGTTAGGGTTAGGGGACGGGGACGGTTTAGGGACCAGGGGAGGGTACGACAACGCTTTAGGGGGAGCGTACGTGTGAGGGCGTGGGTTAGTGTTAGCGTACGGGTTAGGATTAGGGGACGGGTTAGGGTCAGGCTTCGGGAAACGGTTAGGGTTAGGGTTCGGGCTAGGGTTCGGGTTACGGGACGGGGACGTTTTAGGGTCCAGGGGAGGGTACGACAACACTTTAGGGGGAGCGTACGTGTGAGGGCGCGGGTTAGTGTTAGCGTACGGTTGAGGATTAGGGGACGGGTGAGGGTCAGGCTTCGGGGAAGGGTTAGGGTTAGGGTTCGGGCTAGGGTTAGGGTTAGGGGACGGGGACGGTTTAGGGTCCAGGGGAGGGTACGAAAACACTTTAGGGGGAGCGTACATGTGAGCGCGTGGGTTAGTATTAGCGTACGGGTGAGGATTAGGGGACGGGTGAGGGTCAGGCTTCGGGGAAGTGTTAGGGTTAGGGTTCGGGCTAGGGTTAGGGTTAGGGGACGGGGACGGTTTAGGGTCCAGGGGAGGGAACGACAACACTTTAGGGGGAGCGTACGTGTGAGGGCGTGGGTTAGTGTTAACGTACGGGTGAGGATTAGGGGACGGGTGAGGGTCAGGCTTTGGGGAAGGGTTAGGGTTAGGGTTCGGGCTAGGGTTAGGGTTAGGTGACGGGGACGGTTTAGGGTCCAGGGGAGGGTACGACAACGCTTTAGGGGGAGCGTACGTGTGAGGGTGCGGGTTAGTGTTAGCGTACGGGTGAGGATTAGGGGACGGGTGAGGGTCAGGCTTCGGGGAAGGGTTAGGGTTAGGGTTCGGGCTAGGGTTAGGGTTAGGGGACGGGGACGGTTTAGGGTCCAGGGGAGGGTACGACAACGCTTTAGGGGGAGCGTACGTGTGAGGGCGTGGGTTAGTATTAGCGTACGGGTGAGGATTAGGGGACGGGTGAGGGTCAGGCTTCGGGGAAGTGTTAGGGTTAGGGTTCGGGCTAGGGTTAGGGTTAGGGGACGGGGACGGTTTAGGGTCCAGGGGAGGGAACGACAACACTTTAGGGGGAGCGTACGTGTGAGGGCGTGGGTTAGTGTTAGCGTACGGGTTAGGATTAGGGGACGGGTGAGGGTCAGGCTTCGGGGACCTGTTAGGGTTAGGGTTCGGGCTAGGGTTAAGGTTAGGGGACGGGGACGGTTTAGGGTACAGGGGAGGGTACGACAACACTTTAGGGGGAGCGTACGTGTGAGGGCGCGGTTAGTGTTAGCGTACGGGTTAGGATTAGGGGACGGGTGAGGGTCAGGCTTCGGGGAAGGGTTAGGGTTAGGGTTCGGGCTAGGGTTAGGTTTAGGGGACGGGGACGGTTTAGGGTCCAGGGGAGGGTACGACAACGCTTTAGGGGGAGCGTACGTGAGAGGGCGCGTGTAAGTGTTAGCGTACGGGTTAGGATTAGGATTATGGTGACGGGAAGGCTTCGGGGAAGGGTTAGGTTTACTTTTCGAGCTAGGGTTAGAGTTAGCGGACGGGGACGGTTTAGGGTCCAGATGAGGGTACGACAACGGTTTAGGGGGCGCGTACGTGTGAGGGAACGGGTTAGTGTTAGCGTACGGGTTAGGATTAGGGGACGGGTGAGGGTCAGGTTTCTGGGAAGGGTTAGGGTTAGGGTTCTGGCTAGGGTTAGTGTTAGGGGACTGGGACGGTTTAGGGTCCAGGTGAGGGTACGACAACGGTTGAGGGGGCGCGTTCATGTGAGGGCACGGGTTAGTGTTAGCCTACGGGTTAGGATTAGGGGACGTGTGAGAGGAAGGCTTCGGGGAAGGGTTAGGGTTACGGTTCGGTCAAGGGTTAGGGGTAGGGGACGGGGACGGTTTAGGGTCCAGATGAGGGTACCACAACGGTTTAGTGGGAGCGTACGTGTGAGGGCACGGTTTTGTGTTAGCGTACGGGTTAGGATTAGGTGACGGGTGAGGGGAAGGCTCCCGCGAACGGTTAGGTTTAAGGTTCGGTCTAGGGTTAGGGTTAGGGTTAGAGTACGGTTTAGGGTCCAGGTGAGGGTACGACAACGGTCCAGGCGGAGCGTACGTGTGAGGGCACAGGTTAGTGTTAGCATACGGCTTATGAATAGGGGACGGGTGAGGGGAAGGCTTCGGGGAAGTGTTAGGCTTAGGGTTTGGCCTAGGGTTAGGGTTAGGGGACGGGGATGGTTTAAGGTCCAGGTGAGGGTACGACAACTGTTTAGGGGGCACGTATGTGTGAGGGCACGGGTTAGTGTTAGCGTACGGGTTAGGATTAGGGGACGTGTGAGGGGAAGGCTTTGGGGAAGGGTTAGGTTTAGGGTTCGGTCAAGGGTTAGGGGTAGGGGATGGGGACGGTTTAGGGTCCAGGTGAGGGTACCACAACGGTTTAGGGGGCTCGTACGTTTGAGGGCACGGGTTTGTGTTAGCGTACGGGTTAGGATTAGGGGACGGGTGAGTGTGAGGCTTCGGGGAAGTGTTAGGGTTAGGTTTCGGGCTAAGGTTAGGGTTAGGGGACGGGGACGGTTTAGTGTCCAGGTGAGGGTACGACAATGGTTTAGGCTGAGCGTATGTGTGAGGGCACGGGTTAGTGTTATCGTACGGGTTAGGATTAGGGGACAGGTGAGGGCAAGGCTTCTGGGAAGGGTTAGTGTTAGTGTTCAGGCTAGGTTTAGCGTTAGGGGACGGGGATGGTTTAGGGTCCATGTGAGGGTACGACAAAGGATTAGGGGAAGCGTACGTGTGAGGGCATGGGTAAATGTTAGAGTACGGCTTAGGATTAGGGGACGGGTGAGAGGAAGGTTTCGTGGAAGAGATAGGGTTAGAGTTCGGGCTAGAGTTATGGTTAGGGGACGGGGACGGTTTGAGGTCCAGGTGAGGGTACGACAATTGTTTAGGTGGAGCGTACGTTTGAGGGCACGGGTTAGTGTTAGCGTATGGGTTAGGATTAGGGGACGGGTGAGGGGAAGGCTTCAGGGAAGGGTTCGGGTTACCGTTCGGGCTAGGGTTAGGGTTAGGGGACGGGGACGGTTTAGGGTCCAGGTGAGGGTTCGACAACGGTTTAAGAGGAGTGTACCTGTGAGGGCACGGGATAGTGTTAGTGTACGGGTTAGGATTAGGGGATGGGTGAGGGGAAAGGTTCAGGGAAGTGTTAGGGTTAGGGTTCGGGCTAGGGTTAGGGGACGGGGACGGTTTAGGGTCCAGATGAGGGTACGACAATGATTTAAGAGGAGTGTATCTGTGAGGGCACAGGTTAGTGTTAGCGTACGGGTTAGGATTAGGGGACGGGTGAAGGGAAATCTTCGGGGTAGGGTTAGGGTTAGGGGAGAGGAATGGTTTAGTTTCCAGTTAAGGGTGCGACAACAGTTTAGGGGGAGCGTACGTGTAAGGGCACAGGTTAATGTTAGCGTACATGTTAGTATTAGGGGACTGGTGAGGGGAAGGCTTCGGAGATGGGTTAGGGTTAGGGTTCGGGCTAGGTTTAGTGTTAGGGGACGGGGACGGTTTAGGGTCCAGGTGAGGGTACGACAACGGTTTAGGGGGAGCGTACATGTGAGGGCACGGGTTAGTGTTGGCATACGGCTTAGGATTGGGGGACGGTTGAGGGGAAGGCTTTGGGGAAGGGTTAGGGTTAGGATTCGGGCTAGGTTTAGGTTTAGGGGACGGAGACGGTATACGGTCCAGGTGAGGGTACGACAACGGTTTAGGGGGAGCGTACTTGTGAGGGCACGGTTTAATGTTAGCGTACAGCTTAAGATTAGGGAAAGGGTGAGGGGAAGGCTTCGGGGAAGAGTTAGGGTTAGGGATTGGGCTAGAGTTAGGGTTAGGGGCCGGGGACAGTTTAAGGTCCAGGTGAGGGTACGAAAACGATTTAGGGGGAGCGTACGTGTGAGGACACGGGTTAGTGTTACCATACGGGTTAGGATTAGGGAATGGGTGAGGGGAAGGGTTCGGGGAAGTGTTAGGGTTAGGGTTCAGGCTAGGGTTAGGGTTAGGGGACGAGGACGGTTTAGGGTCAAGGTGAGGGTACGACAACGGTTTAGGGGGAGCGTACGTGTGAGGGCATGGTTTAGTGTTAGCTTACGGGTTAGGATTAGGGGACATGTGATGGGAAGACTTCGGGGAAGGGTTAGGGTTAGGGTTCGGGCTAGGGTTAGGGTTAGGGGACGGGGACGGTTTAGGGTCCAGGTGAGGGTACCACAACGGTTTAGGGGGAGCGTACGTGTGAGGGCACGGTTTTGTGTTAGCGTATGGGTTAGGATTAGGTGACGGGTGAGGGTAAGGCTCCGGGGAAGGGTTAGGGTTAGGGTTCGGGTTAGGGTTAGGGTTAGGGTTAGAGTACCGTTTAGGGTCCAGGTGACAGTACGACAACGGTTTAGGGGGAGGGTATGTGTGAGGGCACGGGTTAGTGTTAGCGTACGGCTTATGAATAGGGGACGGGTGAGGGGAAGGCTTCCTGGAAGGGTTAGGGTTAGGGTTTGGGCTAGGGTTAGGGTTAGGGGACGGGGATGGTTTAAGGTACAGGTGAGGGTACGAGAACGGTTTAGGTGGAGCGTACGTGTGAGGGCATGGGTAAATGTTAGCATACGGCTTAGGATTAGGGGACGGGTGAGGGGAAGGCTTCGGGGAAGTGTTAGTGTTAGGGATCGGGCTAGAGTTAGGGTTAGGGGACGGGGACGGTTTAAGGTACAGGTGAGGGTACGACAACGGTTTAGGTGGAGCGTACGTGTGAGGGCACGGGTTAGTGTTAGCATTCGGGTTAGGATTAGGGGACGGGTGAAGGGAAGGCTCCGGGGAAGGGTTAGGGTTAGGGTTCGGGCTATGTTTAGGGTTAGGGAACGGGGACGGTTTAGTGTCCAGGTGAGGGTACGACAACGGTTTAGGGGGAGCGTACATGTGAGGGCACGTTTTAGTGTTAGCATACGGGTTAGGATTAGGGGAAGTGTGAGGGGAAGTCTTCGGGGAAGTGTTAGGTTTAGGGTTCGGGCTAGGGTTACGGTTAGGGGACGGGGACAGTTTAGGGTCCAGGTGAGTGTACGACAACGGTTTAGGGGGGAGCGTACGTTTGAGGGCACGGGTTAGTGTTAGCGTAGGGGTTAGGATTAGGGGACGGGTAAGGGGAAGGCTTCAGGGAAGTGTTAGGGTAAGGGTTCGGGTTAGGGTTAGGGTTAGGGGAAGGGGACGGTTTAGGGTCCAGGTGAGGGTACGACAACAGTTTAACAAGAGTGTACCTGTGAGGGCACGGGTTAGTGTTAGTGTACGGGTTAGGATTAGGGGATGTGTGAGGGGAAGGGTTCAGGGAAGTGTTAGGGTTAGGGTTCGGGCTAGGGTTAGTGTTAGGGGACGGGGACGGTTTAGGGTCCAGGTGAGGGTACGACAACGGTGTACGGGGAGCATATGTGTGAGGGCACGGATTAGTGTTAGCGTAAGGGTTAGGATTATGGGACGGGTGAGGGGAAGGCTTCGGGGAAGTGTTATTTAGGGTTCAGGCTAGGGTTAGGGTTAGGGGATGGGGACGGTTTAGGGTCCAGGTGAGGGTACGACAACGGTTCACGGGGAGCGTACGTGTGAGGGCACGTGTCAGTGTTAGCGTACGGGTTCGTATTAGGGGACGTGTGAGGGGAAGGCTTCGGGGAAGTGTTAGGTTTAGGGTTCGGTCTAGGGTTAGGTGTAGGGGACGGGGACGATTTAGGGTCCAGGTGAGGGTATCACAACGGTTTAGGGGGAGCGTACGTGTGAGGGCACAGGTTAGTGTTAGCCTACGGGTTAGGATTAGGGGACGGATGAGAGGAAGGCTTAGGGGAAGGCTTAGGGTTAGGGTTCTGGCTAGGGTTTCGGTTAGGGGAAGGGGACGGTTTAGGGTCCAGTTGAGGGTACGACAACGGTTTAGGGGGAGCGTACGTGTGAGAGCACGGGTTAGTGTTAGCGTACGTGTTAGGATTAGGGGACGGGTGAGGGTAAGGCTTCGGGGAAGTTTTAGGTTTAGGGTTCGGGCTAGGGTTAGGGGACGGGAATGGGGACAGATTCGGGTCCAGGTGAGGGTAAGACAACGGTTTAGGGGGAGCGTACGTGTGAGGGCACAGGTTAGTGTTAGCGTACGGGTTAGGATTAGGGGACGGGTGAGGGTCAGGCTTCGGGGAAGGGTTACGGTTAGGGTTCGGGCTAGTTTTAGGGTTAGAGGGCGGGGACAGTTTAGGGTCCAGGTGAGGGTACAACAACGTTTTAGGGGGAGCGTACGTGTGAGGGCACGGGTTAGTGTTACCATACGGGTTAGGATTAGGGGACGGGTGAGGGGAAGGCTTCGGGGAAGGGTTAGGGTTAGGGATCGGGCTAGAATTAGGGTTAGGGGAAGGGAAAGGTTTAGGGTCCAGATGAGGGTACGACAATGGTTTAGGGGGAGCGTACGTGTGAGGGCACGGGTTAGTGTTAGCGTACGGGTTAGGATTAGGGGACGTGTGAGGGGAAGGCTTCGGGGAAGGTTTAGGGTTAGGGTTCGGGCTAGAGTTAGGGTTAGGGGACGAGGACGGTTTAGGGTCCAGGTGAGGGTATGACAACGTTTCATGGGGAGCATACGTGTGAGCGCACGGGTTAGTGTTAGCGTACGGGTTAGGATTAGGGGACGTGTGAGCGGAAGGCTTCGGGGAAGGGTTAGGGTTAGGGTTCGGTCTAGGGTTAGGGGTAGGGGACGGGGACGGTTTAGGGTCCAGAGGAGGGTACGACAACGGTTCACAGGGAGCGTATGTGTGAGGGAACGGGTTAGTGTTAGCGTACGGGTTCGGATTAGGGGACGTGTGAGGGGAAGGCTTCGGGGAAGGGTTAGGGTTAGGGTTCGGTCTAGGGTTAGGTGTAGGGGACGGGGACGGTTTACGGTCCAGGTGAGGGTACGACAACTGTTTAGGGGGAGCGTACGTGTGAGGGCACGGTTTATGTTAGCGTACGGGTTAGGATTAGGGGACGGGTGTGTGGAAGGCTCCTGGGAAGGGTTAGTGTTAGGGTTCCGGCTTGGATTAGGGTTAGGGGATGGGGACGGTTTAGGGTCCAGGTGAGGGTATGACAACGGTTTAGGGGGAGCGTACGTGTGAGGGCGCGGGTTAGTGTTAGCGTACGGCTTAGGAATAGGGGACGGGTGAGGGGTATGCTTCGGGGAAGGTTTAGTGTTAGGGTTCGGGCTAGGGTTAGAGTTAGGGGACGGGGACGGTTTAGGGTCCAGGTGAGGGTACGACAACGGTTCACGGGGAGCGTACGTGTGAGGGCACGGTTTAGTTTTAGCGTACGGTTTAGGATTAGGTGACGGGTGAGATGAAGGCTCCGGGGAAGTGTTAGTGTTAGGGTTCGGGCTAGGGTTAGGGTTATGGTTGGAGTACGGTTTAGTGTCCAGGTGCGGGTACGAAACCGGTTTAGGGTAAGCGTACGTGTGAGGGCATGGGTTAGTGTTAGCATACGGTTCAGGACTTGGGAATGGGTTAGGGTAAGGCTTCGGGGAAGGGTTAGGGTGGATCATACTCTGGGTTCCACATGCATGTTTTAGCTGAAGGAAGAATACCTTAAACCTGGAGAGTTGAGACCCGTGGAATGGGTTCCATGCAATATGACTTCAAAGGGTCTTCATTTGCTCACCGAACCTCTCCAATCCTATCACTGCTGCGTTTATGCCCCTGTACACACGCTTGATTCTCTTTCGGAGACATAGCAATCCATAGGTTTTAAGATACTTACTAGTCAGGTACATTCTTAGGCGTTTAATATGCGGTGTTGAGTCCATTTTGTTGAGCAAGGAGTAGCTCTTGTCTATTCCATATTTGGCTTAAGGAACTTTATCTTTGCTCATTTCAATCTCTGGTTTTATGCAGCACCCCAACTCACCTTTACCCTTAAGCAAGCATAAGTTGGTTTTCTAAATTTGAGACCCTGTTCTGTTCTGTAATTCAGTTCCTGTGTAGCCAAGTTTACATTCCGTGTATTACTGATATCTTATGATGTTTCGTTTTCTGTGTGACTTATTTCAGTTAGAATCATCGTACCTGAATCCACTCATTGTGCTGCTAAGGAACTGATGACATGGATTTCAGTGCTGAGTGATATTGCTTTGTAAGTAAATACCACAACTTCTTTATCCATTTTTCACTTTCTGCGATGTTGAACTTGTACTGTAAACGAGGTTCTTCTAAACACAGCCGTTCCAAACTTTGGGGTGCCTGTGTCTTTTTTATTTTAATTTCCCTAAGCTATAGGACCATAAGTGGAAGTGCCCTAGGCTCTGTTGCTTTGTTTTTTAGATGTTTCAGGAAACACCATACACTTCTCCCGAGTGTCTGTTGGCAATTTACATCCCGCCCATCAGCATAACAAGGCTCCCAGTTCTCCATGGCCTGTCCTGCCTTTCTGGATTTTACACATTTTTCAGATGTCCCTTTTGACCGGGGGAAGTGAGACTTCATTGTAGTGGAGATTTCCTTTGCAAGCTTGCTTGGTTGGCCAAAAAGGGCGTATGCGTTTTTTCCTGAATATATTCAGGAAAAAACGCATACGCCCTTTTTGGCCAAGTGCATCATTGTGGACGTTCTGCCTCTTTTCCTATGCTTTAAATGCAATTCCAGTCTACCTCCTGAAATCGGTTTCCTGCAATTCTGCCCCGCTTTCAAGTCCTCTTGGCAGCCTTACTTCAGTATATTTTTGGACGATAGCTGTCATTGATAACTCTGCAGGTTTGTGAATTACAGTGCCCCTGAGCTCCTTTCTTCAACTCGCTTTCTTTTGAGTTGGCCACAACGTCGCAGGATGGCTTCAGGCCCTAATCTGGTTCCGGCACGGCACGCTGAGCCTTTGGTTATTTCCTCTTCCTGGTGGGAAATGAGAGTTAAATTTGCCCGTTCAGACACCTCCAGCTAGTCTCTCATTGGTTCTCCCTATTCCTGTTCATCTTCCGCAGAAATTGCAAACTGGACCAAACAGGAGGTTAAAGGCGCTGACTCTCCAAGTGGGGAGAGTGTTAGTAAAGCGTCTGGAATGTTGCACCCGAGTACCAGGGGAGGAAAACTGAGACATATTTGAACACGTCTCCCGATCACATGGTTGATCATACTCTGGGTTCCACATGCATGTTTTAGCTGAAGGACGAATACCTTAAACCTGGAGAGTTGAGACCCGTGTAATGGGTACCATGCAATATGACTTCAAAGGGTCTTCATTTGCTCACCGAACCTCTCCAAGCCTACCACTGCTGCGTTTATGCCCCTGTTCACACGCTTGATACTCTTTTTGAGACATAGCCATCCATAGGTTTTAAGATACTTACTAGTCAGGTACATACTTAGACGTTTAATATGCGGTGTTGAGTCCATTTCGTTGAGCAAGGAGTAGCTCTTGTCTATTCCATGTTTGGCTTAAGGAACTTTATCTGTGCTCATTTCAATCTCTGGTTTTATGCAGCACCCCAACTCACCTTTCCCCTTAAGCAAGCATAAGTTGGTTTTCTAAATTTGAGACCCTGTTCTGTTTTGGAATTCAGTTCCTGTGTAGCCAAGTTTACATTCCGTGTATTACTGATATCTTATGATGTTTCTTTTTCTGTGTGACTTATTTCAGTTAGAATCATCGTACCTGAATCCACTCATTATGCTGCTACGGGCCTGATGACATAGATTTCATTGCTGAGTGATACTGCATTGTAAATAAGTACCACAAGTTCTTTATCCATTTTTCACTTTCTGTGATATTGAACTTGTACGGTAAACGAGGTTCTTGTAAACAGAGGCGTCCCAAACTTTGGGGTAGCTGTGTCTTTTTGATTTTCATTTCCCTAAGCTATAGGACCATAAGTGGAAGTGCCCTAGGCTCTGTTGCTTTGTTTTTTAGATGTTTCAGGAAACACCATACACTCCTCCCGAGTGTCTGTTGGCAATGTACATCCCGCCCATCAGCATAACAAGGCTCCCAGTTCTCCATGGCCTGTCCTGCCTTTCTGGATTTTACACTTTATTCAGATGGCCCTTTTGACCGGGGGGAAGTGAGACTTCATTGTAGTGCAGATTTCCTTTGCAAGCTTGCTTGTTTGGCCAAAAAGTGCGTATGCGTTTTTTCCTGAATATATTCAGGAAAAAACGCATACGCACTTTTTGGCCAAGTGCATCATTGTGGACGTTCTGCCTCTTTTCCTATGCTTTCAATGCAATTCCAGTCTACCTCCTGAAATCGGTTTCCTGCAATTCTGCCCCACTTTCAAGTCCTCTCGGCAGCCTTACTTCAGTATATTTTTGGACGATAGCTGTCATTTATAACTCTGCAGGTTTGTGAATTACAGTGCCCCTGAGCTCCTTTCTTCAACTCGCTTTCTTTTGAGCTGGCCGCAACACCGCAGGATGGCTTCAGGCCCTAATCTGGTTCCAGCACGGCACGCTGAGCCTTTGGTTAGTTCCTCTTCCTGGTGGGAAATGAGAGTTTAATTTGCCCGTCCAGACACCCCCAGCTAGTCTCTCATTGGTTCTCCCTATTCCTGTTCATCTTCCCCAGAAATTGCAAACTGGGCCAAACAGGAGGTTAAAGGCGCTGACTCTCCAAGTGGGGAGAGTGTTAGTAAAGCGTCTGGAATGTTGCACCCGAGTACCAGGGAAGGAAAACTGAGACATATTTGAACACGTCTCCCGTTCACACGGTTGATCATACTCTGGGTTCCACATGCATGTTTTAGCTGAAGGAAGAATACCTTAAACCTGGAGAGTTGAGACCCGTGTAATGGGTACGATGCAATATGACTTCAAAGGGTCTTCATTTGCTCACCGAACCTCTCCAAGCCTACCACTGCTGCGTTTATGCCCCTGTACACACGCTTGATTCTCTTTTTGAGACATAGCAATCCATAGGTTTTAAGATACTTACTAGTCAGGTACATACTTAGGCGTTTAATATGCGGTGTTGAGTCCATTTCGTTGAGCAAGGAGTAGCTCTTGTCTATTCCATGTTTGGCTTAAGGAACTTTATCTGTGCTCATTTCAATCTCTGGTTTTATGCAGCACCCCAACTCACCTTTCCCCTTAAGCAAGCATAAGTTGGTTTTCTAAATTTGAGACCCTGTTCTGTTTTGGAATTCAGTTCCTGTGTAGCCAAGTTTACATTCCGTGTATTACTGATATCTTATGATGTTTCTTTTTCTGTGTGACTTATTTCAGTTAGAATCATCGTACCTGAATCCACTCATTATGCTGCTACGGGCCTGATGACATAGATTTCATTGCTGAGTGGTACTGCATTGTAAATAAGTACCACAAGTTCTTTATCCATTTTTCACTTTCTGTGATATTGAACTTGTACGGTAAACGAGGTTCTTGTAAACAGAGGCGTCCCAAATTTTGGGGTAGCTGTGTCTTTTTGATTTTCATTTCCCTAAGCTATAGGACCATAAGTGGAAGTGCCCTAGGCTCTGTTGCTTTGTTTTTTAGATGTTTCAGGAAACACCATACACTCCTCCCCAGTGTCTCTTGGCAATGTACATCCCGCCCATCAGCATAACAAGGCTCCCAGTTCTCCATGGCCTGTCCTGCCTTTCTGGATTTTACACTTTATTCAGATGGCCCTTTTGACCGGGGGGAAGTGAGACTTCATTGTAGTGCAGATTTCCTTTGCAAGGTTGCTTGGTTGGCCAAAAAGGGCGTATGCGTTTTTTCCTGAATATATTCAGGAAAAAACGCATACGCCCTTTTTGGCCAAGTGCATCATTGTGGACGTTCTGCCTGTTTTCCTATGCTTTCAATGCAATTCCAGTCTACCTCCTGAAATCGGTTTCCTGCAATTCTGCCCCGCTTTCAAGTCCTCTTGGCAGCCTTACTTCAGTATATTTTTGGACGATAGCTCTCATTTATAACTCTGCAGGTTTGTGAATTACAGTGCCCCTGAGCTCCTTTCTTCAACTCGCTTTCTTTTGAGTTGGCCACAACATCGCAGGATGGCTTCAGGACCTAATCTGGTTCCGGCACGGCACGCTGAGCCTTTGGTTATTTCCTCTTCCTGCTGGGAAATGAGAGTTAAATTTGCCCGTTCAGACACCTCCAGCTAGTCTCTCATTGGTTCTCCCTATTCCTGTTCATCTTCCGCAGAAATTGCAAACTGGACCAAACAGGAGGTTAAAGGCGCTGACTCTCCAAGTGGGGAGAGTGTTAGTAAAGCGTCTGGAATGTTGCACCCGAGTACCAGGGTACGAAAACTGAGACATATTTGAACACGTCTCCCGATCACATGGTTGATCATACTCTAGGTTCCACATGCATGTTTTAGCTGAAGGAAGAATACCTTAAACCTGGGTAGTTGAAACCCGTGGAATGGGTACCATGCAATATGACTTCAAAGGGTCTTCGTTTGCTCACCGAACCTCTCCAATCCTATCACTGCTGTGTTTATGCCCCTGTTCACACGCTTGATACTCTTTTGGAGACATAGCAATCCATAGGTTTTAAGATACTTACTAGTCAGGTACATTCTTAGGCGTTTAATATGGGGTTTTGAGTCCATTTCGTTGAGCAAGGAGTAGCTCTTGTCTATTCCATATTTGGCTTAAGGAACTTTATCTGTGCTCATTTCAATCTCTGGTTTTATGCAGCACCCCAACTCACCTTTCCCCTTAAGCAAGCATAAGTTGGTTTTCTAAATTTGAGACCCTGTTCTGTTTTGGAATTCAGTTCCTGTGTAGCCAAGTTTACATTCCGTGTATTAGTGATAACTTATGATCTTTCTTTTTCTGTGTGACTTATTTCAGTTAGAATCATCGTACCTGAATCCACTCATTATGCTGCTACGGGCCTGATGACATAGATTTCATTGCTGAGTGATACTGCATTGTACGTAAGTACCACAAGTTCTTTATCCATTTTTCACTTTCTGTGATATTGAATTTGTACGGTAAACGAGGTTCTTGTAAACAGAGGCGTCCCAAACTTTGGGGTAGCTGTGTCTTTTTGATTTTCATTTCCCTAAGCTATAGGACCATAAGTGGAAGTGCCCTAGGCTCTGTTGCTTTGTTTTTTAGATGTTTCAGGAAACACCATACACTCCTCCCGAGTGTCTGTTGGCAATGTACATCCCGCCCATCAGCATAACAAGGCTCCCAGTTCTCCATGGCCTGTCCTGCCTTTCTGGATTTTACACTTTATTCAGATGGCCCTTTTGACCGGGGGGAAGTGAGACTTCATTGTAGTGCAGATTTCCTTTGCAAGCTTGCTTGTTTGGCCAAAAAGTGCGTATGCGTTTTTTCCTGAATATATTCAGGAAAAAACGCATACGCACTTTTTGGCCAAGTGCATCATTGTGGACGTTCTGCCTCTTTTCCTATGCTTTCAATGCAATTCCAGTCTACCTCCTGAAATCGGTTTCCTGCAATTCTGCCCCGCTTTCAAGTCCTCTTGGCAGCCTTACTTCAGTATATTTTTGGACGATAGCTGTCATTTATAACTCTGCAGGTTTGTGAATTACAGTGCCCCTGAGCTCCTTTCTTCAACTCGCTTTCTTTTGAGCTGGCCGCAACACCGCAGGATGGCTTCAGGCCCTAATCTGGTTCCGGCACGGCACGCTGAGCCTTTGGTTAGTTCCTCTTCCTGGTGGGAAATGAGAGTTTAATTTGCCCGTCCAGACACCCCCAGCTAGTCTCTCATTGGTTCTCCCTATTCCTGTTCATCTTCCGCAGAAATTGCAAACTGGGCCAAACAGGAGGTTAAAGGCGCTGACTCTCCAAGTGGGGAGAGTGTTAGTAAAGCGTCTGGAATGTTGCACCCGAGTTCCAGGGGAGGAAAACTGAGACATATTTGAACACGTCTCCCGTTCACACGGTTGATCATACTCTGGGTTCCACATGCATGTTTAGCTGAAGGAAGAATACCTTAAACCTGGAGAGTTGAGACCCGTGTAATGGGTACCATGCAATATGACTTCAAAGGGTCTTCATTTGCTCACCGAACCTCTCCAAGCCTACCACTGCTGCGTTTATGCCCCTGTTCACACGCTTGATACTCTTTTTGAGACATAGCCATCCATAGGTTTTAAGATACTTACTAGTCAGGTACATACTTAGACGTTTAATATGCGGTGTTGAGTCCATTTCGTTGAGCAAGGAGTAGCTCTTGTCTATTCCATGTTTGGCTTAAGGAACTTTATCTGTGCTCATTTCAATCTCTGGTTTTATGCAGCACCCCAACTCACCTTTCCCCTTAAGCAAGCATAAGTTGGTTTTCTAAATTTGAGACCCTGTTCTGTTTTGGAATTCAGTTCCTGTGTAGCCAAGTTTACATTCCGTGTATTACTGATATCTTATGATGTTTCTTTTTCTGTGTGACTTATTTCAGTTAGAATCATCGTACCTGAATCCACTCATTATGCTGCTACGGGCCTGATGACATAGATTTCATTGCTGAGTGATACTGCATTGTAAATAAGTACCACAAGTTCTTTATCCATTTTTCACTTTCTGTGATATTGAACTTGTACGGTAAACGAGGTTCTTGTAAACAGAGGCGTCCCAAACTTTGGGGTAGCTGTGTCTTTTTGATTTTCATTTCCCTAAGCTATAGGACCATAAGTGGAAGTGCCCTAGGCTCTGTTGCTTTGTTTTTTAGATGTTTCAGGAAACACCATACACTCCTCCCGAGTGTCTGTTGGCAATGTACATCCCGCCCATCAGCATAACAAGGCTCCCAGTTCTCCATGGCCTGTCCTGCCTTTCTGGATTTTACACTTTATTCAGATGGCCCTTTTGACCGGGGGGAAGTGAGACTTCATTGTAGTGCAGATTTCCTTTGCAAGCTTGCTTGTTTGGCCAAAAAGTGCGTATGCGTTTTTTCCTGAATATATTCAGGAAAAAACGCATACGCCCTTTTTGGCCAAGTGCATCATTGTGGACGTTCTGCCTCTTTTCCTATGCTTTCAATGCAATTCCAGTCTACCTCCTGAAATCGGTTTCCTGCAATTCTGCCCCACTTTCAAGTCCTCTCGGCAGCCTTACTTCAGTATATTTTTGGACGATAGCTGTCATTTATAACTCTGCAGGTTTGTGAATTACAGTGCCCCTGAGCTCCTTTCTTCAACTCGCTTTCTTTTGAGCTGGCCGCAACACCGCAGGATGGCTTCAGGCCCTAATCTGGTTCCAGCACGGCACGCTGAGCCTTTGGTTAGTTCCTCTTCCTGGTGGGAAATGAGAGTTTAATTTGCCCGTCCAGACACCCCCAGCTAGTCTCTCATTGGTTCTCCCTATTCCTGTTCATCTTCCGCAGAAATTGCAAACTGGGCCAAACAGGAGGTTAAAGGCGCTGACTCTCCAAGTGGGGAGAGTGTTAGTAAAGCGTCTGGAATGTTGCACCCGAGTACCAGGGAAGGAAAACTGAGACATATTTGAACACGTCTCCCGTTCACATGGTTGATCATACTCTGGGTTCCACATGCATGTTTTAGCTGAAGGAAGAATACCTTAAACCTGGAGATTTGAGACCCGTGTAATGGGTACCATGCAATATGACTTCAAAGGGTCTTCATTTGCTCACCGAACCTCTCCAAGCCTACCACTGCTGCGTTTATGCCCCTGTACACACGCTTGATTCTCTTTTTGAGACATAGCAATCCATAGGTTTTAAGATACTTACTAGTCAGGTACATACTTAGGCGTTTAATATGCGGTGTTGAGTCCATTTCGTTGAGCAAGGAGTAGCTCTTGTCTATTCCATGTTTGGCTTAAGGA
Organism: Grampus griseus; assembly: GCF_964374135.1. Classification (NCBI taxonomy): domain Eukaryota; kingdom Metazoa; phylum Chordata; class Mammalia; order Artiodactyla; family Delphinidae; genus Grampus; species Grampus griseus. The sequence goes on along the minus strand of NW_028133101.1, from coordinate 172,488 downwards.
ACTTTATCTGTGCTCATTTCAATCTCTGGTTTTATGCAGCACCCCAACTCACCTTTCCCCTTAAGCAAGCATAAGTTGGTTTTCTAAATTTGAGACCCTGTTCTGTTTTGGAATTCAGTTCCTGTGTAGCCAAGTTTACATTCCGTGTATTACTGATATCTTATGATGTTTCTTTTTCTGTGTGACTTATTTCAGTTAGAATCATCGTACCTGAATCCACTCATTATGCTGCTACGGGCCTGATGACATAGATTTCATTGCTGAGTGGTACTGCATTGTAAATAAGTACCACAAGTTCTTTATCCATTTTTCACTTTCTGTGATATTGAACCTGTACGGTAAACGAGGTTCTTGTAAACAGAGGCGTCCCAAATTTTGGGGTAGCTGTGTCTTTTTGATTTTCATTTCCCTAAGCTATAGGACCATAAGTGGAAGTGCCCTAGGCTCTGTTGCTTTGTTTTTTAGATGTTTCAGGAAACACCATACACTCCTCCCCAGTGTCTCTTGGCAATGTACATCCCGCCCATCAGCATAACAAGGCTCCCAGTTCTCCATGGCCTGTCCTGCCTTTCTGGATTTTACACTTTATTCAGATGGCCCTTTTGACCGGGGGGAAGTGAGACTTCATTGTAGTGCAGATTTCCTTTGCAAGGTTGCTTGGTTGGCCAAAAAGGGCGTATGCGTTTTTTCCTGAATATATTCAGGAAAAAACGCATACGCCCTTTTTGGCCAAGTGCATCATTGTGGACGTTCTGCCTGTTTTCCTATGCTTTCAATGCAATTCCAGTCTACCTCCTGAAATCGGTTTCCTGCAATTCTGCCCCGCTTTCAAGTCCTCTTGGCAGCCTTACTTCAGTATATTTTTGGACGATAGCTCTCATTTATAACTCTGCAGGTTTGTGAATTACAGTGCCCCTGAGCTCCTTTCTTCAACTCGCTTTCTTTTGAGTTGGCCACAACATCGCAGGATGGCTTCAGGACCTAATCTGGTTCCGGCACGGCACGCTGAGCCTTTGGTTATTTCCTCTTCCTGCTGGGAAATGAGAGTTAAATTTGCCCGTTCAGACACCTCCAGCTAGTCTCTCATTGGTTCTCCCTATTCCTGTTCATCTTCCGCAGAAATTGCAAACTGGACCAAACAGGAGGTTAAAGGCGCTGACTCTCCAAGTGGGGAGAGTGTTAGTAAAGCGTCTGGAATGTTGCACCCGAGTACCAGGGTACGAAAACTGAGACATATTTGAACACGTCTCCCGATCACATGGTTGATCATACTCTAGGTTCCACATGCATGTTTTAGCTGAAGGAAGAATACCTTAAACCTGGGTAGTTGAAACCCGTGGAATGGGTACCATGCAATATGACTTCAAAGGGTCTTCGTTTGCTCACCGAACCTCTCCAATCCTATCACTGCTGTGTTTATGCCCCTGTTCACACGCTTGATACTCTTTTGGAGACATAGCAATCCATAGGTTTTAAGATACTTACTAGTCAGGTACATTCTTAGGCGTTTAATATGGGGTTTTGAGTCCATTTCGTTGAGCAAGGAGTAGCTCTTGTCTATTCCATATTTGGCTTAAGGAACTTTATCTGTGCTCATTTCAATCTCTGGTTTTATGCAGCACCCCAACTCACCTTTCCCCTTAAGCAAGCATAAGTTGGTTTTCTAAATTTGAGACCCTGTTCTGTTTTGGAATTCAGTTCCTGTGTAGCCAAGTTTACATTCCGTGTATTAGTGATAACTTATGATCTTTCTTTTTCTGTGTGACTTATTTCAGTTAGAATCATCGTACCTGAATCCACTCATTATGCTGCTACGGGCCTGATGACATAGATTTCATTGCTGAGTGATACTGCATTGTACGTAAGTACCACAAGTTCTTTATCCATTTTTCACTTTCTGTGATATTGAATTTGTACGGTAAACGAGGTTCTTGTAAACAGAGGCGTCCCAAACTTTGGGGTAGCTGTGTCTTTTTGATTTTCATTTCCCTAAGCTATAGGACCATAAGTGGAAGTGCCCTAGGCTCTGTTGCTTTGTTTTTTAGATGTTTCAGGAAACACCATACACTCCTCCCGAGTGTCTGTTGGCAATGTACATCCCGCCCATCAGCATAACAAGGCTCCCAGTTCTCCATGGCCTGTCCTGCCTTTCTGGATTTTACACTTTATTCAGATGGCCCTTTTGACCGGGGGGAAGTGAGACTTCATTGTAGTGCAGATTTCCTTTGCAAGCTTGCTTGTTTGGCCAAAAAGTGCGTATGCGTTTTTTCCTGAATATATTCAGGAAAAAACGCATACGCACTTTTTGGCCAAGTGCATCATTGTGGACGTTCTGCCTCTTTTCCTATGCTTTCAATGCAATTCCAGTCTACCTCCTGAAATCGGTTTCCTGCAATTCTGCCCCGCTTTCAAGTCCTCTTGGCAGCCTTACTTCAGTATATTTTTGGACGATAGCTGTCATTTATAACTCTGCAGGTTTGTGAATTACAGTGCCCCTGAGCTCCTTTCTTCAACTCGCTTTCTTTTGAGCTGGCCGCAACACCGCAGGATGGCTTCAGGCCCTAATCTGGTTCCGGCACGGCACGCTGAGCCTTTGGTTATTTCCTCTTCCTGGTGGGAAATGAGAGTTTAATTTGCCCGTCCAGACACCCCCAGCTAGTCTCTCATTGGTTCTCCCTATTCCTGTTCATCTTCCGCAGAAATTGCAAACTGGGCCAAACAGGAGGTTAAAGGCGCTGACTCTCCAAGTGGGGAGAGTGTTAGTAAAGCGTCTGGAATGTTGCACCCGAGTACCAGGGGAGGAAAACTGAGACATATTTGAACACGTCTCCCGTTCACACGGTTGATCATACTCTGGGTTCCACATGCATGTTTTAGCTGAAGGAAGAATACCTTAAACCTGGAGAGTTGAGACCCGTGTAATGGGTACCATGCAATATGACTTCAAAGGGTCTTCATTTGCTCACCGAACCTCTCCAAGCCTACCACTGCTGCGTTTATGCCCCTGTACACACGCTTGATTCTCTTTTTGAGACATAGCAATCCATAGGTTTTAAGATACTTACTAGTCAGGTACATACTTAGGCGATTAATATGCGGTGTTGAGTCCATTTCGTTGAGCAAGGAGTAGCTCTTGTCTATTCCATGTTTGGCTTAAGGAACTTTATCTGTGCTCATTTCAATCTCTGGTTTTATGCAGCACCCCAACTCACCTTTACCCTTAAGCAAGCATAAGTTGGTTTTCTAAATTTGAGACCCTGTTCTGTTCTGTAATTCAGTTCCTGTGTAGCCAAGTTTACATTCCGTGTATTACTGATATCTTATGATGTTTCTTTTTCTGTGTGACTTATTTCAGTTAGAATCATCGTACCTGAATCCACTCATTATGCTGCTACGGGCCTGATGACATAGATTTCATTGCTGAGTGATACTGCATTGTACGTAAGTACCACAAGTTCTTTATCCATTTTTCACTTTCTGTGATATTGAACTTGTACGGTAAACGAGGTTCTTGTAAACAGAGGCGTCCCAAACTTTGGGGTGGCTGTGTCTTTTTGATTTTAATTTCCCTAAGCTATAGGACCATAAGTGGAAGTGCCCTAGGCTCTGTTGCTTTGTTTTTTAGATGTTTCAGGAAACACCATAAACTTCTCCCCAGTGTCTGTTGGCAATTTACATCCCGCCCATCAGCATAACAAGGCTCCCAGTTCTCCATGGCCTGTCTTGCCTTTCTTGATTTTACACTTTTTTCAGATGGCCCTTTTGACCGGGGGGAAGTGAGACTTCATTGTAGTGCAGATTTCCTTTGCAAGCTTGCTTGGTTGGCCAAAAAGGGCGTATGCGTTTTTTCCTGAATATATTCAGGAAAAAACGCATACGCCCTTTTTGGCCAAGTGCATCATTGTGGACGTTCTGCCTCTTTTCCTATGCTTTCAATGCAATTCCAGTCTACCTCCTGAAATCGGTTTCCTGCAATTCTGCCCCGCTTTCAAGTCCTCTTGGCAGCCTTACTTCAGTATATTTTTGGACGATAGCTGTCATTTATAACTCTGCAGGTTTGTGAATTACAGTGCCCCTGAGCTCCTTTCCTCAACTCGCTTTCTTTTGAGCTGGCCACAACACCGCAGGATGGCTTCAGGCCCTAATCTGGTTCCGGCACGGCACGCTGAGCCTTTGGTTAGTTCCTCTTCCTGGTGGGAAATGAGAGTTAAATTTGCCCGTCCAGATACCTCTAGCTAGTCTCTCATTGGTTCTCCCTATTCCTGTTCATCTTCCGCAGAAATTGCAAACTGGGCCAAACAGGAGGTTAAAGGCGCTGACTCTCCAAGTGGGGAGAGTGTTAGTAAAGCGTCTGGAATGTTGCACCCGAGTACCAGGGGAGGAAAACTGAGACATATTTGAACACGTCTCCCGTTCACACGGTTGATCATACTCTGGGTTCCACATGCATGTTTTAGCTGAAGGAAGAATACCTTAAACCTGGGTAGTTGAAACCCGTGGAATGGGTACCATGCAATATGACTTCAAAGGGTCTTCATTTGCTCACCGAACCTCTCCAATCCTATCACTGCTGCGTTTATGCCCCTGTACACACGCTTGATTCTCTTTTGGAGACATAGCAATCCATAGGTTTTAAGATACTTACTAGTCAGGTACATTCTTAGGCGTTTAATATGGGGTGTTGAGTCCATTTCGTTGAGCAAGGAGTAGCTCTTCTCTATTCCATATTTGGCAAAGGAACTTTATCTGTGCTCATTTCAATCTCTGGTTTTATGCAGCACCCCAACTCACCTTTCCCCTTAAGCAAGCATAAGTTGGTTTTCTAAATTTGAGACCCTGTTCTGTTCTGTAATTCAGTTCCTGTGTAGCCAAGTTTACATTCCGTGTATTACTGATATCTTATGATGTTTCTTTTTCTGTGTGACTTATTTCAGTTAGAATCATCGTACCTGTATCCACGCATTATGCTGCTACGGGCCTGATGACATAGATTTCATTGCTGAGTGATACTGCATTGTACATAAGTACCACATGTTCTTTATCCATTTTTCACTTTCTGTGATATTGAACTTGTACGGTAAAGGAGGTTCTTGTAAACGGAGGCGTCCCAAACTTTGGGATGGCTGTGTCATTTTGATTTTAATTTCCCTAAGCTATAGGACCATAAGTAGAAGTGCCCTAGGCTCTGTTGCTTTGTTTTTTAGATGTTTCAGGAAACACCATACACTTCCCCGGAGCGTCTGTTGGCAATTTACATCCCGCCCATCAGCATAACAAGGCTCCCAGTTCTCCATGGCCTGTCCTGCCTTTCTGGATTTTACACTTTTTTCAGATGGCCATTTTGACCGGGGAGAAGTGAGACTTCATTGTAGTGCAGATTTCCTTTGCAAGCTTGCTTGGTTGGCCAAAAAGGGCGTATGCGTTTTTTCCTGAATATATTCAGGAAAAAACGCATACGCCCTTTTTGGCCAAGTGCATCATTGTGGACGTTCTGCCTCTTTTCCTATGCTTTCAATGCAATTCCAGTCTACCTCCTGAAATCGGTTTCCTGCAATTCTGCCCCGCTTACAAGTCCTCTTGGCAGCCTTACTTCAGTATATTTTTGGACGATAGCTGTCATTTATAACTCTGCAGGTGTGTGAATTACAGTGCCCCTGAGCTCCTTTCCTCAACTCGCTTTCTTTTGAGCTGGCCACAACACCGCAGGATGGCTTCAGGCCCTAATCTGGTTCCGGCACGGCACGCTGAGCCTTTGGTTAGTTCCTCTTCCTGGTGGGAAATGAGAGTTAAATTTGCCCGTCCAGATACCTCCAGCTAGTCTCTCATTGGTTCTCCCTATTCCTGTTCATCTTCCGCAGAAATTGCAAACTGGGCCAAACAGGAGGTTAAAGGCGCTGACTCTCCAAGTGGGGAGAGTGTTAGTAAAGCGTCTGGAATGTTGCACCCGAGTACCAGGGGAGGAAAACTGAGACATATTTGAACACGTCTCCCGTTCACATGGTTGATCATACTCTGGGTTCCACATGCATGTTTTAGCTGAAGGAAGAATACCTTAAACCTGGGTAGTTGAAACCCGTGGAATGGGTACCATGCAATATGACTTCAAAGGGTCTTCATTTGCTCACCGAACCTCTCCAATCCTATCACTGCTGCGTTTATGCCCCTGTACACATGCTTGATTCTCTTTCAGAGACATAGCAATCCATAGGTTTTAAGATACTTACTAGTCAGGTACATTCTTAGGCGTTTAATATGGGGTGTTGAGTCCATTTCGTTGAGCAAGGAGTAGCTCTTGTCTATCCCATATTTGGCTTAAGGAACTTTATCTGTGCTCATTTAAATCTCTGGTTTTATGCAGCACCCCAACTCACCTTTACCCTTAAGCAAGCATAAGTTGGTTTTCTAAATTTGAGACCCTGTTCTGTTTTGGAATTCAGTTCCTGTGTAGCCAAGTTTACATTCCGTGTATTAGTGATATCTTATGATGTTTCTTTTTCTGTGTGACTTATTTCAGTTAGAATCATCGTACCTGAATCCACTCATTATGCTGCTACGGGCCTGATGACATAGATTTCATTGCTGAGTGATACTGCATTGTACGTAAGTACCACAAGTTCTTTATCCATTTTTCACTTTCTGTGATATTGAACTTGTACGGTAAAGGAGGTTCTTGTAAACAGAGGCGTCCCAAACTTTGGGGTGGCTGTGTCTTTTTGATTTTAATTTCCCTAAGCTATAGGACCATAAGTGGAAGTGCCCTAGGCTCTGTTGCTTTGTTTTTTAGATGTTTCAGGAAACACCATACACTCCTCCCCAGTGTCTCTTGGCAATGTACATCCCGCCCATCAGCATAACAAGGCTCCCAGTTCTCCATGGCCTGTCCTGCCTTTCCGGATTTTACACTTTATTCAGATGGCCCTTTTGACCGGGGGGAAGTGAGACTTCATTGTAGTGCAGATTTCCTTTGCAAGCTTGCTTGTTTGGCCAAAAAGTGCGTATGCGTTTTTTCCTGAATATATTCAGGAAAAAACGCATACGCACTTTTTGGCCAAGTGCATCATTGTGGACGTTCTGCCTCTTTTCCTATGCTTTCAATGCAATTCCAGTCTACCTCCTGAAATCGGTTTCCTGCAATTCTGCCCCACTTTCAAGTCCTCTTGGCAGCCTTACTTCAGTATATTTTTGGACGATAGCTGTCATTTATAACTCTGCAGGTTTGTGAATTACAGTGCCCCTGAGCTCCTTTCTTCAACTCGCTTTCTTTTGAGCTGGCCGCAACACCGCAGGATGGCTTCAGGCCCTAATCTGGTTCCGGCACGGCACGCTGAGCCTTTGGTTAGTTCCTCTTCCTGGTGGGAAATGAGAGTTTAATTTGCCCGTCCAGACACCCCCAGCTAGTCTCTCATTGGTTCTCCCTATTCCTGTTCATCTTCCGCAGAAATTGCAAACTGGGCCAAACAGGAGGTTAAAGGTGCTGACTCTCCAAGTGGGGAGAGTGTTAGTAAAGCGTCTGGAATGTTGCACCCGAGTACCAGGGGAGGAAAACTGAGACATATTTGAACACGTCTCCCGTTCACACGGTTGATCATACTCTGGGTTCCACATGCATGTTTTAGCTGAAGGAAGAATACCTTAAACCTGGAGAGTTGAGACCCGTGTAATGGGTACGATGCAATATGACTTCAAAGGGTCTTCATTTGCTCACCGAACCTCTCCAAGCCTACCACTGCTGCGTTTATGCCCCTGTACACATGCTTGATTCTCTTTTTGAGACATAGCAATCCATAGGTTTTAAGATACTTACTAGTCAGGTACATACTTAGGCGTTTAATATGCGGTGTTGAGTCCATTTCGTTGAGCAAGGAGTAGCTCTTGTCTATTCCATGTTTGGCTTAAGGAACTTTATCTGTGCTCATTTCAATCTCTGGTTTTATGCAGCACCCCAACTCACCTTTACCCTTAAGCAAGCATAAGTTGGTTTTCTAAATTTGAGACCCTGTTCTGTTCTGTAATTCAGTTCCTGTGTAGCCAAGTTTACATTCCGTGTATTACTGATATCTTATGATGTTTCTTTTTCTGTGTGACTTATTTCAGTTAGAATCATCATACCTGAATCCACTCATTATGCTGCTACGGGCCTGATGACATAGATTTCATTGCTGAGTGATACTGCATTGTACGTAAGTACCACAAGTTCTTTATCCATTTTTCACTTTCTGTGATATTGAACTTGTACGGTAAACGAGGTTCTTGTAAACAGAGGCGTCCCAAACTTTGGGGTGGCTGTGTCTTTTTGATTTTAATTTCCCTAAGCTATAGGACCATAAGTGGAAGTGCCCTAGGCTCTGTTGCTTTGTTTTTTAGATGTTTCAGGAAACACCATAAACTTCTCCCCAGTGGCTGTTGGCAATTTACATCCCGCCCATCAGCATAACAAGGCTCCCAGTTCTCCATGGCCTGTCCTGCCTTTCTGGATTTTACACTTTTTTCAGATGGCCCTTTTGACCGGGGAGAAGTGAGACTTCATTGTAGTGCAGATTTCCTTTGCAAGCTTGCTTGGTTGGCCAAAAAGGGCGTATGCGTTTTTTCCTGAATATATTCAGGAAAAAACGCATACGCCCTTTTTGGCCAAGTGCATCATTGTGGACGTTCTGCCTCTTTTCCTATGCTTTCAATGCAATTCCAGTCTACCTCCTGAAATCGGTTTCCTGCAATTCTGCCCCGCTTTCAAGTCCTCTTGGCAGCCTTACTTCAGTATATTTTTGGACGATAGCTGTCATTTATAACTCTGCAGGTTTGTGAATTACAGTGCCCCTGAGCTCCTTTCCTCAACTCGCTTTCTTTTTAGCTGACCACAACACCGCAGGATGGCTTCAGGCCCTAATCTGGTTCCGGCACGGCACGCTGAGCCTTTGGTTAGTTCCTCTTCCTGGTGGGAAATGAGAGTTAAATTTGCCCGTCCAGATACCTCCAGCTAGTCTCTCATTGGTTCTCCCTATTCCTGTTCATCTTCCGCAGAAATTGCAAACTGGGCCAAACAGGAGGTTAAAGGCGCTGACTCTCCAAGTGGGGAGAGTGTTAGTAAAGCGTCTGGAATGTTGCACCCGAGTACCAGGGGAGGAAAACTGAGACATATTTGAACACGTCTCCCGTTCACACGGTTGATCATACTCTGGGTTCCACATGCATGTTTTAGCTGAAGGAAGAATACCTTAAACCTGGGTAGTTGAAACCCGTGGAATGGGTACCATGCAATATGACTTCAAAGGGTCTTCATTTGCTCACCGAACCTCTCCAATCCTATCACTGCTGCGTTTATGCCCCTGTACACACGCTTGATTCTCTTTTGGAGACATAGCAATCCATAGGTTTTAAGATACTTACTAGTCAGGTACATTCTTAGGCGTTTAATATGGGGTGTTGAGTCCATTTCGTTGAGCAAGGAGTAGCTCTTCTCTATTCCATATTTGGCAAAGGAACTTTATCTGTGCTCATTTCAATCTCTGGTTTTATGCAGCACCCCAACTCACCTTTCCCCTTAAGCAAGCATAAGTTGGTTTTCTAAATTTGAGACCCTGTTCTGTTCTGTAATTCAGTTCCTGTGTAGCCAAGTTTACATTCCGTGTATTACTGATATCTTATGATGTTTCTTTTTCTGTGTGACTTATTTCAGTTAGAATCATCGTACCTGTATCCACGCATTATGCTGCTACGGGCCTGATGACATAGATTTCATTGCTGAGTGATACTGCATTGTACATAAGTACCACAAGTTCTTTATCCATTTTTCACTTTCTGTGATATTGAACTTGTACGGTAAAGGAGGTTCTTGTAAACGGAGGCGTCCCAAACTTTGGGATGGCTGTGTCATTTTGATTTTAATTTCCCTAAGCTATAGGACCATAAGTAGAAGTGCCCTAGGCTCTGTTGCTTTGTTTTTTAGATGTTTCAGGAAACACCATAAACTTCTCCCCAGTGGCTGTTGGCAATTTACATCCCGCCCATCAGCATAACAAGGCTCCCAGTTCTCCATGGCCTGTCCTGCCTTTCTGGATTTTACACTTTTTTCAGATGGCCCTTTTGACCGGGGGAAGTGAGACTTCATTGTAGTGCAGATATCCTTTGCAAGCTTGCTTGGTTGGCCAAAAAGGGCGTATGCGTTTTTTCCTGAATATATTCAGGAAAAAACGCATACGCCCTTTTTGGCCAAGTGCATCATTGTGGACGTTCTGCCTCTTTTCCTATGCTTTCAATGCAATTCCAGTCTACCTCCTGAAATCGGTTTCCTGCAATTCTACCCCGCTTTCAAGTCCTCTTGGCAGCCTTACTTCAGTATAATTTTGGACGATAGCTGTCATTTATAACTCTGCAGGTTTGTGAATTACAGTGCCCCTGAGCTCCTTTCTTCAACTCGCTTTCTTGTGACCTGGCCGCAACACCGCAGGATGGCTTCAGGCCCTAATCTGGTTCCGGAACGGCACGGTGAGCCTTTGGTTAATTCCTCTTCCTGGTGGGAAATGAGAGTTAAATTTGCCCGTCCAGACACCTCCAGCTAGTCTCTCATTGGTTCTCGCTATTCCTGTTCATCTTCCGCAGAAATTGCAAACTGGGCCAAACAGGAGGTTAAAGGAACTGACTCTCCAAGTCGGGAGAGTGTTAGTAAAGCGTCTGGAATGTTGCACCCGAGTACCAGGGTACGAAAACTGAGACATATTTGAACATGTCTCCCGATCACATGGTTGATCATACTCTAGGTTCCACATGCATGTTTTAGCTGAAGGAAGAATATCTTAAAACTGGGCAGTTGAAACCCGTGGAATGGGTACCATGCAATATGACTTCAAAGGGTCTTCATTTGCTCACCGAACCTCACCAATCCTATCACTGCTGCGTTTATGCCCCTGTACACACGCTTGATTCTCTTTTGGAGACATAGCAATCCATCGGTTTTAAGATACTTACTAGTCAGGTACATTCTTAGGCGTTTAATATGGGGTGTTGAGTCCATTTCGTTGAGCAAGGAGTAGCTCTTGTCTATCCCATATTTGACTTAAGGAACTTTATCTGTGCTCATTTCAATCTCTGGTTTTATGCAGCACCCCAACTCACCTTTACCCTTAAGCAAGCATAAGTTGGTTTTCTAAATTTGAGACCCTGTTCTGTTTTGGAATTCAGTTCCTGTGTAGCCAAGTTTACATTCCGTGTATTACTGATATCTTATGATGTTTCTTTTTCTGTGTGACTTATTTCAGTTAGAATCATCGTACCTGAATCCACTCATTATGCTGCTACGGGCCTGATGACATAGATTTCATTGCTGAGTGATACTGCATTGTACGTATGTACCACAAGTTCTTTATCCATTTTTCACTTTCTGTGATATTGAACTTGTACGGTAAACGAGGTTCTTGTAAACAGAGGCGTCCCAAACTTTGGGGTGGCTGTGTCTTTTTGATTTTAATTTCCCTAAGCTATAGGACCATAAGTGGAAGTGCCCTAGGCGCTGTTGCTTTGTTTTTTACATGTTTCAGGAAACACCATACACTTCTCCCGAGTGGCTGTTGGCAATTTACATCCCGCCCATCAGCATAACAAGGCTCCCAGTTCTCCATGGCCTGTCCTGCCTTTCTGGATTTTACACTTTTTTCAGATGGCCCTTTTGACCAGGGGGAAGTGAGACTTCATTGTAGTGCAGATTTCCTTTGCAAGCTTGCTTGGTTGGCCAAAAAGGGCGTATGCGTTTTTTCCTGAATATATTCAGGAAAAAACGCATACGCCCTTTTTGGCCAAGTGCATCATTGTGGACGTTCTGCCTCTTTTCCTATGCTTTCAATGCAATTCCAGTCTACCTCCTGAAATCGGTTTCCTGCAATTCTGCCCCGCTTTCAAGTCCTCTTGGCAGCCTTACTTCAGTATATTTTTGGACGATAGCTGTCATTTACAACTCTGCAGGTTTGTGAATTACAGTGCCCCTGAGCTCCTTTCTTCAACTCGCTTTCTTTTGAGCTGGCCGCAACACCGCAGGATGGCTTCAGGCCCTAATCTGGTTCCGGCACGGCACGCTGAGCCTTTGGTTAATTCCTCTTCCTGGTGGGAAATGAGAGTTAAATTTGCCCGTCCAGACACCCCCAGCTAGTCTCTCATTGGTTCTCGCTATTCCTGTTCATCTTCTGCAGAAATTGCAAACTGGGCCAAACAGGAGGTTAAAGGGACTGACTCTCCAAGTCGGGAGAGTGTTAGTAAAGCGTCTGGAATGTTGCACCCGAGTACCAGGGTACGAAAACTGAGACATATTTGAACATGTCTCCCGATCACACGGTTGATCATACTCTGGGTTCCACATGCATGTTTTAGCTGAAGGAAGAATACCTTAAACCTGGGTAGTTGAAACCCGTGGAATGGGTACCATGCAATATGACTTCAAAGGGTCTTCATTTGCTCACCGAACCTCTCCAATCCTATCACTGCTGCGTTTATGCCCCTGTACACACGCTTGATTCTCTTTTGGAGACATAGAAATCCAGAGGTTTTAAGATACTTACTAGTCAGGTACATTCTTAGGCGTTTAATATGGGGTGTTGAGTCCATTTCGTTGAGCAAGGAGTAGCTCTTGTCTATTCCATATTTGGCTTAAGGAACTTTATCTGTGCTCATTTCAATCTCTGGTTTTATGCAGCACCCCAACTCACCTTTACCCTTAAGCAAGCATAAGTTGGTTTTCTAAATTTGAGACCCTGTTCTGTTCTGTATTTCAGTTCCTGTGTAGTCCAGTTTACATTCCGTGTATTAGTGATATCTTATGATGTTTCTTTTTCTGTGTGACTTATTTCAGTTAGAATCATCGTACCTGAATCCACTCATTATTCTGCTACGGGCCTGATGACATAGATTTCATTGCTGAGTGATACTGCATTGTACGTAAGTACCACAAGTTCTTTATCCATTTTTCACTTTCTGTGATATTGAACTTGTACGTTAAACGAGGTTCTTGTAAACAGAGGCGTCCCAAACTTTGGGGTGGCTGTGTCTTTTTGATTTTAATTTCCCTAAGCTATAGGAACATAAGTGGAAGTGCCCTAGGCTCTGTTGCTTTGTTTTTTAGATGTTTCAGGAAACACCATACACTTCTCCCGAGTGGCTGTTGGCAATTTACATCCCGCCCATCAGCATAACAAGGCTCCCAGTTCTCCATGGCCTGTCCTGCCTTTCTGGATTTTACACTTTTTTCAGATGGCCCTTTTGACCAAGGGGAAGTGAGACTTCATTGTAGTGCAGATTTCCTTTGCAAGCTTGCTTGGTTGGCCATAAAGGGCGTATGCGTTTTTTCCTGAATATATTCAGGAAACAACGCATACGCCCTTTTTGGCCAAGTGCATCATTGTGGACGTTCTGCCTCTTTTCCTATGCTTGAAATGCAATTCCAGTCTACCTCCTGAAATCGGATTCCTGCAATTCTGTCCCGCTTTCAAGTCCTCTTGGCAGCCTTACTTCAGTATATTTTTGGACGATAGCTGTCATTTATAACTCTGCAGGTTTGTGAATTACAGTGCCCCTGAGCTCCTTTCTTCAACTCGCTTTCTTTTGAGCTGGCCACAACACCGCAGGATGGCTTCAGGCCCTAATCTGGTTCCCGCACGGCACGCTGAGCCTTTGGTTAATTCCTCTTCCTGGTGGGAAATGAAAGTTAAATTTGCCCGTCCAGATACCTCCAGCTAGTCTCTCATTGGTTCTCCCTATTCCTGTCCATCTTCCGCAGAAATTGCAAACTGGGCCAAACAGGAGGTTAAAGGCGTTGACTCTCCAAGTGGGGAGAGTGTTAGTAAAGCGTCTGGAATGTTGCACCCGAGTACCAGGGTATGAAAACTGAGACATATTTGAACACGTCTCCCGTTCACATGGTTGATCATACTCTGGGTTCCACATGCATGTTTTAGCTGAAGGAAGAATACCTTAAACCTGGGTAGTTGAAACCCGTGGAATGGGTACCATGCAATATGACTTCAAAGGGTCTTCATTTGCTCACCGAACCTCTCCAATCCTATCACTGCTGCGTTTATGCCCCTGTACACATGCTTGATTCTCTTTCGGAGACATAGCAATCCATAGGTTTTAAGATACTTACTAGTCAGGTACATTCTTAGGCGTTTAATATGGGGTGTTGAGTCCATTTCGTTGAGCAAGGAGTAGCTCTTGTCTATTCCATATTTGGCTTAAGGAACTTTATCTGTGCTCATTTCAATCTCTGGTTTTATGCAGCACCCCAACTCACCTTTCCCCTTAAGCAAGCATAAGTTGGTTTTCTAAATTTGAGACCCTGTTCTGTTCTGTAATTCAGTTCTTGTGTAGCCCAGTTTACATTCCGTGTATTAGTGATATCTTATGATGTTTCTTTTTCTGTGTGACTTATTTCAGTTAGAATCATCGTACCTGAATCCACTCATTATGCTGCTACGGGCCTGATGACATAGATTTCATTGCTGAGTGATACTGCATTGTATGTAAGTACCACAAGTTCTTTATACATTTTTCACTTTCTGTGATATTGAACTTGTACGGTAAACGAGGTTCTTGTAAACAGAGGCGTCCCAAACTTTGGGGTGGCTGTGTCTTTTTGATTTTAATTTCCCTAAGCTATAGGACCATAAGTGGAAGTGCCCTAGGCTCTGTTGCTTTGTTTTCTGGATGTTTCAGGAAACACCATACACTTCTCCCGAGTGTCTGTTGGCAATTTACATCCCGCCCATCAGCATAACAAGGCTCCCAGTGCTCCATGGCCTGTCCTGCCTTTCTGGATTTTACACTTTTTTCAGATGGCCCTTTTGACCGGGGGGAAGTGAGACTTCATTGTAGTGCAGATATCCTTTGCAAGCTTGCTTGGTTGGCCAAAAAGGGCGTATGCGTTTTTTCCTGAATATATTCAGGAAAAAACGCATACGCCCTTTTTGGCCAAGTGCATCATTGTGGACGTTCTGCCTCTTTTCCTATGCTTTGAATGCAATTCCAGTCTACCTCCTGAAATCGGTTTCCTGCAATTCTACCCCGCTTTCAAGTCCTCTTGGCAGCCTTACTTCAGTATATTTTTGGACGATAGCTGTCATTTATAACTCTGCAGGTTTGTGAATTACAGTGCCCCTGAGCTCCTTTCTTCAACTCGCTTTCTTTTGAGCTGGCCACAACACCGCAGGATGGCTTCAGGACCTAATCTGGTTCCGGCACGGCACGCTGAGCCTTTGGTTAATTCCTCTTCCTGGTGGGAAGTGAGAGTTAAATTTGCCCGTCCAGACACCTCCAGCTAGTCTCTCATTGGTTCTCGCTATTCCTGTTCATCTTCCGCAGAAATTGCAAACTGGGCCAAACAGGAGGTTAAAGGGACTGACTCTCCAAGTCGGGAGAGTGTTAGTAAAGCGTCTGGAATGTTGCACCCGAGTACCAGGGTACGAAAACTGAGACATATTTGAACACGTCTCCCGATCACACGGTTGATCATACTCTGGGTTCCACATGCATGTTTTAGCTGAAGGAAGAATACCTTAAAACTGGGTAGTTGAAACCCTTGGAATGGGTACCATGCAATATGACTTCAAAGGGTCTTCATTTGCTCACCGAACCTCTCCAATCCTATCACTGCTGCGTTTATGCCCCTGTACACACGCTTGATTCTCTTTTGGAGACATAGCAATCCATAGGTTTTAAGATACTTACTAGTCAGGTACATTTTTAGGCGTTTAATATGGGGTGTTGAGTCCATTTCGTTGAGCAAGGAGTAGCTCTTGTCTATTCCATATTTGGCTTAAGGAACTTTATCTGTGCTCATTTCAATCTCTGGTTTTATGCAGCACCCCAACTCACCTTTCCCCTTAAGCAAGCATAAGATGCTTTTCTAAATTTGAGACCCTGTTCTGTTCTGTAATTCAGTTCCTGTGTAGCCCAGTTTACATTCCGTGTATTAGTGATAACTTATGATGTTTCTTTTTCTGTGTGACTTATTTCAGTTAGAAACATCGTACCTGAATCCACTCATTATGCTGCTACGGGCCTGATGACATAGATATCATTGCTGAGTGATACTGCATTGTACGTAAGTACCACAAGTTCTTTATCCATTTTTCATTTTCTGTGATATTGAACTTGTACAGTAAACGAGGTTCTTGTAAACAGAGGCGTCCCAAACTTTGGGGTGGCTGTGTCTTTTTGATTTTAATTTCCCTAAGCTACAGGACCATAAGTGGAAGTGCCCTAGGCTCTGTTGCTTTGTTTTCTGGATGTTTCAGGAAACACCATACACTTCTCCCGAGTGTCTGTTGGCAATTTACATCCCGCCCATCAGCATAACAAGGCTCCCAGTTCTCCATGGACTGTCCTGCCTTTCTGGATTTTACACATTTTTCAGATGGCCCTTTTGACTGGGGGGAAGTGACACTTCATTGTAGTACAGATTTCCTTTGCAAGCTTGCTTGGTTGGCCAAAAAGGGCGTATGCGTTTTTTCCTGAATATATTCAGGAAAAATCGCATACGCCCTTTTTGGCCAAGTGCATCATTGTGGACGTTCTGCCTCTTTTCCTATGCTTTCAATGCAATTCCAGTCTACCTCCAGAAATCGGATTCCTGCAATTCTGTCCCGCTTTCAAGTCCTCTTGGCAGCCTTACTTCAGTATATTTTTGGACGATAGCTGTCATTTATAACTCTGCAGGTTTGTGAATTACAGTGCCCCTGAGCTCCTTTCTTCAACTCGCTTTCTTTTGAGCTGGCCACAACACCGCAGGATGGCTTCAGGCCCTAATCTGGTTCCCGCACGGCACGCTGAGCCTTTGGTTAATTCCTCTTCCTGGTGGGAAATGAAAGTTAAATTTGCCCGTCCAGATACCTCCAGCTAGTCTCTCATTGGTTCTCCCTATTCCTGTCCATCTTCCGCAGAAATTGCAAACTGGGCCAAACAGGAGGTTAAAGGCGTTGACTCTCCAAGTGGGGAGAGTGTTAGTAAAGCGTCTGGAATGTTGCACCCGAGTACCAGGGTACGAAAACTGAGACATATTTGAACACGTCTCCCGTTCACATGGTTGATCATACTTTGGGTTCCACATGCATGTTTTAGCTGAAGGAAGAATACCTTAAACCTGAGTAGTTGAAACCCGTGGAATGGGTACCATACAATATGACTTCAAAGGGTCTTCATTTGCTCACCGAACCTCTCCAATCCTATCACTGCTGCGTTTATGCCCCTGTACACATGCTTGATTCTCTTTCGGAGACATAGCAATCCATAGGTTTTAAGATACTTACTAGTCAGGTACATTCTTAGGCGTTTAATATGGGGTGTTGAGTCCATTTCGTTGAGCAAGGAGTAGCTCTTGTCTATTCCATATTTGGCTTAAGGAACTTTATCTGTGCTCATTTCAATCTCTGGTTTTATGCAGCACCCCAACTCACCTTTCCCCTTAAGCAAGCATAAGTTGGTTTTCTAAATTTGAGACCCTGTTCTGTTCTGTAATTCAGTTCTTGTGTAGCCCAGTTTACATTCCGTGTATTAGTGATATCTTATGATGTTTCTTTTTCTGTGTGACTTATTTCAGTTAGAATCATCGTACCTGAATCCACTCATTATGCTGCTACGGGCCTGATGACATAGATTTCATTGCTGAGTGATACTGCATTGTACGTAAGTACCACAAGTTCTTTATACATTTTTCACTTTCTGTGATATTGAACTTGTACGGTAAACGAAGTTCTTGTAAACAGAGGCGTCCCAAACATTGGGGTGGCTGTGTCTTTTTGATTTTAATTTCCCTAAGCTATAGGACCATAAGTGGAAGTGCCCTAGGCTCTGTTGCTTTGTTTTCTGGATGTTTCAGGAAACACCATACACTTCTCCCGAGTGTCTGTTGGCAATTTACATCCCGCCCATCAGCATAACAAGGCTCCCAGTTCTCCATGGCCTGTCCTGCCTTGCTGGATTTTACACGTTTTTCAGATGGCCCTTTTGACCGGGGGGAAGTGAGACTTCATTGTAGTGCAGATTTCCTTTGCAAGCTTGCTTGGTTGGCCAAAATGGGCGTATGCATTTTTTCCTGAATATATTCAGGAAATATATTCAGGAAATGCAAACGCCCTTTTTGGCCAAGTGCATCATTGTGGACGTTCTGCCTCCTTTCCTATGCTTTCAATGCAATTCCAGTCTACCTCCTGAAAT
Organism: Grampus griseus; assembly: GCF_964374135.1. Classification (NCBI taxonomy): domain Eukaryota; kingdom Metazoa; phylum Chordata; class Mammalia; order Artiodactyla; family Delphinidae; genus Grampus; species Grampus griseus. The sequence continues at coordinate 154,299 of NW_028133101.1, read as the reverse complement.
CAGTTTCCTGCAATTCTGCCCGGCTTTCAAGTCCTCTTGGCAGCCTTACTTCAGTATATTTTTGGACGATAGCTGTCATTTATAACTCTGCAGGTTTGTGAATTACAGTGCCCCTGAGCTCCTTTCTTCAACTCGCTTTCTTTTGAGCTGGCCGCAACACCGCAGGATGGCTTCAGGCCCTAATCTGGTTCCGGAACGGCACGCTGAGCCTTTGGTTAAGTCCTCTTCCTGGTGGGAAATGAGAGTTAAATTTGCCCGTCCAGACACCTCCAGCTAGTCTCTCATTGGTTCTCGCTATTCCTGTTCATCTTCCGCAGAAATTGCAAACTGGGCCAAACAGGAGGTTAAAGGCGCTGACTCTCCAAGTGGGGAGAGTGTTTTAAAGCGTCTGGAATGTTGCACCCGAGTACCAGGGTATGAAAACTGAGACATATTTGAACACGTCTCCCGATCACATGGTTGATCATACTCTAGATTCCACATGCATGTTTTAGCTGAAGGAAGAATACCTGAAACCTGGGTAGTTGAAACCCGTGGAATGGGTACCATGCAATATGACTTCAAAGGGTCTTCATTTGCTCACCGAACCTCTCCAATCCTATCACTGCTGCGTTTATGCCCCTGTACACATACTTGATTCTCTTTCGGAGACATAGCAATCCATAGGTTTTAAGATACTTACTAGTCAGGTACATTCTTAGGCGTTTAATATGCTGTGTTGAGTCCATTTCGTTGAGCAAGGAGTAGCTCTTGTCTATTCCATATTTGGCTTAAGGAACTTTATCTGTGCTCATTTCAATCTCTGGTTTTATGCAGCACCCCAACTCACCTTTCCCCTTAAGCAAGCATAAGTTGGTTTTCTAAATTTGAGACCCTGTTCTGTTTTGGAATTCAGTTCCTGTGTAGCCAAGTTTACATTCCGTGTATTAGTGATATCTTATGATGTTTCTTTTTCTGTGTGACTTATTTCAGTTAGAATCATCGTACCTGAATCCACTCATTATGCTGCTACGGGCCTGATAACATAGATTTCATTGCTGAGTGATACTGCATTGTACGTAAGTACCACAAGTTCTTTATCCATTTTTCACTTTCTGTGATATTGAACATGTACGGTAAACGAGGTTCTTGTAAACAGAGGCGTCCCAAACTTTGGGGTGGCTGTGTCTTTTTGATTTTAATTTCCCTAAGCTATAGGACCATAAGTGGAAGTGCCCTAGGCTCTGTTGCTTTGTTTTTTAGATGTTTCAGGAAACACCATAAACTTCTCCCCAGTGGCTGTTGGCAATTTACATCCCGCCCATCAGCATAACAAGGCTCCCAGTTCTCCATGGCCTGTCCTGCCTTTCTGGATTTTACACTTTTTTCAGATGGCCCTTTTGACCGGGGGGAAGTGAGACTTCATTGTAGTGCAGATTTCCTTCGCAAGCTTGCTTGGTTGGCCAAAAAGGGCATATGCGTTTTTTCCTGAATATATTCAGGAAATATATTCAGGAAACGCATACGCCCTTTTTGGCCAAGTGCATCATTATGGACATTCTGCCTCTTTTCCTATGCTTTCAATGCAATTCCAGTCTACCTCCTGAAATCGGTTTCCTGCAATTCTGCCCCGCTTTCAAGTCCTCTTGGCAGCCTTACTTCAGTATATTTTTGGACGATAGCTGTCATTTATAACTCTGCAGGTTTGTGAATTACAGTGCCCCTGAGCTCCTTTCTTCAACTCGCCTTCTTTTGAGCTGGCCGCAACACCGCAGGATGGCTTCAGGCCCTAATCTGGTTCCGGCACGGCACACTGAGCCTGTGGTTATTTCCTCTTCCTCGTGGGAAATGAGAGTTAAATTTGCCCGTCCAGACACCTCCAGCTAGTCTCTCATTGGTTCTCGCTATTCCTGTTCATCTTCCGCAGAAATTGCAAACTGGGCCAAACAGGAGGTTAAAGGCGCTGACTCTCCAAGTGGGGAGAGTGTTTTAAAGCGTGTGGAATGTTGCACCCAAGTACCAGGGTACGAAAACTGAGACATATTTGAACACGTCTCCCGATCACATGGTTGATCATACTCTAGGTTCCACATGCATGTTTTAGCTGAAGGAAGAATACCTTAAACCTGGGTAGTTGAAATCCGTGGAATGGGTACCATGCAATATGACTTCAAAGGGTCTTCATTTGCTCACCGAACCTCTCCAATCCTATCACTGCTGCGTTTATGCCCCTGTACACATACTTGATTCTCTTTTGGAGACATAGCAATCCATAGGTTTTAAGATACTTACTAGTCAGGTACATTCTTAGGCGTTTAATATGCTGTGTTGAGTCCATTTCGTTGAGCAAGGAGTAGCTCTTGTCTATTCCATATTTGGCTTAAGGAACTTTATCTGTGCTCATTTCAATCTCTGGTTTTATGCAGCACCCCAACTCACCTTTCCCCTTAAGCAAGCATAAGTTGGTTTTCTAAATTTGAGACCCTGTTCTGTTTTGGAATTCAGTTCCTGTGTAGCCAAGTTTACATTCCGTGTATTAGTGATATCTTATGATGTTTCTTTTTCTGTGTGACTTATTTCAGTTAGAATCATCATACCTGAATCCACTCATTGTGCTGCTAAGGGACTGATGACATGGATTTCATTGCTGAGTGATATTGCTTTGTAAGTAAATACCACAACTTCTTTATCCATTTTTCACTTTCTGCGATGTTGAACTTGTACTGTAAACGAGGTTCTTGTAAACAGAGCCGTTCCAAACTTTGGGGTGGCTGTGTCTTTTTGATTTTAATTTCCCTAAGCTATAGGACCATAAGTGGAAGTGCCCTAGGCTCTGTTGCTTTGTTTTTTAGATGTTTCAGGAAACACCATACACTTCTCCCGAGTGTCTGTTGGCAATTTACATCCCGCCCATCAGCATAACAAGGCTCCCAGTTCTCCATGGCCTGTCCTGCCTTTCTGGATTTTACACTTTTTTCAGATGGCCCTTTTGACCGGGGGGAAGTGAGACTTCATTGTAGTGCAGATTTCCTTTGCAAGCTTGCTTGGTTGGCCAAAAAGGGCGTATGCGTTTTTTCCTGAATATATTCAGGAAAATACGCATACGCCCTTTTTGGCCAAGTGCATCATTGTGGACGTTCTGCCTCTTTTCCTATGCTTGAAATGCAATTCCAGTCTACCTCCTGAAATCGGTTTCCTGCAATTCTGCCCCGCTTTCAAGTCCTCTTGGCAGCCTTACTTCAGTATATTTTTGGACGATACCTGTCATTTATAACTCTGCAGGTTTGTGAATTACAGTGCCCCTGAGCTCCTTTCTTCAACTCGCTTTCTTGTGAGCTGGCCGCAACACCGCAGGATGGCTTCAGGCCCTAATCTGGTTCCGGCATGGCACGCTGAGCCTTTGGTTAATTCCTCTTCCTGGTGGGAAATGAGAGTTAAATTTGCCCGTCCAGACACCTCCAGCTAGTCTCTCATTGGTTCTCACTATTCCTGTTCATCTTCCGCAGAAATTGCAAACTGGGCCAAACAGGAGGTTAAAGGGACTGACTCTCCAAGTCGGGAGAGTGTTAGTAAAGCGTCTGGAATGTTGCACCCGAGTACCAGGGTACGAAAACTGAGACATATTTGAACACGTCTCCCGATCACATGGTTGATCATACTCTAGGTTCCACATGCATGTTTTAGCTGAAGGAAGAATACCTTAAACCTGGGTAGTTGAAACCCGTGGAATGGGTACCATGCAATATGACTTCAAAGGGTCTTCATTTGCTCACCGAACCTCTCCAATCCTATCACTGCTGCGTTTATGCCCCTGTACACATGCTTGATTCTCTTTCAGAGACATAGCAATCCATAGGTTTTAAGATACTTACTAGTCAGGTACATTCTTAGGCGTTTAATATGCGGTGTTGAGTCCATTTCATTGAGCAAGGAGTAGCTCTTGTCTATTCCATATTTGGCTTAAGGAATTTTATCTGTGCTCATTTCAATCTCTGCTTTTATGCAGCACCCCAAGTCACCTTTCCCCTTAAGCAAGCATAAGTTGGTTTTCTAAATTTGAGACCCTGTTCTGTTTTGGAATTCAGTTCCTGTGTAGCCAAGTTCACATTCCGTGTATTAGTGATATCTTATGATGTTTCTTTTTCTGTGTGACTTATTTCAGTTAGAATCATCGTACCTGAATCCACTCATTATGCTGCTACGGGCCTGATGACATAGATTTCATTGCTGAGTGATACTGCATTGTACGTAAGTACCACAAGTTCTTTATCCATTTTTCACTTTCTGTGATATTGAACTTGTACGGTAAAGGAGGTTCTTGTAAACAGAGGCGTCCCAAACTTTGGGGTGGCTGTGTCTTTTTGATTTTAATTTCCCTAAGCTATAGGACCATAAGTGGAAGTGCCCTAGGCTCTGTTGCTTTGTTTTTTAGATGTTTCAGGAAACACCATACACTTCTCCCGAGTGTCTGTTGGCAATTTACATCCCGCCCATCAGCATAACAAGGCTCCCAGTTCTCCATGGCCTGTCCTGCCTTTCTGGATTTTACACGTTTTACAGATGGCCCTTTTGACCGGGGAGAAGTGAGACTTCATTGTAGTGCAGATTTCCTTTGCAAGCTTGCTTGGTTGGCCAAAATGGGCGTATGCATTTTTTCCTGAATATATTCAGGAAATATATTCAGGAAATGCAAACGCCCTTTTTGGCCAAGTGCATCATTGTGGACGTTCTGCCTCCTTTCCTATGCTTTCAATGCAATTCCAGTCTACCTCCTGAAATCAGTTTCCTGCAATTCTGCCCCGCTTTCAAGTCCTCTTGGCAGCCTTACTTCAGTATATTTTTGGACGATAGCTGTCATTTATAACTCTGCAGGTTTGTGAATTACAGTGCCCCTGAGCTCCTTTCTTCAACTCGCTTTCTTTTGAGCTGGCCGCAACACCGCAGGATGGCTTCAGGCCCTAATCTGGTTCCGGCACGGCACGCTGAGCCTTTGGTTATTTCCTCTTCCTGGTGGGAAATGAGAGTTAAATTTGCCCGTCCAGACACCTCCAGCTAGTCTCTCATTGGTTCTCGCTATTCCTGTTCATCTTCCGCAGAAATTGCAAACTGGGCCAAACAGGAGGTTAAAGGTGCTGACTCTCCAAGTGCGGAGAGTGTTTTAAAGCATCTGGAATGTTGCACCCGAGTACCAGGGTATGAAAACTGAGACATATTTGAACACGTCTCCCGATCACATGGTTGATCATACTCTAGATTCCACATGCATGTTTTAGCTGAAGGAAGAATACCTGAAACCTGGGTAGTTGAAACCCGTGGAATGGGTACCATGCAATATGACTTCAAAGGGTCTTCATTTGCTCACCGAACCTCTCCAATCCTATCACTGCTGCGTTTATGCCCCTGTACACATACTTGATTCTCTTTCGGAGACATAGCAATCCATAGGTTTTAAGATACTTACTAGTCAGGTACATTCTTAGGCGTTTAATATGCTGTGTTGAGTCCATTTCGTTGAGCAAGGAGTAGCTCTTGTCTATTCCATATTTGGCTTAAGGAACTTTATCTGTGCTCATTTCAATCTCTGGTTTTATGCAGCACCCCAACTCACCTTTCCCCTTAAGCAAGCATAAGTTGGTTTTCTAAATTTGAGACCCTGTTCTGTTTTGGAATTCAGTTCCTGTGTAGCCAAGTTTACATTCCGTGTATTAGTGATATCTTATGATGTTTCTTTTTCTGTGTGACTTATTTCAGTTAGAATCATCGTACCTGAATCCACTCATTATGCTGCTACGCGCCTGATGACATAGATTTCATTGCTGAGTGATACTGCATTGTACGTAAGTACCACAAGTTCTTTATCCATTTTTCACTTTCTGTGATATTGAACATGTACGGTAAACGAGGTTCTTGTAAACAGAGGCGTCCCAAACTTTGGGGTGGCTGTGTCTTTTTGATTTTAATTTCCCTAAGCTATAGGACCATAAGTGGAAGTGCCCTAGGCTCTGTTGCTTTGTTTTTTAGATGTTTCAGGAAACACCATAAACTTCTCCCCAGTGGCTGTTGGCAATTTACATCCCGCCCATCAGCATAACAAGGCTCCCAGTTCTCCATGGCCTGTCCTGCCTTTCTGGATTTTACACTTTTTTCAGATGGCCCTTTTGACCGGGGGGAAGTGAGACTTCATTGTAGTGCAGATTTCCTTCGCAAGCTTGCTTGGTTGGCCAAAAAGGGCATATGCGTTTTTTCCTGAATATATTCAGGAAATATATTCAGGAAACGCATACGCCCTTTTTGGCCAAGTGCATCATTATGGACATTCTGCCTCTTTTCCTATGCTTTCAATGCAATTCCAGTCTACCTCCTGAAATCGGTTTCCTGCAATTCTGCCCCGCTTTCAAGTCCTCTTGGCAGCCTTACTTCAGTATATTTTTGGACGATAGCTGTCATTTATAACTCTGCAGGTTTGTGAATTACAGTGCCCCTGAGCTCCTTTCTTCAACTCGCCTTCTTTTGAGCTGGCCGCAACACCGCAGGATGGCTTCAGGCCCTAATCTGGTTCCGGCACGGCACACTGAGCCTTTGGTTATTTCCTCTTCCTGGTGGGAAATGAGAGTTAAATTTGCCCGTCCAGACACCTCCAGCTAGTCTCTCATTGGTTCTCGCTATTCCTGTTCATCTTCCGCAGAAATTGCAAACTGGGCCAAACAGGAGGTTAAAGGCGCTGACTCTCCAAGTGGGGAGAGTGTTTTAAAGCGTGTGGAATGTTGCACCCAAGTACCAGGGTACGAAAACTGAGACATATTTGAACACGTCTCCCGATCACATGGTTGATCATACTCTAGGTTCCACATGCATGTTTTAGCTGAAGGAAGAATACCTTAAACCTGGGTAGTTGAAATCCGTGGAATGGGTACCATGCAATATGAGTTCAAAGGGTCTTCATTTCCTCACCGAACCTCTCCAATCCTATCACTGCTGCGTTTATGCCCCTGTACACATACTTGATTCTCTTTCGGAGACATAGTAATCCATAGGTTTTAAGATACTTACTAGTCAGGTACATTCTTAGGCGTTTAATATGCTGTGTTGAGTCCATTTCGTTGAGCAAGGAGTAGCTCTTCTCTATTCCATATTTGGCTTAAGGAACTTTATCTGTGCTCATTTCAATCTCTGGTTTTATGCAGCACCCCAACTCACCTTTCCCCTTAAGCAAGCATAAGTTGGTTTTCTAAATTTGAGACCCTGTTCTGTTTTGGAATTCAGTTCCTGTGTAGCCAAGTTTACATTCCGTGTATTAGTGATATCTTATGATGTTTCTTTTTCTGTGTGACTTATTTCAGTTAGAATCATCATACCTGAATCCACTCATTGTGCCGCTAAGGGCCTGATGACATGGATTTCAGTGCTGAGTGATATTGCTTTGTAAGTAAATACCACAACTTCTTTATCCATTTTTCACTTTCTGCGATGTTGAACTTGTACTGTAAACGAGGTTCTTGTAAACAGAGCCGTTCCAAACTTCGGGGTGGCTGTGTCTTTTTGATTTTAATTTCCCTAAGCTATAGGACCATAAGTGGAAGTGCCCTAGGCTCTGTTGCTTTGTTTTTTAGATGTTTCAGGAAACACCATACACTTCTCCCGAGTGTCTGTTGGCAATTTACATCCCGCCCATCAGCATAACAAGGCTCCCAGTTCTCCATGGCCTGTCCTGCCTTTCTGGATTTTACACTTTTTTCAGATGGCCCTTTTGACCGGGGGGAAGTGAGACTTCATTGTAGTGCAGATTTCCTTTGCAAGCTTGCTTGGTTGGCCAAAAAGGGCGTATGCGTTTTTTCCTGAATATATTCAGGAAAAAACGCATACGCCCTTTTTGGCCAAGTGCATCATTGTGGACGTTCTGCCTCTTTTCCTATGCTTGAAATGCAATTCCAGTCTACCTCCTGAAATCGGTTTCCTGCAATTCTGCCCCGCTTTCAAGTCCTCTTGGCAGCCTTACTTCAGTATATTTTTGGACGATAGCTGTCATTTATAACTCTGCAGGTTTGTGAATTACAGTGCCCCTGAGCTCCTTTCTTCAACTCGCTTTCTTGTGAGCTGGCCGCAACACCGCAGGATGGCTTCAGGCCCTAATCTGGTTCCGGCAAGGCACGCTGAGCCTTTGGTTAATTCCTCTTCCTGGTGGGAAATGAGAGTTAAATTTGCCCGTCCAGACACCTCCAGCTAGTCTCTCATTGGTTCTCACTATTCCTGTTCATCTTCCGCAGAAATTGCAAACTGGGCCAAACAGGAGGTTAAAGGGACTGACTCTCCAAGTAGGGAGAGTGTTAGTAAAGCGTCTGGAATGTTGCACCCGAGTACCAGGGTACGAAAACTGAGACATATTTGAACACGTCTCCCGATCACATGGTTGATCATACTCTAGGTTCCACATGCATGTTTTAGCTGAAGGAAGAATACCTTAAACCTGGGTAGTTGAAACCCGTGGAATGGGTACCATGCAGTATGACTTCAAAGGGTCTTCATTTGCTCACCGAACCTCTCCAATCCTATCACTGCTGCGTTTATGCCCCTGTACACATGCTTGATTCTCTTTTGGAGACATAGCAATCCATAGGTTTTAAGATACTTACTATTCAGGTACATTCTTAGGCGTTTAATATGGGGTGTTGAGTCCATTTCGTTGAGCCAGGAGTAGCTGTTGTCTATTCCATATTTGGCTTAAGGAACTTTATCTGTGCTCATTTCAATCTCTGGTTTTATGCAGCACCCCAACTCACCTTTACCCTTAAGCAAGGATAAGTTGGTTTTCTAAATTTGTGACCCTGTTCTGTTCTGTAATTCAGTTCCTGTGTAGCCAAGTTTACATTCCATGTATTACTGATATCTTATGATGTTTCTTTTTCTGTGTGACTTATTTCAGTTAGAATCATCATACCTGAATCCACTCATTGTGCTCCTAAGGGCCTGATGACATAGATTTCATTGCTGAGTGATATTGCTTTGTAAGTAAATACCACAATTTCTTTATCCATTTTTCACTTTCTGCGATGTTGAACTTGTACTGTAAACGAGGTTCTTGTAAACAGAGCCGTTCCAAACTTCGGGGTGGCTGTGTCTTTTTGATTTTAATTTCCCTAAGCTATAGGACCATAAGTGGAATTGCCCTAGGCTCTGTTGCTTTGTTTTTTAGATGTTTCAGGAAACCCCATACACTTCTCCCCAGTGTCTCTTGGCAATTTACATCCCGCCCATCAGCATAACAAGGCTCCCAGTTCTCCATGGCCTGTCCTGCCTTTCTGGATTTTACACTTTTTTCAGATGGCCCTTTTGACCAGGGGGAAGTGAGACTTCATTGTAGTGCAGATTTCCTTTGCAAGTTTGCTTGCTTGGCCAAAAAGGGCGTACGCGTTTTTTCCTGAATATATTCAGGAAAAAACGCGTACGCCCTTTTTGGCCAAGTGCATCATTGTGGACGTTCTGCCTCTTTTCCTATGCTTTCAATGCAATTCCAGTCTACCTCCTGAAATCGGTTTCCTGCAATTCTGCCCCGCTTTCAAGTCCTCTTGGCAGCCTTACTTCAGTATATTTTTGGACGATAGCTCTCATTTATAACTCTGCAGGTTTGTGAATTACAGTGCCCCTGAGCTCCTTTCTTCAACTCGCTTTCTTGTGAGATGGCCGCAACACCGCAGGATGGCTTCAGGCCCTAATCTGGTTCCGGCACGGCACGCTGAGCCTTTGGTTATTTCCTCTTCCTGGTGGGAAATGAGAGTTAAATTTGCCCGTCCAGACACCTCCAGCTAGTCTCTCATTGGTTCTCGCTATTCCTGTTCATCTTCCGCAGAAATTGCAAACTGGGCCAAACAGGAGGTTAAAGGCGCTGACTCTCCAAGTGGGGAGAGTGTTTTAAAGCGTCTGGAATGTTGCACCCGAGTACCAGGGTACGAAAACTGAGACATATTTGAACACGTCTCCCGATCACATGGTTGGTCATACTCTAGGTTCCACATGCATGTTTTAGCTGAAGGAAGAATACCTTAAACCTGGGTAGTTGAAACCCGTGGAATGGGTACCATGCAATATGACTTCAAAGGGTCTTCATTTGCTCACCGAACCTCTCCAATCCTATCACTGCTGCGTTTATGCCCCTGTACACATGCTTGATTCTCTTTCGGAGACATAGCAATCCATAGGTTTTAAGATACTTACTAGTCAGGTACATTCTTAGGCGTTTAATATGCGGTGTTTAGTCCATTTCGTTGAGCAAGGAGTGGCTCTTGTCTATTCCATATTTGGCTTAAGGAACTTTATCTGTGCTCATTTCAATCTCTGGTTTTATGCAGCACCCCAACTCACCTTTCCCCTTAAGCAAGCATAAGTTGGTTTTCTAAATTTGAGACCCTGTTCTGTTCTGTAATTCAGTTCTTGTGTAGCCCAGTTTACATTCCGTGTATTAGTGATATCTTATGATGTTTCTTTTTCTGTGTGACTTATTTCAGTTAGAATCATCGTACCTGAATCCACTCATTATGCTGCTACGGGCCTGATGACATAGATTTCATTGCTGAGTGATACTGCATTGTACGTAAGTACCACAAGTTCTTTATCCATTTTTCACATCCTGTGATATTGAACTTGTACTGTAAACGAGGTTCTTGTAAACAGAGGCGTCCCAAACTTTGGGGTGGCTGTGTCTTTTTGATTTTAATTTCCCTAAGCTATAGGACCATAAGTGGAAGTGCCCTAGGCTCTGTTGCTTTGTTTTTTAGATGTTTCAGGAAGCACCATACACTAATCCCAAGTGTCTGTTGGCAATTTACATCCCGCCCATCAGCATAACAAGGCTCCCAGTTCTCCATGGCCTGTCCTGCCTTTCTGGATTTTACACTTTTTTCAGATGGCCCTTTTGACCGGGGGGAAGTGAGACTTCATTGTAGTGCAGATTTCCTTTGCAAGCTTGCTTGGTTGGCCAAAAAGGGCGTATGCGTTTTTTCCTGAATATATTCAGGAAAAAACGCATACGCCCTTTTTGGCCAAGTGCATCATTGTGGACGTTCTGCCTCTTTTCCTATGCTTTCAATGCAATTCCAGTCTACCTCCTGAAATCGGTTTCCTGCAATTCTGCCCCGCTTTCAAGTCCTCTTGGCAGCCTTACTTCAGTATATTTTTGGACGATAGCTGTCATTTATAACTCTGCAGGTTTGTGAATTACAGTGCCCCTGAGCTCCTTTCTTCAACTCGCTTTCTTTTGAGCTGGCCGCAACACCGCAGGATGGCTTCAGGCCCTAATCTGGTTCCAGCACGGCACGCTGAGCCTTTGGTTATTTCCTCTTCCTGGTGGGAAATGAGAGTTAAATTTGCCCGTCCAGACACCTCCAGCTAGTCTCTCATTGGTTCTCGCTATTCCTGTTCATCTTCCGCAGAAATTGCAAACTGGGCCAAACAGGAGGTTAAAGGCGCTGACTCTCCAAGTGGGGAGAGTGTTTTAAAGCGTCTGGAATGTTGCACCCGAGTACCAGGGTATGAAAACTGAGACATATTTGAACACGTCACCCGATCACATGGTTGATCATACTCTAGGTTCCACATGCATGTTTTAGCTGAAGGAAGAATACCTTAAACCTGGGTAGTTGAAATCCGTGGAATGGGTACCATGCAATATGACTTCAAAGGGTCTTCATTTGCTCACCGAACCTCTCCAATCCTATCACTGCTGCGTTTATGCCCCTGTACACATGCTTGATTCTCTTTCGGAGACATAGCAATCCATAGGTTTTAAGATACTTACTAGTCAGGTACATTCTTAGGCGTTTAATATGGGGTGTTGAGTCCATTTCGTTGAGCAAGGAGTAGCTCTTGTCTATTCCATATTTGGCTTAAGGAACTTTATCTGTGCTCATTTCAATCTCTGGTTTTATGCAGCACCCCAACTCACCTTTCCCCTTAAGCAAGCATAAGATGGTTTTCTAAATTTGAGACCCTGTTCTGTTCTGTAATTCAGTTCCTGTGTAGCCCAGTTTACATTCCGTGTATTAGTGATATCTTATGATGTTTCTTTTTCTGTGTGACTTATTTTCGTTAGAAACATCGTACCTGAATCCACTCATTATGCTGCTACGGGCCTGATGACATAGATTTCATTGCTGAGTGATACTGCATTGTACGTAAGTACCACAAGTTCTTTATCCATTTTTCATTTTCTGTGATATTGAACTTGTACGGTAAACGAGGTTCTTGTAAACAGAGGCGTCCCAAACTTTGGGGTGGCTGTGTCTTTTTGATTTTAATTTCCCTAAGCTATAGGACCATAAGTGGAAGTGCCCTAGGCTCTGTTGCTTTGTTTTTTAGATGTTTCAGGAAACACCATACACTTCTCCAGGGTGTCTGTTGGCAATTTACATCCCGCCCATCAGCATAACAAGGCTCCCAGTTCTCCATGGCCTGTCCTGTCTTTCTGGATTTTACACTTTTTTCAGATGGCCGTTTTGACTGGGGGGAAGTGACACTTCATTGTAGTGCAGATTTCCTTTGCAAGCTTGCTTCGTTGGCCAAAAAGGGCGTATGCGTTTTTTCCTGAATATATTCAGGAAAAAACGCATACGCCCTTTTTGGCCAAGTGCATCATTGTGGACGTTCTGCCTCTTTTCCTATGCTTTCAATGCAATTCCAGTCTACCTCCTGAAATCGGTTTCCTGCAATTGTACCCCGCTTTCAAGTCTTCTTGGCAGCCTTACTTCAGTATATTTTTGGACGATAGCTGTCATTTATAACTCTGCAGGTTTGTGAATTACAGTGCCCCTGAGCTCCTTTCTTCAACTCGCTTTCTTGTGACCTGGCCGCAACACCGCAGGATGGCTTCAGGCCCTAATCTGGTTCCGGCACGGCACGCTGAGCCTTTGGTTAATTCCTCTTCCTGGTGGGAAATGAGAGTTAAATTTGCCCGTCCAGACACCTCCAGCTAGTCTCTCATTGGTTCTCGCTATTCCTGTTCATCTTCCGCAGAAATTGCAAACTGGGCCAAACAGGAGGTTAAAGGGACTGACTCTCCAAGTCGGGAGAGTGTTAGTAAAGCATCTGGAATGTTGCACCCGAGTACCAGGGGAGGAAAACTGAGACATATTTGAACACGTCTCCCATTCACACGGTTGATCATACTCTGGGTTCCACATGCATGTTTTAGCTGAAGGAAGAATACCTTAAACCTGGAGAGTTGAGACCCGTGGAATGGGTACCATGCAATATGACTTCAAAGGGTCTTCATTTGCTCACCGAACCTCTCCAATCCTATCACTGCTGCGTTTATGCCCCTGTACACATGCTTGATTCTCTTTCAGAGACATAGCAATCCATAGGTTTTAAGATACTTACTAGTCAGGTACATTCTTAGGCGTTTAATATGCGGTGTTGAGTCCATTTCATTGAGCAAGGAGTAGCTCTTGTCTATTCCATATTTGGCTTAAGGAATTTTATCTGTGCTCATTTCAATCTCTGCTTTTATGCAGCACCCCAAGTCACCTTTCCCCTTAAGCAAGCATAAGTTGGTTTTCTAAATTTGAGACCCTGTTCTGTTTTGGAATTCAGTTCCTGTGTAGCCAAGTTCACATTCCGTGTATTAGTGATATCTTATGATGTTTCTTTTTCTGTGTGACTTATTTCAGTTAGAATCATCGTACCTGAATCCACTCATTATGCTGCTACGGGCCTGATGACATAGATTTCATTGCTGAGTGATACTGCATTGTACGTAAGTACCACAAGTTCTTTATCCATTTTTCACTTTCTGTGATATTGAACTTGTACGGTAAAGGAGGTTCTTGTAAACAGAGGCGTCCCAAACTTTGGGGTGGCTGTGTCTTTTTGATTTTAATTTCCCTAAGCTATAGGACCATAAGTGGAAGTGCCCTAGGCTCTGTTGCTTTGTTTTTTAGATGTTTCAGGAAACACCATACACTTCTCCCGAGTGTCTGTTGGCAATTTACATCCCGCCCATCAGCATAACAAGGCTCCCAGTTCTCCATGGCCTGTCCTGCCTTTCTGGATTTTACACGTTTTACAGATGGCCCTTTTGACCGGGGAGAAGTGAGACTTCATTGTAGTGCAGATTTCCTTTGCAAGCTTGCTTGGTTGGCCAAAATGGGCGTATGCATTTTTTCCTGAATATATTCAGGAAATATATTCAGGAAATGCAAACGCCCTTTTTGGCCAAGTGCATCATTGTGGACGTTCTGCCTCTTTTCCTATGCTTTCAATGCAATTCCAGTCTACCTCCTGAAATCAGTTTCCTGCAATTCTGCCCCGCATTCAAGTCCTCTTGGCAGCCTTACTTCAGTATATTTTTGGACGATAGCTGTCATTTATAACTCTGCAGGTTTGTGAATTACAGTGCCCCTGAGCTCCTTTCTTCAACTCGCCTTCTTTTGAGCTGGCCGCAACACCGCAGGATGGCTTCAGGCCCTAATCTGGTTCCGGCACGGCACACTGAGCCTTTGGTTATTTCCTCTTCCTGGTGGGAAATGAGAGTTAAATTTGCCCGTCCAGACACCTCCAGCTAGTCTCTCATTGGTTCTCGCTATTCCTGTTCATCTTCCGCAGAAATTGCAAACTGGGCCAAACAGGAGGTTAAAGGCGCTGACTCTCCAAGTGGGGAGAGTGTTTTAAAGCGTGTGGAATGTTGCACCCAAGTACCAGGGTACGAAAACTGAGACATATTTGAACACGTCTCCCGATCACATGGTTGATCATACTCTAGGTTCCACATGCATGTTTTAGCTGAAGGAAGAATACCTTAAACCTGGGTAGTTGAAATCCGTGGAATGGGTACCATGCAATATGAGTTCAAAGGGTCTTCATTTCCTCACCGAACCTCTCCAATCCTATCACTGCTGCGTTTATGCCCCTGTACACATACTTGATTCTCTTTCGGAGACATAGTAATCCATAGGTTTTAAGATACTTACTAGTCAGGTACATTCTTAGGCGTTTAATATGCTGTGTTGAGTCCATTTCGTTGAGCAAGGAGTAGCTCTTCTCTATTCCATATTTGGCTTAAGGAACTTTATCTGTGCTCATTTCAATCTCTGGTTTTATGCAGCACCCCAACTCACCTTTCCCCTTAAGCAAGCATAAGTTGGTTTTCTAAATTTGAGACCCTGTTCTGTTTTGGAATTCAGTTCCTGTGTAGCCAAGTTTACATTCCGTGTATTAGTGATATCTTATGATGTTTCTTTTTCTGTGTGACTTATTTCAGTTAGAATCATCATACATGAATCCACTCATTGTGCCGCTAAGGGCCTGATGACATGGATTTCAGTGCTGAGTGATATTGCTTTGTAAGTAAATACCACAACTTCTTTATCCATTTTTCACTTTCTGCGATGTTGAACTTGTACTGTAAACGAGGTTCTTGTAAACAGAGCCGTTCCAAACTTCGGGGTGGCTGTGTCTTTTTGATTTTAATTTCCCTAAGCTATAGGACCATAAGTGGAAGTGCCCTAGGCTCTGTTGCTTTGTTTTTTAGATGTTTCAGGAAACACCATACACTTCTCCCGAGTGTCTGTTGGCAATTTACATCCCGCCCATCAGCATAACAAGGCTCCCAGTTCTCCATGGCCTGTCCTGCCTTTCTGGATTTTACACTTTTTTCAGATGGCCCTTTTGACCGGGGGGAAGTGAGACTTCATTGTAGTGCAGATTTCCTTTGCAAGCTTGCTTGGTTGGCCAAAAAGGGCGTATGCGTTTTTTCCTGAATATATTCAGGAAAAAACGCATACGCCCTTTTTGGCCAAGTGCATCATTGTGGACGTTCTGCCTCTTTTCCTATGCTTGAAATGCAATTCCAGTCTACCTCCTGAAATCGGTTTCCTGCAATTCTGCCCCGCTTTCAAGTCCTCTTGGCAGCCTTACTTCAGTATATTTTTGGACGATAGCTGTCATTTATAACTCTGCAGGTTTGTGAATTACAGTGCCCCTGAGCTCCTTTCTTCAACTCGCTTTCTTGTGAGCTGGCCGCAACACCGCAGGATGGCTTCACGCCCTAATCTGCTTCCGGCAAGGCACGCTGAGCCTTTGGTTAATTC
The DNA here is from genome assembly GCF_964374135.1 of Grampus griseus. Lineage (NCBI taxonomy): Eukaryota > Metazoa > Chordata > Mammalia > Artiodactyla > Delphinidae > Grampus > Grampus griseus. The sequence continues at coordinate 138,244 of NW_028133101.1, read as the reverse complement.
CTCTTCCTGGTGGGAAATGAGAGTTAAATTTGCCCGTCCGGACACCTCCAGCTAGTCTCTCATTGGTTCTCACTATTCCTGTTCATCTTCCGCAGAAATTGCAAACTGGGCCAAACAGGAGGTTAAAGGGACTGACTCTCCAAGTAGGGAGAGTGTTAGTAAAGCGTCTGGAATGTTGCACCCGAGTACCAGGGTACGAAAACTGAGACATATTTGAACACGTCTCCCGATCACATGGTTGATCATACTCTAGGTTCCACATGCATGTTTTAGCTGAAGGAAGAATACCTTAAACCTGGGTAGTTGAAACCCGTGGAATGGGTACCATGCAGTATGACTTCAAAGGGTCTTCATTTGCTCACCGAACCTCTCCAATCCTATCACTGCTGCGTTTATGCCCCTGTACACATGCTTGATTCTCTTTTGGAGACATAGCAATCCATAGGTTTTAAGATACTTACTATTCAGGTACATTCTTAGGCGTTTAATATGGGGTGTTGAGTCCATTTCGTTGAGCCAGGAGTAGCTGTTGTCTATTCCATATTTGGCTTAAGGAACTTTATCTGTGCTCATTTCAATCTCTGGTTTTATGCAGCACCCCAACTCACCTTTACCCTTAAGCAAGGATAAGTTGGTTTTCTAAATTTGTGACCCTGTTCTGTTCTGTAATTCAGTTCCTGTGTAGCCAACTTTACATTCCATGTATTACTGATATCTTATGATGTTTCTTTTTCTGTGTGACTTATTTCAGTTAGAATCATCATACCTGAATCCACTCATTGTGCTCCTAAGGGCCTGATGACATAGATTTCATTGCTGAGTGATATTGCTTTGTAAGTAAATACCACAATTTCTTTATCCATTTTTCACTTTCTGCGATGTTGAACTTGTACTGTAAACGAGGTTCTTGTAAACAGAGCCGTTCCAAACTTCGGGGTGGCTGTGTCTTTTTGATTTTAATTTCCCTAAGCTATAGGACCATAAGTGGAATTGCCCTAGGCTCTGTTGCTTTGTTTTTTAGATGTTTCAGGAAACACCATACACTTCTCCCCAGTGTCTCTTGGCAATTTACATCCCGCCCATCAGCATAACAAGGCTCCCAGTTCTCCATGGCCTGTCCTGCCTTTCTGGATTTTACACTTTTTTCAGATGGCCCTTTTGACCAGGGGGAAGTGAGACTTCATTGTAGTGCAGATTTCCTTTGCAAGTTTGCTTGCTTGGCCAAAAAGGGCGTACGCGTTTTTTCCTGAATATATTCAGGAAAAAACGCGTACGCCCTTTTTGGCCAAGTGCATCATTGTGGACGTTCTGCCTCTTTTCCTATGCTTTCAATGCAATTCCAGTCTACCTCCTGAAATCGGTTTCCTGCAATTCTGCCCCGCTTTCAAGTCCTCTTGGCAGCCTTACTTCAGTATATTTTTGGACGATAGCTGTCATTTATAACTCTGCAGGTTTGTGAATTACAGTGCCCCTGAGCTCCTTTCTTCAACTCGCTTTCTTTTGAGCTGGCCGCAACACCGCAGGATGGCTTCAGGCCCTAATCTGGTTCCAGCACGGCACGCTGAGCCTTTGGTTATTTCCTCTTCCTGGTGGGAAATGAGAGTTAAATTTGCCCGTCCAGACACCTCCAGCTAGTCTCTCATTGGTTCTCGCTATTCCTGTTCATCTTCCGCAGAAATTGCAAACTGGGCCAAACAGGAGGTTAAAGGCGCTGACTCTCCAAGTGGGGAGAGTGTTTTAAAGCGTCTGGAATGTTGCACCCGAGTACCAGGGTATGAAAACTGAGACATATTTGAACACGTCACCCGATCACATGGTTGATCATACTCTAGGTTCCACATGCATGTTTTAGCTGAAGGAAGAATACCTTAAACCTGGGTAGTTGAAATCCGTGGAATGGGTACCATGCAATATGACTTCAAAGGGTCTTCATTTGCTCACCGAACCTCTCCAATCCTATCACTGCTGCGTTTATGCCCCTGTACACATACTTGATTCTCTTTCGGAGACATAGCAATCCATAGGTTTTAAGATACTTACTAGTCAGGTACATTCTTAGGCGTTTAATATGGGGTGTTGAGTCCATTTCGTTGAGCAAGGAGTAGCTCTTGTCTATTCCATATTTGGCTTAAGGAACTTTATCTGTGCTCATTTCAATCTCTGGTTTTATGCAGCACCCCAACTCACCTTTCCCCTTAAGCAAGCATAAGATGGTTTTCTAAATTTGAGACCCTGTTCTGTTCTGTAATTCAGTTCCTGTGTAGCCCAGTTTACATTCCGTGTATTAGTGATATCTTATGATGTTTCTTTTTCTGTGTGACTTATTTTCGTTAGAAACATCGTACCTGAATCCACTCATTATGCTGCTACGGGCCTGATGACATAGATTTCATTGCTGAGTGATACTGCATTGTACGTAAGTACCACAAGTTCTTTATCCATTTTTCATTTTCTGTGATATTGAACTTGTACGGTAAACGAGGTTCTTGTAAACAGAGGCGTCCCAAACTTTGGGGTGGCTGTGTCTTTTTGATTTTAATTTCCCTAAGCTATAGGACCATAAGTGGAAGTGCCCTAGGCTCTGTTGCTTTGTTTTTTAGATGTTTCAGGAAACACCATACACTTCTCCAGGGTGTCTGTTGGCAATTTACATCCCGCCCATCAGCATAACAAGGCTCCCAGTTCTCCATGGCCTGTCCTGTCTTTCTGGATTTTACACTTTTTTCAGATGGCCCTTTTGACTGGGGGGAAGTGACACTTCATTGTAGTGCAGATTTCCTTTGCAAGCTTGCTTCGTTGGCCAAAAAGGGCGTATGCGTTTTTTCCTGAATATATTCAGGAAAAAACGCATACGCCCTTTTTGGCCAAGTGCATCATTGTGGACGTTCTGCCTCTTTTCCTATGCTTTCAATGCAATTCCAGTCTACCTCCTGAAATCGGTTTCCTGCAATTCTACCCCGCTTTCAAGTCTTCTTGGCAGCCTTACTTCAGTATATTTTTGGACGATAGCTGTCATTTATAACTCTGCAGGTTTGTGAATTACAGTGCCCCTGAGCTCCTTTCTTCAACTCGCTTTCTTGTGACCTGGCCGCAACACCGCAGGATGGCTTCAGGCCCTAATCTGGTTCCGGCACGGCACGCTGAGCCTTTGGTTAATTCCTCTTCCTGGTGGGAAATGAGAGTTAAATTTGCCCGTCCAGACACCTCCAGCTAGTCTCTCATTGGTTCTCGCTATTCCTGTTCATCTTCCGCAGAAATTGCAAACTGGGCCAAACAGGAGGTTAAAGGGACTGACTCTCAAAGTCGGGAGAGTGTTAGTAAAGCGTCTGGAATGTTGCACCCGAGTACCAGGGTACGAAAACTGAGACATATTTGAACACGTCTCCCGATCACATGGTTGATCATACTCTAGGTTCCACATGCATGTTTTAGCTGGAGGAAAAATACCTTAAACCTGGGTAGTTGAAACCCGTGGAATGGGTACCATGCAATATGACTTCAAAGGGTCTTCATTTGCTCACCGAACCTCTCCAATCCTATCACTGCTGCGTTTATGCCCCTGTACACATGCTTGATTCTCTTTTGGAGACATAGCAATCCAGAGGTTTTAAGATACTTACTAGTCAGGTACATTCTTAGGCGTTTAATATGCGGTGTTGAGTCCATTTCGTTGATCAAGGACTAGCTCTTGTCTATTCCATATTTGGCTTAAGGAACTTTATCTGTGCTCATTTCAATCTCTGGTTTTATGCAGCACCCCAACTCACCTTTCCCCTTAAGCAAGCATAAGTTGGTTTTCTAAATTTGAGACCCTGTTCTGTTCTGTAATTCAGTTCCTGTGTAGCCAAGTTTACATTCCGTGTATTAGTGATATCTTATGATGTTTCTTTTTCTGTGTGACTTATTTCAGTTAGAATCATCATACCTGAATCCACTCATTGTGCTGCTAAGGGCCTTATGACATAGATTTCATTGCTGAGTGATATTGCTTTGTAAGTAAATACCACAACTTCTTTATCTATTTTTCACTTTCTGCGATGTTGAACTTGTACTGTAAACGAGGTTCTTGTAAACAGAGGTGTTCCAAACTTTGGGGTGGCTGTGTCTTTTTGATTTTAATTTCCCTAAGCTATAGGACCATAAGTGGAAGTGCCCTAGGCTCTGTTGCTTTGTTTTTTAGATGTTTCAGGAAACACCATACACTTCTCCCCAGTGTCTCTTGGCAATTTACATCCCGCCCATCAGCATAAGAAGGCTCCCAGTTCTCCATGGCCTGTCCTGCCTTTCTGGATTTTACACTTTTTTCAGATGGCCCTTTTGACCGGGGGGAAGTGAGACTTCATTGTAGTGCAGATATCATTTGCAAGCTTGCTTGGTTGGCCAAAAAGGGCGTATGCGTTTTTTCCTGAATATATTCAGGAAAAAACGCATACGCCCTTTTTGGCCAAGTGCATCATTGTGGACGTTCTGCCTCTTTTCCTATGCTTGAAATGCAATTCCAGTCTACCTCCTGAAATCGGTTTCCTGCAATTCTGCCCCGCTTTCAAGTCCTCTTGGCAGCCTTACTTCAGTATATTTTTGGACGATAGCTGTCATTTATAACTCTGCAGTTTTGTGAATTACAGTGCCCCTGAGCTCCTTTCTTCAACTCGCTTTCTTGTGAGCTGGCCGCAACACCGCAGGATGGCTTCAGGCCCTAATCTGGTTCCGGCATGGCACGCTGAGCCTTTGGTTAATTCCTCTTCCTGGTGCGAAATGAGAGTTAAATTTGCCGGTCCAGACACCTCCAGCTAGTCTCTCATTGGTTCTCGCTATTCCTGTTCATCTTCCGCAGAAATTGCAAACTGGGCCAAACAGGAGGTTAAAGGGACTGACTCTCCAAGTAGGGAGAGTGTTAGTAAAGCGTCTGGAATGTTGCACCCGAGTACCAGGGTACGAAAACTGAGACATATTTGAACATGTCTTCCGATCACATGGTTGATCATACTCTAGGTTCCACATGCATGTTTTAGCTGAAGAAAGAATACCTTAAACCTGGGTAGTTGAAACCCGTGGAATGGGTACCATGCAATATGACTTCAAAGGGTCTTCATTTGCTCAACGAACCTCTCCAATCCTATCACTGCTGCGTTTATGCCCCTGTGCACATGCTTGATTCTCTTTCGGAGACATAGCAATCCATAGGTTTTAAGATACTTACTAGTCAGGTACATTCTTAGGCGTTTAATATGGGGTGTTGAGTCCATTTCGTTGAGCAAGGAGTAGCTCTTGTCTATTCCATATTTGGCTTAAGGAACTTTATCTGTGCTCATTTCAATCTCTGGTTTTATGCAGCACCCCAACTCACCTTTTCCCTTAAGCAAGCATAAGTTGGTTTTCTAAATTTGAGACCCTGTTCTGTTCTGTAATTCAGTTACTGTGTAGCCAAGTTTACATTCCGTGTATTACTGATATCTTATGATGTTTCTTTTTCTGTGTGACTTATTTCAGTTAGAATCATCATACCTGAATCCACTCATTGTGCTGCTAAGGGCCTGATGACATAGATTTCAGTGCTGAGTGATATTGCTTTGTAAGTAAATACCACAACTTCTTTATCCATTTTTCACTTTCTGCGATGTTGAACTTGTACTGTAAACGAGGTTCTTGTAAACAGAGCCGTTCGAAACTTCGGGGTGGCTGTGTCTTTTTGATTTTAATTTCCCTAAGCTATAGGACCATAAGTGGAAGTGCCCTAGGCTCTGTTGCTTTGTTTTCTGGATGTTTCAGGAAACACCATACACTTCTCCCGAGTGTGTGTTGGCAATTTACATCCCGCCCATCAGCATAACAAGGCTCCCAGTTCTCCATGGCCTGTCCTGCCTTGCTGGATTTTACACTTTTTTCAGATGGCCCTTTTGACCAGGTGGAAGTGAGACTTCATTGTAGTGCAGATTTCCTTTGCAAGTTTGCTTGGTTGGCCAAAAAGGGCGTATGCGTTTTTTCCTGAATATATTCAGGAAAAAACGCATACGCCCTTTTTGGCCAAGTGCATCATTGTGGACGTTCTGCCTCTTTTCCTATGCTTTCAATGCAATTCCAGTCTACCTCGTGAAATCGGTTTCCTGCAATTCTGCCCCGCTTTCAAGTCCTCTTGGCAGCCTTACTTCAGTATATTTTTGGACGATAGCTGTCATTTATAACTCTGCAGGTTTGTGAATTACAGTGCCCCTGAGCTCCTTTCTTCAACTCGCTTTCTTGTGATCTGGCCGCAACACCGCAGGATGGCTTCAGGCCCTAATCTGGTTCCGGCACGGCACGCTGAGCCTTTGGTTAATTCCTCTTCCTGGTGGGAAATGAGAGTTAAATTTGCCCGTCCAGACACCTCCAGCTAGTCTCTCATTTGTTCTCGCTATTCCTGTTCATCTTCCGCAGAAATTGCAAACTGGGCCAAACAGGTGGTTAAAGGGACTGACTCTCCAAGTCGGGAGAGTGTTAGTAAAGCATCTGGAATGTTGCACCCGAGTACCAGGGGAGGAAAACTGAGACATATTTGAACACGTCTCCCGTTCACACGGTTGATCATACTCTGGGTTCCACATGCATGTTTTAGCTGAAGGAAGAATACCTTAAACCTGGAGAGTTGAGACCCTTGTAATGGGTACCATGCAATATGACTTCAAAGGGTCTTCATTTGCTCACCGAACCTCTCCAATCCTATCACTGCTGCGTTTATGCCCCTGTACACACGCTTAATTCTCTTTCGGAGACATAGCAATCCATAGGTTTTAAGATACTTACTATTCAGGTACATTCTTAGGCATTTAATATGGGGTGTTGAGTCCATTTCGTTGAGCAAGGAGTAGCTCTTGTCTATTCCATATTTGGCTTAAGGAACTTTATCTGTGCTCATTTCAATGTCTGGTTTTATGCAGCACCCCAACTCACCTTTCCCCTTAAGCAAGCATAAGTTGGTTTTCTAAATTTGAGACCCTGTTCTGTTTTGGAATTCAGTTCCTGTGTAGCCAAGTTTACATTCCGTGTATTAGTGATATCTTATGATGTTTCTTTTCCTGTGTGACTTATTTCAGTTAGAATCATCATACCTGAATCCACTCATTATGCTGCTACGGGCCTGATGACATAGATTTCATTGCTGAGTGATACTGCATTGTACGTAAGTACCACAAGTTCTTTATCCATTTTTCACTTTGTGTGATATTGAACATTTACGGTAAACGAGGTTCTTGTAAACAGAGGCGTCCCAAGCTTTGGGGTGGCTGTGTCTTTTTGATTTTAATTTCCCTAAGCTATAGGACCATAAGTGGAAGTGCCCTAGGCTCTGTTGCTTTGTCTTTTAGATGTTTCAGGAAACACCATACACTTCTCCCGAGTGTCTGTTGGCAATTTACATCCCGCCCATCAGCATAACAAGGCTCCCAGTTCTCCATGGCCTGTCCTGCCTTTCTGGATTTTACACTTTTTTCAGATGGCCCTTTTGACCGGGAGGAAGTGAGACTTCATTGTAGTGCAGATTTCCTTTGCAAGTTTGCTTGGTTTTCCAAAAAGCGCGTATGCGTTTTTTCCTGAATATATTCAGGAAAAAATGCATACGCCCTTTTTGGCCAAGTGCATCATTGTGGACGTTCTGCCTCTTTTCCTATGCTTTCAATGCAATTCCAGTCTACCTCCTGAAATCGGTTTCCTGCAATTCTGCCCCGCTTTCAAGTCCTCTTGGCAGCCTTACTTCAGTATATTTTTGGACGATAGCTGTCATTTATAACTCTGCAGGTTTGTGAATTACAGTGCCCCTGAGCTCCTTTCTTCAACTCGCTTTCTTGTGACCTGGACGCAACACCGCAGGATGGCTTCAGGCCCTAATCTGGTTCCGGCACGGCACGCTGAGCCTTTGGTTAATTCCTCTTCCTGGTGGGAAATGAGAGTTAAATTTGCCCGTCCAGACACCTCCAGCTAGTCTCTCATTGGTTCTCGCTATTCCTGTTCATCTTCCGCAGAAATTGAAAACTGGGCCAAACAGGAGGTTAAAGGCGCTGACTCTCCAAGTGGGGAGAGTGTTAGTAAAGCGTCTGGAATGTTGCACCCGAGTACCAGGGGAGGAAAACTGAGACATATTTGAACACGTCTCCCGTTCACACGGTTGATCATACTCTGGGTTCCACATGCATGTTTTAGCTGAAGGAAGAATACCTTAAACCTGGAGAGTTGAGACCCGTGGAATGGGTACCATGCAATATGACTTCAAAGGGTCTTCATTTGCTCACCGAACCTCTCCAATCCTATCACTGCTGCGTTTATGCCCCTGTACACACGCTTGATTCTCTTTTGGAGACATAGCAATCCATAGGTTTTAAGATACTTACTAGTCAGGTACATTCTTAAGCGTTTAATATGGGGTGTTGAGTCCATTTCGTTGAGCAAGGAGTAGCTCTTGTCTATTCCATATTTGGCTTAAGGAATTTTATCTGTGCTCATTTCAATCTCTGGTTTTATGCAGCACCCCAACTCACCTTTCCCCTTAAGCAAGCATAAGTTGGTTTTCTAAATTTGAGACCCTGTTCTGTTTTGGAATTCTGTTCCTGTGTAGCCTAGTTTACATTCCGTGTATTAGTGATATCTTATGATGTTTCTTTTTCTGTGTGACTTATTTCAGTTAGAATCATCGTACCTGAATCCACTCATTATGCTGCTACGGGCCTGATGACATAGATTTCATTGCTGAGTGATACTGCATTGTACGTAAGTACCACAAGTTCTTTATCCATTTTTCACTTTCTGTGATATTGAACTTGTACGGTAAACGAGGTTCTTGTAAACAGAGGCGTCCCAAACTTTGGGGTGGCTGTGTCTTTTTGATTTTAATTTCCCTAAGCTATAGGACCATAAGTGGAAGTGCCCTAGGCTCTGTTGCTTTGTTTTTTAGATGTTTCAGGAAACACCATGCACTTCTCCCGAGTGTCTGTCGGCAATTTACATCCCGCCCATCAGTATATCAAGGCTCCCAGTTCTCCATGGCCTGTCCTGCCTTTCTGGATTTTACACTTTTTTCAGATGGCCCTTTTGACCGGGGGGAAGTGAGACTTCATTGTAGTGCAGATTTCCTTTGCAAGTTTGCTTGGTTGGCCAAAAAGGGCGTATGCGTTTTTTCCTGAATATATTCAGGAAAAAACGCATACGCCCTTTTTGGCCAAGTGCATCATTGTGGACGTTCTGCCTCTTTTCCTATGCTTTCAATGCAATTCCAGTCTACCTCCTGAAATCGGTTTCCTGCAATTCTGCCCCGCTTTCAAGTCCTCTTGGCAGCCTTACTTCAGTATATTTTTGGACGATAGCTGTCATTTATAACTCTGCAGGGTTGTGAATTACAGTGCCCCGGAGCTCCTTTCTTCAACTCGCTTTCTTTTGAGCTGGCCGCAACACCGCAGGATGGCTTCAGGCCCTAAACTGGTTCCGGCATGGCTCGCTGAGCCTTTGGTTAATTCTTCTTCCTGGTGGGAAATGAGAGTTAAATTTGCCCGTCCAGACACCTCTAGCTAGTCTCTCATTGGTTCTCGCTATTCCTGTTCATCTTCCGCAGAAATTGCAAACTGGGCCTAACAGGAGGTTAAAGGGACTGACTCTCCATGTCGGGAGAGTGTTAGTAAAGCGTCTGGAATGTTGCACCCGAGTACCAGGGGAGGAAAACTGAGACATATTTGAACACGTCTCCCGTTCACACGGTTGATCATACTCTGGGTTCCACATGCATGTTTTAGCTGAAGGAAGAATAACTTAAAGCTGGGTAGTTAAAACCCGTGGAATGGGTACCATGCAATATGACTTCAAAGGGTCTTCATTTGCTCACCGAACCTCTCCAATCCTATCACTGCTGCGTTTATGCCCCTGTACACATGCTTGATTCTCTTTTGGAGACATAGCAATCCATAGGTTTTAAGATACTTACTAGTCAGGTACATTCTTAGGCGTTTAATATGAGGTGTTGAGTCCATTTCTTTGAGCAAGGAGTAGCTCTTGTCTATTCCATATTTGGCTTAAGGAACTTTATCTGTGCTCATTTCAATCTCTGGTTTTATGCACCACCCCAACTCACCTTTCCCCTTAAGCAAGCATAAGTTGGTTTTCTAAATTTGAGACCCTGTTCTGTTTTGGAATTCAGTTCCTGTGTAGCCCGGTTTACATTCCGTGTATTAGTGATATCTTATGATATTTCTTTTTCTGTGTGACTTATTTCAGTTAGAATCATCGTACCTGAATCCACTCATTATGCTGCTACGGGCCTGATGACATAGATTTCATTGCTGAGTGATACTGCATTGTACGTAAGTACCACAAGTTCTTTATCCATTTTTCACTTTCTGTGATATTGAACTTGTACGGTAAACGAGGTTCTTGTAAACAGAGGCGTCCCAAACTTTGGGGTGGCTGTGTCTTTTTGATTTTAATTTCCCTAAGCTATAGGACCATAAGTGGAAGTGCCCTAGGCTCTGTTGCTTTGTTTTTTAGATGTTTCAGGAAACACCATACACTTCTCCCCAGTGTCTGTTGGCAATTTACATCCCGCCCATCAGGATAACAAGGCTCCCAGTTCTCCATGGCCTGTCCTGCCTTTCTGGATTTTACACTTTTTTCAGATGGCCCTTTTGACCAGGTGGAAGTGAGACTTCATTGTAGTGCAGATTTCCTTTGCAAGTTTGCTTGGTTGGCTAAAAAGGGCGTATGCGTTTTTTCCTGAATATATTCAGGAAAAAACGCATACGCCCTTTTTGGCCAAGTGCATCATTGTGGACGTTCTGCCTCTTTTCCTATGCTTTCAATGCAATTCCAGTCTACCTCCTGAAATCGGTTTCCTGCAATTCTGCCCCGCTTTCAAGTCCTCTTGGCAGCCTTACTTCAGTATATTTTTGGACGATAGCTGTCATTTATAACTCTGCAGGTTTGTGAATTACAGTGCCCCTGAGCTCCTTTCTTCAACTCGCTTTCTTGTGACCTGGCCGCAACACCGCAGGATGGCTTCAGGCCCTAATCTGGTTCCGGCACGGCACGCTGAGCCTTTGGTTAATTCCTCTTCCTGGTGGGAAATGAGAGTTAAATTTGCCCGTCCAGACACCTCCAGCTAGTCTCTCATTGGTTCTCGCTATTCCTGTTCATCTTCCGCAGAAATTGCAAACTGGGCCAAACAGGAGGTTAAAGGGACTGACTCTCCAAGTCGGGAGAGTGTTAGTAAAGCATCTGGAATGTTGCACCCGAGTACCAGGGGAGGAAAACTGAGACATATTTGAACACGTCTCCCGTTCACACGGTTGATCATACTCTGGGTTCCACATGCATGTTTTAGCTGAAGGAAAAATACCTTAAACCTGGAGAGTTGAGAGCCGTGTAATGGGTACCATGCAATATGACTTCAAAGGGTCTTCATTTGCTCACCGAACCTCTCCAATCCTATCACTGCTGCGTTTATGCCCCTGTACACACGCTTAATTCTCTTTCGGAGACATAGCAATCCATAGGTTTTAAGATACTTACTATTCAGGTACATTCTTAGGCGTTTAATATGGGGTGTTGAGTCCATTTCGTTGAGCAAGGAGTAGCTCTTGTCTATTCCATATTTGGCTTAAGGAACTTTATCTGTGCTCATTTCAATCTCTGGTTTTATGCAGCACCCCAACTCACCTTTCCCCTTAAGCAAGCATAAGTTGGTTTTCTAAATTTGAGACCCTGTTCTGTTTTGGAATTCAGTTCCTGTGTAGCCAAGTTTACATTCCGTGTATTAGTGATATCTTATGATGTTTCTTTTCCTGTGTGACTTATTTCAGTTAGAATCATCATACCTGAATCCACTCATTATGCTGCTACGGGCCTGATGACATAGATTTCATTGCTGAGTGATACTGCATTGTACGTAAGTACCACAAGTTCTTTATCCATTTTTCACTTTCTGTGATATTGAACATTTACGGTAAACGAGCTTCTTGTAAACAGAGGCGTCCCAAACTTTGGGGTGGCTGTATCTTTTTGATTTTAATTTCCCTAAGCTATAGGACCATAAGTGGAAGTGCCCTAGGCTCTGTTGCTTTGTCTTTTAGATGTTTCAGGAAACACCATACACTTCTCCCGATTGTCTGTTGGCAATTTACATCCCGCCCATCAGCATAACAAGGCTCCCATTTCTCCATGGCCTGTCCTGCCTTTCTGGATTTTACACTTTTTTCAGATGGCCCTTTTGACCGGGAGGAAGTGAGACTTCATTGTAGTGCAGATTTCCTCTGCAATTTTGCTTGGTTGGCCAAAAAGTGCGTATGCGTTTTTTCCTGAATATATTCAGGAAAAAACGCATACGCTCTTTTTGGCCAAGTGCATCATTGTGGACGTTCTGTCTCTTTTCCTATGCTTTGAATGCAATTCCAGTCTACCTCCTGAAATCGGTTTCCTGCAATTCTGCCCCGCTTTCAAGTCCTCTTGGCAGCCTTACTTCAGTATATTTTTGGACGATAGCTGTCATTTATAACTCTGCAGGTTTGTGAATTACAGTGCCCCTGAGCTCCTTTCTTCAACTCGCTTTCTTTTGAGCTGGCCGCAACACCGCATGATGGCTTCAGGCCCTAATCTGGTTCCGGCACGGCACGCTGAGCCTTTGGTTAATTCCTCTTCCTGGTGGGAAATGAGAGTTAAATTTGCCCGTCCAGACACCTCCAGCTAGTCTCTCATTGTTTCTCGCTATTCCTGTTCATCTTCCACAGAAATTGCAAACTGGGCCAAACAGGAGGTTAAAGGGACTGACTCTCCATGTCGGGAGAGTGTTAGTAAAGCATCTGGAATGTTGCACCCGAGTACCAGGGGAGGAAAACTGAGACATATTTGAACACGTCTCCCGTTCACACGGTTGATCATACTCTGGGATCCACATGCATGTTTTAGCTGAAGGAAGAATACCTTAAACCTGGAGAGTTGAGACCCGTGGAAAGGGTACCATGCAATATGACTTCAAAGGGTCTTCATTTGCTCACCGAACCTCTCCAATCCTATCACTGCTGCGTTTATGCCCCTGTACACACGCTTGATTCTCTTTTGGAGACATAGCAATCCATAGGTTTTAAGATACTTACTAGTCAGGTACATTCTTAGGCGTTTAATATGAGGTGTTGAGTCCATTTCGTTGAGCAAGGAGTAGCTCTTGTCTATTCCATATTTGGCTTAAGGAACTTTATCTGTGCTCATTTCAATCTCTGGTTTTATGCAGCACCCCAACTCACCTTTCCCCTTAAGCAAGCATAAGTTGGTTTTCTAAATTTGAGACCCTGTTCTGTTTTGGAATTCAGTTCCTGTGTAGCCCAGTTTACATTCCGTGTATTAGTGATATCTTATGATGTTTCTTTTTCTGTGTGACTTATTTCAGTTAGAATCATCGTACCTGAATCCACCTATTATGCTGCTACGGGCCTGATGACATAGATTTCATTGCTGAGTGATACTGCATTGTACGTAAGTACCACAAGTTCTTTATCCATTTTTCACTTTCTGCGATGTTGAACTTGTACTGTAAACGAGGTTCTTGTAAACAGAGGCGTCCCAAACTTCGGGGTAGCTGTGTCTTTTTGATTTTCATTTCCCTAAGCTATAGGACCATAAGTGGAAGTGCCCTAGGCTCTGTTGCTTTGTTTTTTAGATGTTTCAGGAAACACCATACACTTCTCCCGAGTGTCTGTTGGCAATTTACATCCCGCCCATCAGCATAACAAGGCTCCCAGTTCTCCATGGCCTGTCCTGCCTTTCTGGATTTTACACTTTTTTCAGATGGCCCTTTTGACCGGGGGGAAGTGAGACTTCATTGTAGTGCAGATTTCCTTTGCAAGCTTGCTTGGTTGGCCAAAAAGGGCGTATGCGTTTTTTCCTGAATATATTCAGGAAAAAACGCATACGCCCTTTTTGGCCAAGTGCATCATTGTGGACGTTCTGCCTCTTTTCCTATGCTTTCAATGCAATTCCAGTCTACCTCCTGAAATCGGTTTCCTGCAATTCTGCCCCGCTTTCAAGTCCTCTTGGCAGCCTTACTTCAGTATATTTTTGGACGATAGCTGTCATTTATAACTCTGCACGTTTGTGAATTACAGTGCCCCTGAGCTCCTTTCTTCAACTCGCTTTCTTGTGAGCTGGCCGCAACACCGCAGGATGGCTTCAGGCCCTAATCTGGTTCCAGCACGGCACGCTGAGCCTTTGGTTAATTCCTCTTCCTGGTGGGAAATGAGAGTTAAATTTGCCCGTCCAGACACCTCCAGCTAGTCTCTCATTGGTTCTCGCTATTCCTGTTCATCTTCCGCAGAAATTGCAAACTGGGCCAAACAGGAGGTTAAAGGGACTGACTCTCCAAGTCGGGAGAGTGTTAGTAAAGCGTCTGGAATGTTGCACCCGAGTACCAGGGTACGAAAACTGAGACATATTTGAACACGTCTCCCGTTCACACGGTTGATCATACTCTGGGTTCCACATGCATGTTTTAGCTGAAGGAAGAATACCTTAAACCTGGAGAGCTGAGACCCGTGGAATGGGTACCATGCAATATGACTTCAAAGGGTCTTCATTTGCTCACCGAACCTCTCCAATCCTATCACTGCTGCGTTTATGCCCCTGTACACACGCTTGATTCTCTTTTGGAGACATAGCAATCCATAGGTTTTAAGATACTTACTAGTCAGGTACATTCTTAGGCGTTTAATATGGGGTGTTGAGTCCATTTCGTTGAGCAAGGAGTAGCTCTTGTCTATTCCTTATTTGGCTTAAGGAACTTTATCTGTGCTCATTTCAATCTCTGGTTTTATGCAGCACCCCAACTCACCTTTACCCTTAAGCAAGCATAAGTTGGTTTTCTAAATTTGAGACCCTGTTCTGTTCTGTAATTCAGTTCCTGTGTAGCCAAGTTTACATTCCGTGTATTACTGACATCTTATGATGTTTCTTTTTCTGTGTGACTTATTTCAGTTAGAATCATCGTACCTGAATCCACTCATTATGCTGCTACGGGCCTGATGACATAGATTTCATTGCTGAGTGATACTGCATTGTACATAAGTACCACAAATTCTTTATCCATTTTTCACTTTCTGTGATATTGAACTTGTATGGTAAACGAGGTTCTTGTAAACAGAGGCGCCCCAAACTTTGGGGTGGCTGTGTCTTTTTGATTTTAATTTCCCTAAGCTATAGGACCATAAGTGGAAGTGCCCTAGGCTCTGTTGCTTTGTTTTTTAGATGTTTCAGGAAACACCATACACTTCTCCCCAGTGTCTCTTGGCAATTTACATCCCGCCCATCAACATAACAAGGCTCCCAGTTCTCCATGGCCTGTCCTGCCTTTCTGGATTTTACACTTTTTTCAGATGGCCCTTTTGACCAGGGGGAAGTGAGACTTCATTATAGTGCAGATTTCCTTTGCAAGTTTGCTTGGTTGGCCAAAAAGGGCGTATGCGTTTTTTCCTGAATATATTCAGGAAAAAACGCATACGCCCTTTTTGGCCAAGTGCATCATTGTGGACGTTCTGCCTCTTTTCCTATGCTTTCAATGCAATTCCAGTCTACCTCCTGAAATCGGTTTCCTGCAATTCTGCCCCGCTTTCAAGTCCTCTTGGCAGCCTTACTTCAGTATATTTTTGGACGATAGCTGTCATTTATAACTCTGCAGGTTTGTGAATTACAGTGCCCCTGAGCTCCTTTCTTCAACTCGCTTTCTTTTGAGCTGGCCGCAACACCGCAGGATGGCTTCAGGCCCTAATCTGGTTCTGGCACGGCACGCTGAGCCTTTGGTTAATTCCTCTTCCTGGTGGGAAATGAGAGTTAAATTTGCCCGTCCAGACACCTCCAGCTAGTCTCTCATTGGTTCTCGCTATTCCTGTTCATCTTCCGCAGAAATTGCAAACTGGGCCAAACAGGAGGTTAAAGGCGCTGACTCTCCAAGTGGGGAGAGTGTTAGTAAAGCATCTGGAATGTTGCACCCGAGTACCAGGGTATGAAAACTGAGACATATTTGAACACGTCTCCCGTTCACAAGGTTGATCATACTCTGGGTTCCACATGCATGTTTTAGCTGAAGGAAGAATACCTTAAACCTTGGTAGTTGAAACCCGTGGAATGGGTACCATGCAATATGTCTTCAAAGGGTCTTCATTTGCTCACCGAACCTCTCCAATCCTATCACTGCTGCGTTTATGCCCCTGTACACATGCTTGATTCTCTTTCGGAGACATAGCAATCCATAGGTTTTAAGATACTTACTAGTCAGGTACATTCTTAGGCGTTTAATATGGGGTGTTGAGTCCATTTCGTTGAGCAAGGAGTAGCTCTTGTCTATTCCATATTTGGCTTAAGGAACTTTATCTGTGCTCATTTCAATCTCTGGTTTTATGCAGCACCCCAACTCACCTTTCCCCTTAAGCAAGCATAAGTTGGTTTTCTAAATTTGAGACCCTGTTCTGTTCTGGAATTCAGTTCCTGTGTAGCCCAGTTTACATTCCGTGTATTAGTGATATCTTATGATGTTTCTTTTTCTGTGTGACTTATTTCAGTTAGAATCATCGTACCTGAATCCACTCATTATGCTGCTACGGGCCTGATGACATAGATTTCATTGCTGAGTGATACTGCATTGTACGTAAGTACCACAAGTTCTTTATCCATTTTTCACTTTCTGTGATATTGAACTTGTACGGTAAACGAGGTTCTTGTAAACAGAGGCGTCCCAAACTTTGGGGTGGCTGTGTCTTTTTGATTTTAATTTCCCTAAGCTATAGGACCATAAGGGGAAGTGCCCTAGGCTCTGTTGCTTTGTTTTCTGGATGTTTCAGGAAACAGCATACACTTCTCCCGAGTGTCTGTTGGCAATTTACATCCCGCCAATCAGCATAACAAGGCTCCCAGTTCTCCATGGCCTGTCCTGCCTTTCTGGATTTTACACTTTTTTCAGATGGCCCTTTTGACCGGGGGGACGTGAGACTTCATTGTAGTGCAGATTTCCTTTGCAAGCTTGCTTGGTTGGCCAAAAAGTGCGTATGCGTTTTTTCCTGAATATATTCAGGAAAAAACGCATACGCCCTTTTTGGCCAAGAGCATCATTGTGGACGTTCTGCCTCTTTTCCTATGCTTTCAATGCAATTCCAGTCTACCTCCTGAAATCGGTTTCCTGCAATTCTGCCCCGCTTTCAAGTCCTCTTGGCAGCCTTACTTCAGTATATTTTTGGACGATAGCTGTCACTTATAACTCTGCAGTTTTGTGAATTACAGTGCCCCTGAGCTCCTTTCTTCAACTCGCTTTCTTTTGAGCTGGCCGCAACACCGCAGGATGGCTTCAGGCCCTAATCTGGTTCCGGCACGGCACGCTGAGCCTTTGGTTAATTCCTCTTCCTGGTGGGAAATGAGAGTTAAATTTGCCCGTCCAGACACCTCCAGCTAGTCTCTCATTGGTTCTCGCTATTCCTGTTCATCTTCCGCAGAAATTGCAAACTGGGCCAAACAGGAGGTTAAAGGGACTGACTCTCCAAGTTGGGAGAGTGTTAGTAAAGCATCTGGAATGTTGCACCCGAGTACCAGGGGAGGAAAACTGAGACATATTTGAACACGTCCCCCATTCACACGGTTGATCATACTCTGGGTTCCACATGCATGTTTTAGCTGAAGGAAGAATACCTTAAACCTGGGTAGTTGAAACCCGTGGAATGGGTACCATGCAATATGACTTCAAAGGGTCTTCATTTGCTCACCGAACCTCTCCAATCCTATCACTGCTGCGTTTATGCCCCTGTACACACGCTTGATTCTCTTTCGGAGACATAGCAATCCATAGGTTTTAAGATACTTACTAGTCAGGTACATTCATAGGCGTTTAATATGCGGTGTTGAGTCCATTTCGTTGAGCAAGGAGTAGCTCTTGTCTATTCCATATTTGGCTTAAGGAACTTTATCTGTGCTCATTTCAATCTCTGGTTTTATGCAGCACCCCAACTCACCTTTCCCCTTAAACAAGCATAAGTTGGCTTTCTAAATTTGAGACCCCGTTCTGTTTTGTATTTCAGTTACTGTGTAGCCAAGTTTACATTCCATGTATTAGTGATATCTTATGATGTTTCTTTTTCTGTGTGACTTATTTCAGTTAGAATCATCGTACCTGAATCCACTCATTATGCTGCTACGGGCCTGATGACATAGATTTCATTGCTGAGTGATACTGCATTGTACATAAGTACCACAAGTTCTTTATCCATTTTTCACTTTCTGTGATATTGAACTTGTACGGTAAACGAGGTTCTTGTAAACAGAGGCGTCCCAAACTTTGGGGTGGCTGTGTCTTTTTTATTTTAATTTCCCTAAGCTATAGGACCATAAGTGGAAGTGCCCTTGGCTCTGTTGCTTTGTTTTTTAGATGTTTCAGGAAACACCATACACTTCTTCGGAGTGTCTGTTGGCAATTTACATCCCGCCCATCAGCATAACAAGGATCCCAGTTCTCCATGGCCTGTCCTGCCTTTCTGGATTTTACACTTTTTTCAGATGGCCCTTTTGACCGGGGGGAAGTAAGACTTCATTGTAGTGCAGATTTCCTTTGCAAGTTTGCTTGGTTGGCCAAAAAGGGCGTATGCGTTTTTTCCTGAATATATTCAGGAAAAAACGCATACGCCCTTTTTGGCCAAGTGCATCATTGTGGACGTTCTGCCTCTTTTCCTATGCTTTCAATGCAATTCCAGTCTACCTCCTGAAATCGGTTTCCTGCAATTCTGCCCCGCTTTCAAGTCCTCTTGGCAGCCTTACTTCAGTATATTTTTGGACGATAGCTGTCATTTATAACTCTGCAGGTTTGTGAATTACAGTGCCCCTGAGCTCCTTTCTTCAACTCGCTTTCTTTTGAGCTGGCCGCAACACCGCAGGATGGCTTCAGGCCCTAATCTGGTTCCAGCACGGCACGCTGAGCCTTTGGTTAATTCCTCTTCCTGGTGGGAAATGAGAGTTAAATTTGCCCGTCCAGACACCTCCAGCTAGTCTCTCATTGGATCTCACTATTCCTGTTCATCTTCCGTAGAAATTGCAAACTGGGCCAAACAGGAGGTTAAAGGGACTGACTCTCCAAGTCGGGAGAGTGTTAGTAAAGCGTCCGGAATGTTGCACCCGAGTACCAGGGTACAAAAATTGAGACATATTTGAACACGTCTCCCAATCACATGGTTGATCATACTCTGGGTTCCACATGCATGTTTTAGCTGAAGGAAGAATACCTTAAACCTGGAGAGTTGAGACCCGTGGAATGGGTACCATGCAATATGACTTCAAAGGGTCTTCATTTGCTCACCGAACCTCTCCAATCCTATCACTGCTGCGTTTATGCCCCTGTACACACGCTTGATTCTCTTTTGGAGACATAGCAATCCATAGGTTTTAAGATACTTACTAGTCAGGTACATTCTTAGGCGTTTAATATGGGGTGTTGAGTTCATTTCGTTGAGCAAGGAGTAGCTCTTGTCTATTCCATATTTGGCTTAAGGAAATTTATCTGTGCTCATTTCAATCTCTGGTTTTATGCAGCACCCCAACTCACCTTTCCCCTTAAGCAAGCATAAGTTGGTTTTCTAAATTTGAGACCCTGTTCTGTTTTGGAATTCAGTTCCTGTGTAGCCAAGTTTACATTCCGTGTATTAGTGATATCTTATGACGTTTCTTTTTCTGTGTGACTTATTTTAGTTAGAATCATCGTACCTGAATCCACTCATTATGCTGCTACGGGCCTGATGACATAGATTTCATTGCTGAGTGATACTGCATTGTACGTAAGTACCACAAGTTCTTTATCCATTTTCCACATTCTGTGATATTGAACTTGTACGGGAAACGAGGTTCTTGTAAACAGAGGCGTCCCAAACTTTGGGGTGGCTGTATCTTTTTTATTTTAATTTCCCTAAGCTATAGGACCATAAGTGGAAGTGCCCTAGGCTCTGTTGCTTTGTTTTTTAGATGTTTCAGGAAACACCATACACTTCTTCGGAGTGTCTGTTGGCAATTTACATCCCGCCCATCAGCATAACAAGGCTCCCAGTTCTCCATGGCCTGTCCTGCCTTGCTGGATTTTACACTTTTTTCAGATGGCCCTTTTGACCAGGGGGAAGTGAGACTTCATTGTAGTGCAGATTTCCTTTGCAAGCTTGCTTGGTTGGCCAAAAAGTGCGTATGCGTTTTTTCCTGAATATATTCAGGAAAAAACGCATACACCCTTTTTGGCCAAGTGCATCATTGTGGACGTTCTGCCTCTTTTCCTATGCTTTCAATGCAATTCCAGTCTACCTCCTGAAATCGGTTTCCTGCAATTCTACCCCGCTTTCAAGTCCTCTTGGCAGCCTTACTTCAGTATAGTTTTGGATGATAGCTGTCATTTATAACTCTGCAGGTTTGTGAATTACAGTGCCCCTAAGCTCCTTTCTTCAACTCGCTTTCTTGTGACATGGCCGCAACACCGCAGGATGGCTTCAGGCCTTAATCTGGTCTGGCACGGCATGCTGAGCCTTTGGTTAATTCCTCTTCCTGGTGGGAAATGAGAGTTAAATTTGCCCGTCCAGACACCTCCAGCTAGTCTCTCATTGGTTCTCGCTATTCCTGTTCATCTTCCGCAGAAATTGCAAACTGGGCCAAACAGGAGGTTAAAGGGACTGACTCTCCAAGTCGGGAGAGTGTTAGTAAAGCATCTGGAATGTTGCACCCGAGTACCAGGGTACGAAAACTGAGACATATTTGAACACGTCTCCCGATCACATGGTTGATCATGCTCTAGGTTCCACATGCATGTTTTAGCTAAAGGAAGAATACCTTAAAACTGGGTAGTTGAAACCCGTGGAATGGGTACCATGCAATATGACTTCAAAGGGTCTTCATTTGCTCACCGAACGTCTCCAATCCTATCACTGCTGCGTTTATGCCCCTGTACACATGCTTGATTCTCTTTCGTAGACATAGCAATCCATAGGTTTTAAGATAATTACTAGTCTGGTACATTTTTAGGCGTTTAATATGGGGTGTTGAGTCCTTTTCGTTGAGCAAGGAGTAGCTCTTGTCTATTCCATATTTGGCTTAAGGAACTTTATCTGTGCTCATTTCAATCTCTGGTTTTATGCAGCCTCCCAACTCAGCTTTCCCCTTAAGCAAGCATAAGTTGGTTTGCTAAATTTGAGACCCTGTTCTGTTCTGTAATTCAGTTCCTGTGTAGCCAAGTTTACATTCCGTGTATTAGTGATATCTTATGATGTTTCTTTTTCTGTGTGACTTATTTCAGTTAGAATCATCATACCTGAATCCACTCATTGTGCTCCTAAGGGCCTGATGACATAGATTTCATTGCTGAGTGATATTGCTTTGTAAGTAAATACCACAACTTCTTTATCCATTTTTCAATTTGTGCGATGTTGAACTTGTACTGTAAATGAGGTTCTTGTAAACAGAGCCGTTCCAAACTTTGGGGTGGCTGTGTCTTTTTGATTTTAATTTCCCTAAGCTATAGGACTATAAGTGGAAGTGCCCTAGGCTCTGTTGCTTTGTTTCTTGGATGTTTCAGGAAACACCATACACTTCTCCCGAGTGTCTGTTGGCAATTTACATCCCTTCCATCAGCATAACAAGGCTCCCAGTTCTCCATGGCCTGTCCTGCCTTTCTGGATTTTACACTTTTTTCAGATGGCCCTTTTGACTGGGGGGAAGTGAGACTTCATTGTAGTGCAGATTTCCTTTGCAAGCTTGCTTGGTTGGCCAAAAAGGGCGTATGCGTTTTTTCCTGAATATATTCAGGAAAAAACGCATACGCACTTTTTGGCCAAGTGCATCATTGTGGATGTTCTGCCTCTTTTCCTATGCTTTCAATGCAATTCCAGTCTACCTCCTGAAATCGGTTTCCTGCAATTCTGCCCCGCTTTCAAGTCCTCTTGGCAGCCTTACTTCAGTATATTTTTGGACGATAGCTGTCATTTATAACTCTGCAGGTTTGTGAATTACAGTGCCCCTGAGCTCCTTTCTTCAACTCGTTTTCTTTTGAGCTTGCCGCAACACCGCAGGATGGCTTCATGCCCTAATCTGGTTCCGGCACGGCACGCTGAGCCTTTGGTTAATTCCTCTTCCTGGTGGGAAATGAGAGTTAAATTTGCCCGTCCAGACACCTCCAGCTAGTCTCTCATTGGTTCTCGCTATTCCTGTTCATCTTCCGCAGAAATTGCAAACTGGGCCAAACAGGAGGTGAAAGGGACTGACTCTCCATGTCGGGAGAGTGTTAGTAAAGCGTCTGGAATGTTGCACCCGAGTACCAGGGGAGGAAAACTGAGACATATTTGAACACGTCTCCCGATCACATGGTTGATCATACTCTAGGTTTCACATGCATGTTGTAGCTGAAGGAAGAATACCTTAAACCTGGAGAGTTGAGACCCGTGGAATGGGTACCATGCAATATGACTTCAAAGGGTCTTCATTTGCTCACCGAACCTCTCCAATCCTATCACTGCTGCGTTTATGCCCCTGTACACATGCTTGATTCTCTTTTGGACACATAGCAATGCATAGGTTTTAAGATACTTACTAGTCAGGTACATTCTTAGGCGTTTAATATGGGGTGTTGAGTCCATTTCGTTGAGCAAGGAGTAGCTCTTGTCTATTCCATATTTGGCTTAAGGAACTTTATCTGTGCTCATTTCAATCTCTGGTTTTATGCAGCACCCCAACTCACCTTTCCCCTTAAGCAAGCATAAGTTGGTTTTCTAAATTTAGACCCTGTTCTGTTCTGTAATTCAGTTCCTGTGTAGCCAAGTTTACATTCCGTGTATTACTGATATCTTATGATGTTTCTTTTTCTGTGTGACTTATTTCAGTTAGAATCATCGTACCTGAATCCACTCATTATGCTGCTACGGGCCTGATGACATAGATTTCATTGCTGAGTGATACTGCATTGTACGTAAGTACCTCAAGTTCTTTATCCATTTTTCACTTTCTGTGATATTGAACTTGTACGGTAAACGAGGTTCTTGTAAACAGAGGCGTCCCAAACTTTGGGGTGGCTGTGTCTTTTTGATTTTAATTTACCTAAGCTATAGGACCATAAGTGGAAGTGCCCTAGGCTCTGTTGCTTTGTTTTTTAGATGTTTCAGGAAACACCATACACTTCTCCCGAGTGTCTGTTGGCAATTTACATCCCGCCCATCAGCATAACAAGGCTCCCAGTTCTCCATGGCCTGTCCTGCCTTTCTGGATTTTACACTTTTTTCAGATGGCCCTTTTGACCGGGGGGAAGTGAGACTTCATTGTAGTGCAGATTTCCTTTGCAAGCTTGCTTGGTTGGCCAAAAAGGGCGTATGTGTTTTTTCCTGAATATATTCAGGAAAAAACACATACGCCCTTTTTGGCCAAGTGCATCATTGTGGACGCTCTGCCTCGTTTCCTATGCTTTCAATGCAATTCCAGTCTACCTCCTGAAATCGGTTTCCTGCAATTCTGCCCCGCTTTCAAGTCCTCTTGGCAGCCTTATTTCAGTATATTTTTGGACGATAGCTGTCACTTATAACTCTGCAGGTTTGTGAATTACAGTGCCCCTGAGCTCCTTTCTTCAACTCGCTTTCTTGTGAGCTGGCTGCAACACCGCAGGATGGCTTCAGGTCCGAATCTGGTTCCAGCACGGCATACTGAGCCTTTGGTTAATTCCTCTTCCTGGTGGGAAATGAGAGTTAAATTTGCCCGTCCAGACACCTCCAGCTAGTCTCTCATTGGTTCTCGCTATTCCTGTTCATCTTCCGCAGAAATTGAAAACTGGGCCAAACAGGAGGTTAAAGGGACTGACTCTCCAAGTCGGGAGAGTGTTAGTAAAGCGTCTGGAATGTTGCACCCGAGTACCAGGGTACGAAAACTGAGACATATTTGAACACGTCTCCCGATCACATGGTTGATCATACTCTAGGTTCCACATGCATGTTGTACCTGAAGGAAGAATACCTTAAACCTGGGTAGTTGAAACCCGTGGAATGGGTACCATGCAATATGACTTCAAAGGGTCTTCATTTGCTCACTGAACCTCTCCAATCCTATCACTGCTGCGTTTATGCCCCTGTACACATGCTTGATTCTCTTTCGGAGTCATAGCAATCCATAGGTTTTAAGATACTTACTAGTCAGGTACATTCTTAGGCGTTTAATATGCGGTGTTGAGTCCATTTCGTTGAGCAAGGAGTAGCTCTTGTCTATTCCATATTTGGCTTAAGGAACTTTATCTGTGCTCATTTCAATCTCTGGTTTTATGCAGCACCCCAACTCACCTTTCCCCTTAAGCAAGCATAAGTTGGTTTTCTAAATTTGAGACCCTGTTCTGTTCTGTAATTCAGTTCCTGTGTAGCCAAGTTTATATTCCGTGTATTACTGATATCTTATGATGTTTCTTTTTCTGTGTGACTTATTTCAGTTAGAATCATCGTATCTGAATCCACTCATTATGCTGCTACGGGCCTGATGACATAGATTTCATTGCTGAGTGGTACTGCATTGTACGTAAGTACCACAAGTTCTTTATCCATTTTTCACTTTCTGTGATATTGAACTTGTACGGTAAACGAGGTTCTTGTAAACAGAGGCGTCCCAAATTTTGGGATGGCTGTGTCTTTTTGATTTTAATTTCCCTAAGCTATAGGACCATAAGTGGAAGTGCCCTAGGCTCTGTTGCTTTGTTTTTTAGATGTTTCAGGAAACACCGTACACTTCTCCCGAGTGTCTCTTGGCAATTTACATCCCGCCCATCAGCATAACAAGGCTCCCAGTTCTCCATGGCCTGTCCTGCCTTTCTGGATTTTACACTTTTTTCAGATGGCCCTTTTGACCGGGGGGAAGTGAGACTTCATTGTAGTGCAGATTTCCTTTGCAAGCTTGCTTGGTTGGCCAAAAAGGGCGTATGCATTTTTTCCTGAATATATTCAGGAAAAGACGCATACGTCCTTTTTGGCCAAGTGCATCATTGTGGACGTTCTGCCTCTTTTCCTATGCTTTCAATGCAATTCCAGTCTACCTCCTGAAATCGGTTTCCTGCAATTCTGCCCCGCTTTCAAGTCCTTTTGGCAGCCTTACTTCAGTATATTTTTGACGATAGCTGTCATTTATAACTCTGCAGGTTTGTGAATTACAGTGCCCCTGAGCTCCTTTCTTCAACTCGCTTTCTTGTGACATGGCCGCAACACCCGAGGATGGCTTCAGGCCCTAATCTGGTTCCAGCACGGCACGCTGAGCCTTTGGTTAATTCCTCTTCCTGGTGGGAAATGAGAGTTAAATTTGCCCGTCCAGACACCTCCAGCTAGTCTCTCATTGGTTCTCGCTATTCCTGTTCATCTTCCGCAGAAATTGCAAACTGGGCCAAACAGGAGGTTAAAGGGACTGACTCTCTAAGTCGGGAGAGTGTTAGTAAGGCGTCTGGAATGTTGCACCCGAGTACCAGGGTACGAAAACTGAGACATATTTGAACACGTCTCCCGATCACATGGTTGATTATACTCTAGGTTCCACATGCATGTTTTAGCTGAATGAAGAATACCGTAAACCTGGGTAGTTGAAACCCTTGGAATGGGTACCATGCAATATGACTTTAAAGGGTCTTCATTTGCTCACCGAACCTCTCCAATCCTATCACTGCAGCGTTTATGCCCCTGTACACATGCTTGATTCTCTTTCGGAGACATAGCAATCCATAGGTTTTAAGATACTTAGTAGTCAGGCACATTCTTAGGCGTTTAATATGCGGTGTTGAGTCCATTTCGTTGAGCAAGGAGTAGCTCTTGTCTATTCCATATTTGGCTTAAGGAACTTTATCTCTGCTCATTTCAGTCTCTGGTTTTATGCAGCACCCCAACTCACCTTTCCCCTTAAGCAAGCATAAGTTGGTTTTCTAAATTTGAGACCCTGTTCTGTTCTGTAATTCAGTTCCTGTGTAGCCAAGTTTACATTCCGTGTATTAGTGATATCTTATGATGTTTCTTTTTCTGTGTGACTTATTTCAGTTAGAATCATCATACCTGAATCCACTCATTGTGCTGCTAAGGGCCTGATGACATAGATTTCATTGCTGAGTGATATTGCTTTGTAAGTAAATACCACAACTTCTTTATCCATTTTTCACTTTCTGCGATGTTGAACTTGTACTGTAAACGAGGTTCTTGTAAACAGAGGCGTCCCAAACTTTGGGGTGGCTGTGTCTTTTTGATTTTAATTTCTCTAAGCTATAGAACCATAAGTGGAAGTGCCCTAGGCTCTGTTGCTTTGTTTTTTAGATGTTTCAGGAAACACCATACACTTCTCCCGAGTGTCTGTTGGCAATTTACATCCCTTCCATCAGCATAACAAGGCTCCCAGTTCTCCATGGCCTGTCCTGCCTTTCTGGATTTTACACTTTTTTCAGATGGCCCTTTTGACCGGGGGGAAGTGAGACTTCATTGTAGTGCAGATTTCCTTTGCAAGCTTGCTTGGTTGGCCAAAAAGGGCGTATGCATTTTTTCCTGAATATATTCAGGAAAAGACGCATACGTCCTTTTTGACCAAGTGCATCATTGTGGACGTTCTGCCTCTTTTCCTATGCTTTCACTGCAATTCCAGTCTACCTCCTGAAATCGGTTTCCTGCAATTCTGCCCCGCTTTCAAGTCCTCTTGGCAGCCTTACTTCAGTATATTTTTGACGATAGCTGTCATTTATAACTCTGCAGGTTTGTGAATTACAGTGCCCCTGAGCTCCTTTCTTCAACTCGCTTTCTTTTGAGCTGGCCGCAACACCGCAGGATGGCTTCAGGCCCTAATGTGGTTCCGGCACGGCACGCTGAGCCTTTGGTTATTTCCTCTTCCTGGTGGGAAATGAGAGTTAAATTTGCCCGTCCAGACACCTCCAGCTAGTCTCTCATTGGTTCTCCCTATTCCTGTTCATCTTCCGCAGAAATTGCAAACTGGGCCAAACAGGAGGTTAATGGGACTGACTCTCCAAGTGGGGAGAGCGTTAGTAAAGCGTCTGGAATGTTGCACCCGAGTACCAGGGTACGAAAACTGAGACATATTTGAACACGTCTCCCGTTCACACGGTTGATCATACTCTGGGTTCCACATGCATGTTTTAGCTGAAGGAAGAATACCTTAAACCTGGAGAGTTGAGACCCGTGGAATGGGTACCATGCAATATGACTTCAAAGGGTCTTCATTTGCTCACCGAACCTCTCCAATCCTATCACTGCTGCGTTTATGCCCCTGTACACACGCTTGATTCTCTTATGGAGACATAGCAATCCATAGGTTTTAAGATACTTACTAGTCAGGTACATTCTTAGGCGTTTAATATGCGGTGTTGAGTCCATTTCGTTGAGCAAGGAGTAGCTCTTGTCTATTCCATATTTGGCTTAAGGAACTTTATCTGTGCTCATTTCAATCTCTGGTTTTATGCAGCACCCCAACTCACCTTTCCCCTTAAGCAAGCATAAGTTGGTTTTCTAAATTTGAGACCCTGTTCTGTATTGGAATTCAGTTCCTGTGGAGCCAAGTTTACATTCCGTGTATTAGTGATATCTTATGATGTTTCTTTTTCTGTGTGACCTATTTCAGTTAGAATCATCGTACCTGAATCCACTCATTATGCTGCTACGGGCCTGATGACATAGATTTCATTGCTGAGTGATACTGCATTGTACGTAAGTACCTCAAGTTCTTTATCAATTTTTCACTTTCTGTGATATTGATCTTGTACGGTAAACGAGGTTCTTGTAAATAGAGGCGTCCCAAACTTTGGGGTGGCTGTATCTTGTTGATTTTAATTTCCCTAAGCTATAGGACCATAAGTGGAAGTGCCCTAGGCTCTGTTGCTTTGTTTTTTAGATGTTTCAGGAAACACCATACAATTCTCCAGAGTGTCTGTTGGCAATTTACATCCCGCCCATCAGCATAACAAGGCTCCCAGTTCTCCATGGCCTGTCCTGCTTTTCTGGATTTTACACTTTTTTCAGATGGCCCGTTTGACCGGGGGGAAGTGAGACTTCATTGTAGTGCAGATTTCCTTTGCAAGCTTGCTTGGTTGGCCAAAAAGGGCGTATGCATTTTTTCGTGAATATATTCAGGAAAAGACGCATACGTCCTTTTTGACCAAGTGCATCATTGTGGACGTTCTGCCTCTCTTCCTATGCTTTCAATGCAATTCCAGTCTACCTCCTGAAATCGGTTTCCTGCAATTCTGCCCCGCTTTCAAGTCCTCTTGGCAGCCTTACTTCAGTATATTTTTGACGATAGCTGTCATTTATAACTCTGCAGGTTTGTGAATTACAGTGCCCCTGAGCTCCTTTCTTCAACTCGCTTTCTTGTGACATGGCCGCAACACCCCAGGATGGCTTCAGGCCCTAATCTGGTTCCAGCACGGCATGCTGAGCCTTTGGTTAATTCCACTTCCTGGTGGGAAATGAGAGTTAAATTTGCCCGTCCAGACACCTCCAACTAGTCTCTCATTGGTTCTCGCTATTCCTGTTCATCTTCCACAGAAATTGCAAACTGGGCCAAACAGGAGGTTACAGGGACTGACTCTCCAAGTCGGGAGAGTGTTAGTAAAGCGTCTGGAATGTTGCACCCGAGTACCAGGGTACGAAAACTGAGACATATTTGAACACGTCTCCCGATCACATGGTTGATCATACTCTAGGTTCCACATGCATGTTTTAGCTGAATGAAGAATACCGTAAACCTGGGTAGTTGAAACCCGTGGAATGGGTACCATGCAATATGACTTTAAAGGGTCTTCATTTGCTCACCGAACCTCTCCAATCCTATCACTGCTGCGTTTATGCCCCTGTACACATGCTTGATTCTCTTTCGGAGACATAGCAATCCATAGGTTTTAAGATACTTACTAGTCAGGCACATTCTTAGGCGTTTAATATGCGGTGTTGAGTCCATTTCGTTGAGCAAGGAGTAGCTCTTGTCTATTCCATATTTGGCTTAAGGAACTTTATCTGTGCTCATTTCAATCTCTGGTTTTATGCAGCACCCCAACTCACCTTTCCCCTTAAGCAAGCATAAGTTGGTTCTCTAAATTTGAGACCCTGTTCTGTTCTGTAATTCAGTTCCTGTGTAGCCAAGTTTACATTCCGTGTATTAGTGATATCTTATGATGTTTCTTTTTCTGTGTGACTTATTTCAGTTAGAATCATCGTACCTGAATCCACTCATTGTGCTGCTAAGGGCCTGATGACATAGATTTCATTGTTGAGTGATATTGCTTTGTAAGTAAATACCACAAGTTCTTTATCCATTTTTCACTTTCTGCGATGTTGAACTTGTACTGTAAACGAGGTTCTTGTAAACAGAGGGGTCCCAAACTTTGGGGTGGCTGTGTCTTTTTGATTTTAATTTCCCTAAGCTATAGGACCATAAGTGGAAGTGCCCTAGGCTCTGTTGCTTTGTTTTTTAGATGTTTCAGGAAACACCATACATTTCTCCCGAGTGTCTGTTGGCAATTTACATCCCGCCCATCAGCATAACAAGGCTCCCAGTTCTCCATGGCCTGTCCTGCTTTTCTGGATTTTACACTTTTTTCAGATGGCCCTTTTGACCGGGGGGAAGTGAGACTTCATTGTACTGTAGATTTCCTTTGCAAGCTTGCTTGGTTGGCCAAAAAGGGCGTATGCATTTTTTCCTGAATATATTCAGGAAAAGACGCATACGTCCTTTTTGGCCAAGTGCATCATTGTGGACGTTCTGCCTCTTTTCCTATGCTTTCAATGCAATTCCAGTCTACCTCCTGAAATCGGTTTCCTGCAATTCTGCCCCGCTTTCAAGTCCTTTTGGCAGCCTTACTTCAGTATATTTTTGACGATAGCTGTCATTTATAACTCTGCAGGTTTGTGAATTACAGTGCCCCTGAGCTCCTTTCTTCAACTCGCTTTCTTGTGACATGGCCGCAACACCCGAGGATGGCTTCAGGCCCTAATCTGGTTCCAGCACGGCACGCTGAGCCTTTGGTTAATTCCTCTTCCTGGTGGGAAATGAGAGTTAAATTTGCCCGTCCAGACACCTCCAGCTAGTCTCTCATTGGTTCTCGCTATTCCTGTTCATCTTCCGCAGAAATTGCAAACTGGGCCAAACAGGAGGTTAAAGGGACTGACTCTCTAAGTCGGGAGAGTGTTAGTAAGGCGTCTGGAATGTTGCACCCGAGTACCAGGGTACGAAAACTGAGACATATTTGAACACGTCTCCCGATCACATGGTTGATTATACTCTAGGTTCCACATGCATGTTTTAGCTGAATGAAGAATACCGTAAACCTGGGTAGTTGAAACCCTTGGAATGGGTACCATGCAATATGACTTTAAAGGGTCTTCATTTGCTCACCGAACCTCTCCAATCCTATCACTGCAGCGTTTATGCCCCTGTACACATGCTTGATTCTCTTTCGGAGACATAGCAATCCATAGGTTTTAAGATACTTAGTAGTCAGGCACATTCTTAGGCGTTTAATATGCGGTGTTGAGTCCATTTCGTTGAGCAAGGAGTAGCTCTTGTCTATTCCATATTTGGCTTAAGGAACTTTATCTCTGCTCATTTCAGTCTCTGGTTTTATGCAGCACCCCAACTCACCTTTCCCCTTAAGCAAGCATAAGTTGGTTTTCTAAATTTGAGACCCTGTTCTGTTCTGTAATTCAGTTCCTGTGTAGCCAAGTTTACATTCCGTGTATTAGTGATATCTTATGATGTTTCTTTTTCTGTGTGACTTATTTCAGTTAGAATCATCATACCTGAATCCACTCATTGTGCTGCTAAGGGCCTGATGACATAGATTTCATTGCTGAGTGATATTGCTTTGTAAGTAAATACCACAACTTCTTTATCCATTTTTCACTTTCTGCGATGTTGAACTTGTACTGTAAACGA
Organism: Grampus griseus; assembly: GCF_964374135.1. Classification (NCBI taxonomy): domain Eukaryota; kingdom Metazoa; phylum Chordata; class Mammalia; order Artiodactyla; family Delphinidae; genus Grampus; species Grampus griseus. The sequence goes on along the minus strand of NW_028133101.1, from coordinate 107,329 downwards.
GGTTCTTGTAAACAGAGGCGTCCCAAACTTTGGGGTGGCTGTGTCTTTTTGATTTTAATTTCTCTAAGCTATAGAACCATAAGTGGAAGTGCCCTAGGCTCTGTTGCTTTGTTTTTTAGATGTTTCAGGAAACACCATACACTTCTCCCGAGTGTCTGTTGGCAATTTACATCCCGCCCATCAGCATAACAAGGCTCCCAGTTCTCCATGGCCTGTCCTGCCTTTCTGGATTTTACACTTTTTTCAGATGGCCCTTTTGACCGGGGGGAAGTGAGACTTCATTGTAGTGCAGATTTCCTTTGCAAGCTTGCTTGGTTGGCCAAAAAGGGCGTATGCATTTTTTCCTGAATATATTCAGGAAAAGACGCATACGTCCTTTTTGACCAAGTGCATCATTGTGGACGTTCTGCCTCTTTTCCTATGCTTTCACTGCAATTCCAGTCTACCTCCTGAAATCGGTTTCCTGCAATTCTGCCCCGCTTTCAAGTCCTCTTGGCAGCCTTACTTCAGTATATTTTTGACGATAGCTGTCATTTATAACTCTGCAGGTTTGTGAATTACAGTGCCCCTGAGCTCCTTTCTTCAACTCGCTTTCTTTTGAGCTGGCCGCAACACCGCAGGATGGCTTCAGGCCCTAATGTGGTTCCGGCACGGCACGCTGAGCCTTTGGTTATTTCCTCTTCCTGGTGGGAAATGAGAGTTAAATTTGCCCGTCCAGACACCTCCAGCTAGTCTCTCATTGGTTCTCCCTATTCCTGTTCATCTTCCGCAGAAATTGCAAACTGGGCCAAACAGGAGGTTAATGGGACTGACTCTCCAAGTGGGGAGAGCGTTAGTAAAGCGTCTGGAATGTTGCACCCGAGTACCAGGGTACGAAAACTGAGACATATTTGAACACGTCTCCCGTTCACACGGTTGATCATACTCTGGGTTCCACATGCATGTTTTAGCCGAAGGAAGAATACCTTAAACCTGGAGAGTTGAGACCCGTGGAATGGGTACCATGCAATATGACTTCAAAGGGTCTTCATTTGCTCACCGAACCTCTCCAATCCTATCACTGCTGCGTTTATGCCCCTGTACACACGCTTGATTCTCTTATGGAGACATAGCAATCCATAGGTTTTAAGATACTTACTAGTCAGGTACATTCTTAGGCGTTTAATATGCGGTGTTGAGTCCATTTCGTTGAGCAAGGAGTAGCTCTTGTCTATTCCATATTTGGCTTAAGGAACTTTATCTGTGCTCATTTCAATCTCTGGTTTTATGCAGCACCCCAACTCACCTTTCCCCTTAAGCAAGCATAAGTTGGTTTTCTAAATTTGAGACCCTGTTCTGTATTGGAATTCAGTTCCTGTGGAGCCAAGTTTACATTCCGTGTATTAGTGATATCTTATGATGTTTCTTTTTCTGTGTGACTTATTTCAGTTAGAATCATCGTACCTGAATCCACTCATTATGCTGCTACGGGCCTGATGACATAGATTTCATTGCTGAGTGATACTGCATTGTACGTAAGTACCTCAAGTTCTTTATCAATTTTTCACTTTCTGTGATATTGATCTTGTACGGTAAACGAGGTTCTTGTAAATAGAGGCGTCCCAAACTTTCGGGTGGCTGTATCTTGTTGATTTTAATTTCCCTAAGCTATAGGACCATAAGTGGAAGTGCCCTAGGCTCTGTTGCTTTGTTTTTTAGATGTTTCAGGAAACACCATACAATTCTCCAGAGTGTCTGTTGGCAATTTACATCCCGCCCATCAGCATAACAAGGCTCCCAGTTCTCCATGGCCTGTCCTGCTTTTCTGGATTTTACACTTTTTTCAGATGGCCCGTTTGACCGGGGGGAAGTGAGACTTCATTGTAGTGCAGATTTCCTTTGCAAGCTTGCTTGGTTGGCCAAAAAGGGCGTATGCATTTTTTCGTGAATATATTCAGGAAAAGACGCATACGTCCTTTTTGACCAAGTGCATCATTGTGGACGTTCTGCCTCTCTTCCTATGCTTTCAATGCAATTCCAGTCTACCTCCTGAAATCGGTTTCCTGCAATTCTGCCCCGCTTTCAAGTCCTCTTGGCAGCCTTACTTCAGTATATTTTTGACGATAGCTGTCATTTATAACTCTGCAGGTTTGTGAATTACAGTGCCCCTGAGCTCCTTTCTTCAACTCGCTTTCTTGTGACATGGCCGCAACACCCCAGGATGGCTTCAGGCCCTAATCTGGTTCCAGCACGGCACGCTGAGCCTTTGGTTAATTCCACTTCCTGGTGGGAAATGAGAGTTAAATTTGCCCGTCCAGACACCTCCAACTAGTCTCTCATTGGTTCTCGCTATTCCTGTTCATCTTCCACAGAAATTGCAAACTGGGCCAAACAGGAGGTTACAGGGACTGACTCTCCAAGTCGGGAGAGTGTTAGTAAAGCGTCTGGAATGTTGCACCCGAGTACCAGGGTACGAAAACTGAGACATATTTGAACACGTCTCCCGATCACATGGTTGATCATACTCTAGGTTCCACATGCATGTTTTAGCTGAATGAAGAATACCGTAAACCTGGGTAGTTGAAACCCGTGGAATGGGTACCATGCAATATGACTTTAAAGGGTCTTCATTTGCTCACCGAACCTCTCCAATCCTATCACTGCTGCGTTTATGCCCCTGTACACATGCTTGATTCTCTTTCGGAGACATAGCAATCCATAGGTTTTAAGATACTTACTAGTCAGGCACATTCTTAGGCGTTTAATATGCGGTGTTGAGTCCATTTCGTTGAGCAAGGAGTAGCTCTTGTCTATTCCATATTTGGCTTAAGGAACTTTATCTGTGCTCATTTCAATCTCTGGTTTTATGCAGCACCCCAACTCACCTTTCCCCTTAAGCAAGCATAAGTTGGTTCTCTAAATTTGAGACCCTGTTCTGTTCTGTAATTCAGTTCCTGTGTAGCCAAGTTTACATTCCGTGTATTAGTGATATCTTATGATGTTTCTTTTTCTGTGTGACTTATTTCAGTTAGAATCATCGTACCTGAATCCACTCATTGTGCTGCTAAGGGCCTGATGACATAGATTTCATTGTTGAGTGATATTGCTTTGTAAGTAAATACCACAAGTTCTTTATCCATTTTTCACTTTCTGCGATGTTGAACTTGTACTGTAAACGAGGTTCTTGTAAACAGAGGGGTCCCAAACTTTGGGGTGGCTGTGTCTTTTTGATTTTAATTTCCCTAAGCTATAGGACCATAAGTGGAAGTGCCCTAGGCTCTGTTGCTTTGTTTTTTAGATGTTTCAGGAAACACCATACACTTCTCCCGAGTGTCTGTTGGCAATTTACATCCCGCCCATCAGCATAACAAGGCTCCCAGTTCTCCATGGCCTGTCCTGCTTTTCTGGATTTTACACTTTTTTCAGATGGCCCTTTTGACCGGGGGGAAGTGAGACTTCATTGTACTGTAGATTTCCTTTGCAAGCTTGCTTGGTTGGCCAAAATCTGCGTATGCATTTTTTCCTGAATATATTCAGGAAAAGACGCATACGCCCTTTTTGGCCAAGTGCATCATTGTGGACGTTCTGCCTCTTTTCCTATGCTTTCAATGCAATTCCAGTCTACCTCCTGAAATCAGTTTCCTGCAATTCTGCCCCGCTTTCAAGTCCTCTTGGCAGCCTTATTTCAATATATTTTTGGACGATAGCTGTCATTTATAACTCTGCAGGTTTGTGAATTACAGTGCCCCTGAGCTCCTTTCTTCAACTCGCTTTCTTGTGAGCTGGCCGCAACACCGCAGGATGGCTTCAGGCCCGAATCTGGTTCCAGCACGGCATGCTGAGCCTTTGGTTAATTCCTCTTCCTGGTGGGAAATGAGAGTTAAATTTGCCCGTCCAGACATCTCCAGCTAGTCTCTCATTGGTTCTCGCTATTCCTGTTCATCTTCCGCAGAAATTGCAAACTGGGCCAAACAGGAGGTTAAAGGGACTGACTCTCCAAGTCGGGAGAGTGTTAGTAAAGCGTCTGGAATGTTGCACCCGAGTACCAGGGTACGAAAACTGAGACATATTTGAACACATCTCCCGATCACATGGTTGATCATACTCTAGGTTCCACATGCATGTTGTACCTGAAGGAAGAATACCTTAAACCTGGGTAGTTGAAACCCGTGGAATGGGTACCATGCAATATGACTTCAAAGGGTCTTCATTTGCTCACCGAACGTCTCCAATCCTATCACTGCTGCGTTTATGCCCCTGTACACATGCTTGATTCTATTTCGGAGACATAGCAATCCATAGGTTTTAAGATACTTACTAGACAGGTACATTCTTAGGCGTTTAATATGCGGTGTTGAGTCCATTTCGTTGAGCAAGGAGTAGCTCTTGTCTATTCCATATTTGGCTTAAGGAACTTTATCTGTGCTCATTTCAATCTCTGGTTTTATGCAGCACCCCAACTCACCTTTCCCCTTAAGCAAGCATAAGTTGGTTTTCTAAATTTGAGACCCTGTTCTGTTCTGTAATTCAGTTCCTGTGTAGCCAAGTTTACATTCCGTGTATTACTGATATCTTATGATGTTTCTTTTTCTGTGTGACTTATTTCAGTTAGAATCATCGTACCTGAATCCAATCATTATGCTGCTACAGGCCTGATGACATAGATTTCATTGCTGAGTGGTACTGCATTGTACGTAAGTACGAGTTCTTTATCCATTTTTCACTTTCTGTGATATTGAACTTGTACGGTAAACGAGGTTCTTGTAAACAGAGGCATCCCAAACTTTGGGGTGGCTGTATCTTTTTGATTTTAATTTCCCTAAGCTATAGGACCATAAGTGGAACTGCCCTAGGCTCTGTTGCTTTGTTTTTTAGATGTTTCAGGAAATACCATACACTTCTCCCGAGTGTCTGTTGGCAATTTACATCCCGCCCATCAGGATAACAAGGCTCCCAGTTCTCCATGGCCTGTCCTGCCTTTCTGGATTTTACACTTTTTTCAGATGGCCCTTTTGACCGGGGGGAAGTGAGACTTCATTGTAGTGCAGATTTCCTTTGCAAGCTTGCTTGGTTGGCCAAAAAGGGCGTATGCGTTTTTTCCTGAATATATTCAGGAAAAGACGCATATGTCCTTTTTGGCCCAGTGCATCATTGTGGACGTTCTGCCTCTTTTCCTATGCTTTCAATGCAATTCCAGTCTACCTCCTGAAATCGGTTTCCTGCAATTCTGCCCCGCTTTCAAGTCCTCTTGGCAGCCTTACTTCAGTATATTTTTGACGATAGCTGTCATTTATAACTCTGCAGGTTTGTGAATTACAGTGCCCCTGAGCTCCTTTCTTCAACTCGCTTTCTTGTGACATGGCCGCAACACCCCAGGATGGCTTCAGGCCCTAATCTGGTTCCAGCACGGCACGCTGAGCCTTTGGTTAATTCCACTTCCTGGTGGGAAATGAGAGTTAAATTTGCCCGTCCAGACACCTCCAACTAGTCTCTCATTGGTTCTCGCTATTCCTGTTCATCTTCCACAGAAATTGCAAACTGGGCCAAACAGGAGGTTACAGGGACTGACTCTCCAAGTCGGGAGAGTGTTAGTAAAGCGTCTGGAATGTTGCACCCGAGTACCAGGGTACGAAAACTGAGACATATTTGAACACGTCTCCCGATCACATGGTTGATCATACTCTAGGTTCCACATGCATGTTTTAGCTGAATGAAGAATACCGTAAACCTGGGTAGTTGAAACCCGTGGAATGGGTACCATGCAATATGACTTTAAAGGGTCTTCATTTGCTCACCGAACCTCTCCAATCCTATCACTGCTGCGTTTATGCCCCTGTACACATGCTTGATTCTCTTTCGGAGACATAGCAATCCATAGGTTTTAAGATACGTACTAGTCAGGCACATTCTTAAGCGTTTAATATGCGGTGTTGAGTCCATTTCGTTGAGCAAGGAGTAGCTCTTGTCTATTCCATATTTGGCTTAAGGAACTTTATCTGTGCTCATTTCAATCTCTGGTTTTATGCAGCACCCCAACTCACCTTTCCCCTTAAGCAAGCATAAGTTGGTTCTCTAAATTTGAGACCCTGTTCTGTTCTGTAATTCAGTTCCTGTGTAGCCAAGTTTACATTCCGTGTATTAGTGATATCTTATGATGTTTCTTTTTCTGTGTGACTTATTTCAGTTAGAATCATCGTACCTGAATCCACTCATTGTGCTGCTAAGGGCCTGATGACATAGATTTCATTGCTGAGTGATATTGCTTTGTAAGTAAATACCACAACTTCTTTATCCATTTTTCACTTTCTGCGATGTTGAACTTGTACTGTAAACGAGGTTCTTGTAAACAGAGGGGTCCCAAACTTTGGGGTGGCTGTGTCTTTTTGATTTTAATTTCCCTAAGCTATAGGACCATAAGTGGAAGTGCCCTAGGCTCTGTTGCTTTGTTTTTTAGTTGTTTCAGGAAACACCATACACTTCTCCCGAGTGTCTGTTGGCAATTTACATCCCGCCCATCAGCATAACAAGGCTCCCAGTTCTCCATGGCCTGTCCTGCTTTTCTGGATTTTACACTTTATTCAGATGGCCCTTTTGACTGGGGGCAAGTGAGACTTCATTGTACTGTAGATTTCCTTTGCAAGCTTGCTTGGTTGGCCAAAAACTGCGTATGCATTTTTTCCTGAATATATTCAGGAAAAGACGCATACGCCCTTTTTGGCCAAGTGCATCATTGTGGACGTTCTGCCTCTTTTCCTATGCTTTCAATGCAATTCCAGTCTACCTCCTGAAATCGGTTTCCTGCAATTCTGCCCCGCTTTCAAGTCCTCTTGGCAGCCTTACTTCAGTATATTTTTGGACGATAGCTGTCATTTATAACTCTGCAGGTTTGTGAATTACAGTGCCCCTGAGCTCCTTTCTTCAACTCGCTTTCTTGTGAGCTGGCCGCAACACCGCAGGATGGCTTCAGGCCCGAATCTGGTTCCAGCACGGCATGCTGAGCCTTTGGTTAATTCCTCTTCCTGGTGGGAAATGAGAGTTAAATTTGCCCGTCCACACACCTCCAGCTAGTCTCTCATTGGTTCTCGCTATTCCTGTTCATCTTCCGCAGAAATTGCAAACTGGGCCAAACAGGAGGTTAAAGGGACTGACTCTCCAAGTCGGGAGAGTGTTAGTAAAGCGTCTGGAATGTTGCACCCGAGTACCAGGGTACGAAAACTGAGACATATTTGAACACATCTCCCGATCACATGGTTGATCATACTCTAGGTTCCACATGCATGTTGTAGCTGAAGGAAGAATACCTTAAACCTGGGTAGTTGAAACCCGTGGAATGGGTACCATGCAATATGACTTCAAAGGGTCTTCATTTGCTCACCGAACGTCTCCAATCCTATCACTGCTGCGTTTATGCCCCTGTACACATGCTTGATTGTCTTTCGGAGACATAGCAATCCATAGGTTTTAAGATACTTACTAGTCAGGTACATTCTTAGGCGTTTAATATGCGGTGTTGAGTCCATTTCGTTGAGCAAGGAGTAGCTCTTGTCTATTCCATATTTGGCTTAAGGAACTTTATCTGTGCTCATTTCAATCTCTGCTTTTATGCAGCCCCCCAACTCACCTTTCCCCTTAAGCAAGCATAAGTTGGTTTTCTAAATTTGAGACCCTGTTCTGTTCTGTAATTCAGTTCCTGTGTAGCCAAGTTTACATTCCGTGTATTACTGATATCTTATGATGTTTCTTTTTCTGTGTGACTTATTTCAGTTAGAATCATCGTACCTGAATCCACTCATTATGCTGCTACAGGCCTGATGACATAGATTTCATTGCTGAGTGGTACTGCATTGTACGTAAGTACCACGAGTTCTTTATCCATTTTTCACTTTCTGTGATATTGAACTTGTACGGTAAACGAGGTTCTTGTAAACAGAGGCATCCCAAACTTTGGGGTGGCTGTATCTTTTTGATTTTAATTTCCCTAAGCTATAGGACCATAAGTGGAAGTGCCCTAGGCTCTGTTGCTTTGTTTTTTAGATGTTTCAGGAAACACCATACACTTCTCCCGAGTGTCTGTTGGCAATTTACATCCCGCCCATCAGCATAACAAGGCTCCCAGTTCTCCATGGCCTGTCCTGCCTTTCTGGATTTTACACTTTTTTCAGATGGCCCTTTTGACCGGGGGGGAAGTGAGACTCCATTGTAGTGCAGATTTCCTTTGCAAGCTTGCTTGGTTGGCCAAAAAGGGCGTATGCGTTTTTTCCTGAATATATTCAGGAAAAGACGCATACGTCCTTTTTGGCCCAGTGCATCATTGTGGACGTTCTGCCTCTTTTCCTATGCTTTCAATGCAATTCCAGTCTACCTCCTGAAATCGGTTTCCTGCAATTCTGCCCCGCTTTCAAGTCCTCTTGGCAGCCTTACTTCAGTATATTGTTGACGATAGCTGTCATTTATAACTCTGCAGGTTTGTGAATTACAGTGCCCCTGAGCTCCTTTCTTCAACTCGCTTTCTTGTGACATGGCCGCAACACCCCAGGATGGCTTCAGGCCCTAATCTGGTTCCAGCACGGCACGCTGAGCCTTTGGTTAATTCCACTTCCTGGTGGGAAATGAGAGTTAAATTTGCCCGTCCAGACACCTCCAACTAGTCTCTCATTGGTTCTCGCTATTCCTGTTCATCTTCCACAGAAATTGCAAACTGGGCCAAACAGGAGGTTACAGGGACTGACTCTCCAAGTCGGGAGAGTGTTAGTAAAGCGTCTGGAATGTTGCACCCGAGTACCAGGGTACGAAAACTGAGACATATTTGAACACGTCTCCCGATCACATGGTTGATCATACTCTACGTTCCACATGCATGTTTTAGCTGAAGGAAGAATACCTTAAACCTGAGTATTTGAAACCCGTGTAATGAGTACCATGCAATATGACTTCAAAGGGTCTTCATTTGCTCATCGAACCTCTCCAATCCTATCACTGCTACGTTTAATCCCCTGTACACATGCTTGATTCTCTTTTGGAGACATAGCAATCCATAGGTTTTAAGATACTTACTAGTCAGGTACATTCTTAGGCGTTTAATATGGGGTGTTGAGTCCATTTCGTTGAGCAAGGAGTAGCTCTTGTCTATTCCATATTTGGCTTAAGGAACTTTATCTGTGCTCATTTCAATCTCTGCTTTTATGCAGCACCCCAACTCACCTTTCCCCTTAAGCAAGCATAAGTTGGTTTTCTAAATTTGAGACCCTGTTCTGTTTTGGAATTCAGTTCCTGTGTAGCCAAGTTTACATTCCGTGTATTAGTGATATCTTATGATGTTTCTTTTTCTGTGAGACTTATTTCAGTTAGAATCATCGTACCTGAATCCACTCATTATGCTGCTACGGGCCTGATGACATAGATTTCATTGCTGAGTGATACTGCATTGTACGTAAGTACCACAAGTTCTTTATCCATTTTTCAATTTCTGTGATATTGAACTTGTATGGTAAACGAGGTTCTTGTAAACAGAGGCGTCCCAAATTTTGGGGTGGCTGTGTCTTTTTGATTTTAATTTCCCTAAGCTATAGGACCATAAGGGGAAGTGCCCTAGGCTCTGTTGCTTTGTTTCTTAGATGTTTCAGGAAACACCATACACTTCTCCCGAGTGTCTGTTGGCAATTTACATCCCGCCCATCAGCTCAACAAGGCTCCCAGTTCTCCATGGCCTGTCCTGCCTTTCTGGATTTTACACTTTTTTCAGATGGCCCTTTTGACCGGGGGGAAGTGAGACTGCATTGTAGTGCAGATTTCCTTTGCAAGTTTGCTTGGTTGGCCAAAAAGGGCGTATGCGTTTTTTCCTGAATATATTCAGGAAAAAACGCATAGGCCCTTTTTGGCCAAGTGCATCATTGTGGACGTTCTGCCTCTTTTCCTATGCTTTCAATGCAATTCCAGTCTACCTCCTGAAATCGGTTTCCTGCAATTCTGCCCCGCTTTCAAGTCCTCTTGGCAGCCTTACTTCAGTATATTTTTGGACGATAGCTGTCATTTATAACTCTGCAGGTTTGTGAATTACAGTGCCCCTGAGCTCCTTTCTTCAACTCGCTTTCTTGTGACCTGACCGCAACACCGCAGGATGGCTTCAGGCCCCAATCTGGTTCCGGCACGGCACGCTGAGCCTTTGGTTAATTCCTCTTCCTGGTGGGAAATGAGAGTTAAATTTGCCCGTCCAGACACTTCCAGCTAGTCTCTCATTGGTTCTCGCTATTCCTGTTCATCTTCCGCAGAAATTGCAAACTGGGCCAAACAGGAGGTTAAAGGGACTGACTCTCCAAGTGGGGAGAGTGTTAGTAAAGCGTCTGGAATGTTGCACCCGAGTACCAGGGTACGAACACTGAGACATATTTGAACACGTCTCCCGATCACATGGTTGATCATACTCTAGGTTCCACATGCATGTTTTAGCTGAAGGAAGAATACCTTAAACCTGGGTAGTTGAAACCCGTGGAGTGGGTACCATGCAATATGACTTCAAAGGGTCTTCATTTGCTCACCGAACCTCTCCAATCCTATCACTGCTGCGTTTATGCCCCTGTACACACGCTTGATTCTCTTTCGGAGACATAGCAATCCATAGGTTTTAAGATACTTACTAGTCAGGTACATTCTTAGGCGTTTAATATGGGGTGTTGAGTCCATTTCGTTGAGCAAAGAGTAGCTCTTGTCTATTCCATATTTGGCTTAAGGAACTTTATCTGTGCTCATTTCAATCTCTGGTTTTATGCAGCACCCCAACTCACCTTTCCCCTTAAGCAAGCATAAGTTGGTTTTCTAAATTTGAGACCCTGTTCTGTTCTGGAATTCAGTTCCTGTGTAGCCCAGTTTACATTCCGTGTATTAGTGATATCTTATGATGTTTCTTTTTCTGTGTGACTTATTTCAGTTAGAATCATCGTACCTGAATCCACTCATTATGCTGCTACGGGCCTGATGACATAGATTTCATTGCTGAGTGATACTGCATTGTACGTAAGTACCACAAGTTCTTTATCCATTTTTCACTTTCTGTGATATTGAACTTGTACGGTAAACGAGGTTCTTGTAAACAGAGGCGTCCCAAACTTTGGGGTGGCTGTGTCTTTTTGATTTTAATTTCCCTAAGCTATAGGACCATAAGTGGAAGTGCCCTAGGCTCTGTTGCTTTGTTTTCTGGATGTTTCAGGAAACAGCATACACTTCTCCCGAGTGTCTGTTGGCAATTTACATCCCGCCAATCAGCATAACAAGGCTCCCAGTTCTCCATGGCCTGTCCTGCCTTTCTGGATTTTACACTTTTTTCAGATGGCCCTTTTGACCGGGGGGACGTGAGACTTCATTGTAGTGCAGATTTCCTTTGCAAGCTTGCTTGGTTGGCCAAAAAGTGCGTATGCGTTTTTTCCTGAATATATTCAGGAAAAAACGCATACGCCCTTTTTGGCCAAGAGCATCATTGTGGACGTTCTGCCTCTTTTCCTATGCTTTCAATGCAATTCCAGTCTACCTCCTGAAATCGGTTTCCTGCAATTCTGCCCCGCTTTCAAGTACTCTTGGCAGCCTTACTTCAGTATATTTTTGGACGATAGCTGTCATTTATAACTCTGCAGTTTTGTGAATTACAGTGCCCCTGAGCTCCTTTCTTCAACTCGCTTTCTTTTGAGCTGGCCGCAACACCGCAGGATGGCTTCAGGCCCTAATCTGGTTCCGGCACGGCACGCTGAGCCTTTGGTTAATTCCTCTTCCTGGTGGGAAATGAGAGTTAAATTTGCCCGTCCAGACACCTCCAGCTAGTCTCTCATTGGTTCTCGCTATTCCTGTTCATCTTCCGCAGAAATTGCAAACTGGGCCAAACAGGAGGTTAAAGGGACTGACTCTCCAAGTTGGGAGAGTGTTAGTAAAGCATCTGGAATGTTGCACCCGAGTACCAGGGGAGGAAAACTGAGACATATTTGAACACGTCCCCCATTCACACGGTTGATCATACTCTGGGTTCCACATGCATGTTTTAGCTGAAGGAAGAATACCTTAAACCTGGGTAGTTGAAACCCGTGGAATGGGTACCATGCAATATGACTTCAAAGGGTCTTCATTTGCTCACCGAACCTCTCCAATCCTATCACTGCTGCGTTTATGCCCCTGTACACACGCTTGATTCTCTTTCGGAGACATAGCAATCCATAGGTTTTAAGATACTTACTAGTCAGGTACATTCATAGGCGTTTAATATGCGGTGTTGAGTCCATTTCGTTGAGCAAGGAGTAGCTCTTGTCTATTCCATATTTGGCTTAAGGAACTTTATCTGTGCTCATTTCAATCTCTGGTTTTATGCAGCACCCCAACTCACCTTTCCCCTTAAACAAGCATAAGTTGGCTTTCTAAATTTGAGACCCCGTTCTGTTTTGTATTTCAGTTACTGTGTAGCCAAGTTTACATTCCATGTATTAGTGATATCTTATGATGTTTCTTTTTCTGTGTGACTTATTTCAGTTAGAATCATCGTACCTGAATCCACTCATTATGCTGCTACGGGCCTGATGACATAGATTTCATTGCTGAGTGATACTGCATTGTACATAAGTACCACAAGTTCTTTATCCATTTTTCACTTTCTGTGATATTGAACTTGTACTGTAAACGAGGTTCTTGTAAACAGAGGCGTCCCAAACTTTGGGGTGGCTGTGTCTTTTTTATTTTAATTTCCCTAAGCTACAGGACCATAAGTGGAAGTGCCCTTGGCTCTGTTGCTTTGTTTTTTAGATGTTTCAGGAAACACCATACACTTCTTCGGAGTGTCTGTTGGCAATTTACATCCCGCCCATCAGCATAACAAGGATCCCAGTTCTCCATGGCCTGTCCTGCCTTTCTGGATTTTACACTTTTTTCAGATGGCCCTTTTGACCGGGGGGAAGTGAGACTTCATTGTAGTGCAGATTTCCTTTGCAAGTTTGCTTGGTTGGCCAAAAAGGGCGTATGCGTTTTTTCCTGAATATATTCAGGAAGAAACACATACGCCCTTTTTGGCCAAGTGCATCATTGTGGACGTTCTGCCTCTTTTCCTATGCTTTCAATGCAATTCCAGTCTACCTCCTGAAATCGGTTTCCTGCAATTCTGCCCCGCTTTCAAGTCCTCTTGGCAGCCTTACTTCAGTATATTTTTGGACGATAGCTGTCATTTATAACTCTGCAGGTTTGTGAATTACAGTGCCCCTGAGCTCCTTTCTTCAACTCGCTTTCTTTTGAGCTGGCCGCAACACCGCAGGATGGCTTCAGGCCCTAATCTGGTTCCAGCACGGCACGCTGAGCCTTTGGTTAATTCCTCTTCCTGGTGGGAAATGAGAGTTAAATTTGCCCGTCCAGACACCTCCAGCTAGTCTCTCATTGGATCTCACTATTCCTGTTCATCTTCCACAGAAATTGCAAACTGGGCCAAACAGGAGGTTAAAGGGACTGACTCTCCAAGTCGGGAGAGTGTTAGTAAAGCGTCCGGAATGTTGCACCCGAGTACCAGGGTACAAAAATTGAGACATATTTGAACACGTCTCCCAATCACATGGTTGATCATACTCTGGGTTCCACATGCATGTTTTAGCTGAAGGAAGAATACCTTAAACCTGGAGAGTTGAGACCCGTGGAATGGGTACCATGCAATATGACTTCAAAGGGTCTTCATTTGCTCACCGAACCTCTCCAATCCTATCACTGCTGCGTTTATGCCCCTGTACACACGCTTGATTCTCTTTTGGAGACATAGCAATCCATAGGTTTTAAGATACTTACTAGTCAGGTACATTCTTAGGCGTTTAATATGGGGTGTTCAGTCCATTTCGTTGAGCAAGGAGTAGCTCTTGTCTCTTCCATATTTGGCTTAAGGAAATTTATCTGTGCTCATTTCAATCTCTGGTTTTATGCAGCACCCCAACTCACCTTTCCCCTTAAGCAAGCATAAGTTGGTTTTCTAAATTTGAGACCCTGTTCTGTTTTGGAATTCAGTTCCTGTGTAGCCAAGTTTACATTCCGTGTATTAGTGATATCTTATGACGTTTCTTTTTCTGTGTGACTTATTTTAGTTAGAATCATCGTACCTGAATCCACTCATTATGCTGCTACGGGCCTGATGACATAGATTTCATTGCTGAGTGATACTGCATTGTACGTAAGTACCACAAGTTCTTTATCCATTTTCCACATTCTGTGATATTGAACTTGTACGGGAAACGAGGTTCTTGTAAACAGAGGCGTCCCAAACTTTGGGGTGGCTGTATCTTTTTTATTTTAATTTCCCTAAGCTATAGGACCATAAGTGGAAGTGCCCTAGGCTCTGTTGCTTTGTTTTTTAGATGTTTCAGGAAACACCATACACTTCTCCCGAGTGTCTGTTGGCAATTTACATCCCGCCCATCAGCATAACAAGGCTCCCAGTTCTCCATGGCCTGTCCTGCCTTGCTGGATTTTACACTTTTTTCAGATGGCCCTTTTGACCAGGGGGAAGTGAGACTTCATTGTAGTGCAGATTTCCTTTGCAAGCTTGCTTGGTTGGCCAAAAAGTGCGTATGCGTTTTTTCCTGAATAAATTCAGGAAAAAACGCATACACCCTTTTTGGCCAAGTGCATCATTGTGGACGTTCTGCCTCTTTTCCTATGCTTTCAATGCAATTCCAGTCTACCTCCTGAAATCGGTTTCCTGCAATTCTACCCCGCTTTCAAGTCCTCTTGGCAGCCTTACTTCAGTATAGTTTTGGATGATAGCTGTCATTTATAACTCTGCAGGTTTGTGAATTACAGTGCCCCTAAGCTCCTTTCTTCAACTCGCTTTCTTGTGACATGGCCGCAACACCGCAGGATGGCTTCAGGCCTTAATCTGGTCTGGCACGGCACGCTGAGCCTTTGGTTAATTCCTCTTCCTGGTGGGAAATGAGAGTTAAATTTGCCCGTCCAGACACCTCCAGCTAGTCTCTCATTGGTTCTCGCTATTCCTGTTCATCTTCCGCAGAAATTGCAAACTGGGCCAAACAGGAGGTTAAAGGGACTGACTCTCCAAGTCGGGAGAGTGTTAGTAAAGCATCTGGAATGTTGCACCCGAGTACCAGGGTACGAAAACTGAGACATATTTGAACACGTCTCCCGATCACATGGTTGATCATGCTCTAGGTTCCACATGCATGTTTTAGCTAAAGGAAGAATACCTTAAAACTGGGTAGTTGAAACCCGTGGAATGGGTACCATGCAATATGACTTCAAAGGGTCTTCATTTGCTCACCGAACGTCTCCAATCCTATCACTGCTGCGTTTATGCCCCTGTACACATGCTTGATTCTCTTTCGGAGACATAGCAATCCATAGGTTTTAAGATAATTACTAGTCTGGTACATTTTTAGGCGTTTAATATGGGGTGTTGAGTCCTTTTCGTTGAGCAAGGAGTAGCTCTTGTCTATTCCATATTTGGCTTAAGGAACTTTATCTGTGCTCATTTCAATCTCTGGTTTTATGCAGCATCCCAACTCAGCTTTCCCCTTAAGCAAGCATAAGTTGGTTTGCTAAATTTGAGACCCTGTTCTGTTCTGTAATTCAGTTCCTGTGTAGCCAAGTTTACATTCCGTGTATTAGTGATATCTTATGATGTTTCTTTTTCTGTGTGACTTATTTCAGTTAGAATCATCATACCTGAATCCACTCATTGTGCTCCTAAGGGCCTGATGACATAGATTTCATTGCTGAGTGATATTGCTTTGTAAGTAAATACCACAACTTCTTTATCCATTTTTCAATTTGTGCGATGTTGAACTTGTACTGTAAATGAGGTTCTTGTAAACAGAGCCGTTCCAAACTTTGGGGTGGCTGTGTCTTTTTGATTTTAATTTCCCTAAGCTATAGGACCATAAGTGGAAGTGCCCTAGGCTCTGTTGCTTTGTTTCTTGGATGTTTCAGGAAACACCATACACTTCTCCCGAGTGTCTGTTGGCAATTTACATCCCTTCCATCAGCATAACAAGGCTCCCAGTTCTCCATGGCCTGTCCTGCCTTTCTGGATTTTACACTTTTTTCAGATGGCCCTTTTGACTGGGGGGAAGTGAGACTTCATTGTAGTGCAGATTTCCTTTGCAAGCTTGCTTGGTTGGCCAAAAAGGGCGTATGCGTTTTTTCCTGAATATATTCAGGAAAAAACGCATACGCACTTTTTGGCCAAGTGCATCATTGTGGATGTTCTGCCTCTTTTCCTATGCTTTCAATGCAATTCCAGTCTACCTCCTGAAATCGGTTTCCTGCAATTCTGCCCCGCTTTCAAGTCCTCTTGGCAGCCTTACTTCAGTATATTTTTGGACGATAGCTGTCATTTATAACTCTGCAGGTTTGTGAATTACAGTGCCCCTGAGCTCCTTTCTTCAACTCGTTTTCTTTTGAGCTTGCCGCAACACCGCAGGATGGCTTCATGCCCTAATCTGGTTCCGGCACGGCACGCTGAGCCTTTGGTTAATTCCTCTTCCTGGTGGGAAATGAGAGTTAAATTTGCCCGTCCAGACACCTCCAGCTAGTCTCTCATTGGTTCTCGCTATTCCTGTTCATCTTCCGCAGAAATTGCAAACTGGGCCAAACAGGAGGTGAAAGGGACTGACTCTCCATGTCGGGAGAGTGTTAGTAAAGCGTCTGGAATGTTGCACCCGAGTACCAGGGGAGGAAAACTGAGACATATTTGAACACGTCTCCCGATCACATGGTTGATCATACTCTAGGTTCCACATGCATGTTGTAGCTGAAGGAAGAATACCTTAAACCTGGAGAGTTGAGACCCGTGGAATGGGTACCATGCAATATGACTTCAAAGGGTCTTCATTTGCTCACCGAACCTCTCCAATCCTATCACTGCTGCGTTTATGCCCCTGTACACATGCTTGATTCTCTTTTGGACACATAGCAATGCATAGGTTTTAAGATACTTACTAGTCAGGTACATTCTTAGGCGTTTAATATGGGGTGTTGAGTCCATTTCGTTGAGCAAGGAGTAGCTCTTGTCTATTCCATATTTGGCTAAAGGAACTTTATCTGTGCTCATTTCAATCTCTGGTTTTATGCAGCACCCCAACTCACCTTTCCCCTTAAGCAAGCATAAGTTGGTTTTCTAAATTTAGACCCTGTTCTGTTCTGTAATTCAGTTACTGTGTAGCCAAGTTTACATTCCGTGTATTACTGATATCTTATGATGTTTCTTTTTCTGTGTGACTTATTTCAGTTAGAATCATCGTACCTGAATCCACTCATTATGCTGCTACGGGCCTGATGACATAGATTTCATTGCTGAGTGATACTGCATTGTACGTAAGTACCTCAAGTTCTTTATCCATTTTTCACTTTCTGTGATATTGAACTTGTACGGTAAACGAGGTTCTTGTAAACAGAGGCGTCCCAAACTTTGGGGTGGCTGTGTCTTTTTGATTTTAATTTACCTAAGCTATAGGACCATAAGTGGAAGTGCCCTAGGCTCTGTTGCTTTGTTTTTTAGATGTTTCAGGAAACACCATACACTTCTCCAGAGTGTCTGTTGGCAATTTACATCCCGCCCATCAGCATAACAAGGCTCCCAGTTCTCCATGGCCTGTCCTGCCTTTCTGGATTTTACACTTTTTTCAGATGGCCCTTTTGACCGGGGGGAAGTGAGACTTCATTGTAGTGCAGATTTCCTTTGCAAGCTTGCTTGGTTGGCCAAAAAGGGCGTATGTGTTTTTTCCTGAATATATTCAGGAAAAAACACATACGCCCTTTTTGGCCAAGTGCATCATTGTGGACGCTCTGCCTCGTTTCCTATGCTTTCAATGCAATTCCAGTCTACCTCCTGAAATCGGTTTCCTGCAATTCTGCCCCGCTTTCAAGTCCTCTTGGCAGCCTTATTTCAGTATATTTTTGGACGATAGCTGTCATTTATAACTCTGCAGGTTTGTGAATTACAGTGCCCCTGAGCTCCTTTCTTCAACTCGCTTTCTTGTGAGCTGGCTGCAACACCGCAGGATGGCTTCAGGTCCGAATCTGGTTCCAGCACGGCATACTGAGCCTTTGGTTAATTCCTCTTCCTGGTGGGAAATGAGAGTTAAATTTGCCCGTCCAGACACCTCCAGCTAGTCTCTCATTGGTTCTCGCTATTCCTGTTCATCTTCCGCAGAAATTGAAAACTGGGCCAAACAGGAGGTTAAAGGGACTGACTCTCCAAGTCGGGAGAGTGTTAGTAAAGCGTCTGGAATGTTGCACCCGAGTACCAGGGTACGAAAACTGAGACATATTTGAACACGTCTCCCGATCACATGGTTGATCATACTCTAGGTTCCACATGCATGTTGTACCTGAAGGAAGAATACCTTAAACCTGGGTAGTTGAAACCCGTGGAATGGGTACCATGCAATATGACTTCAAAGGGTCTTCATTTGCTCACCGAACCTCTCCAATCCTATCACTGCTGCGTTTATGCCCCTGTACACATGCTTGATTCTCTTTCGGAGTCATAGCAATCCATAGGTTTTAAGATACTTACTAGTCAGGTACATTCTTAGGCGTTTAATATGCGGTGTTGAGTCCATTTCGTTGAGCAAGGAGTAGCTCTTGTCTATTCCATATTTGGCTTAAGGAACTTTATCTGTGCTCATTTCAATCTCTGGTTTTATGCAGCACTCCAACTCACCTTTCCCCTTAAGCAAGCATAAGTTGGTTTTCTAAATTTGAGACCCTGTTCTGTTCTGTAATTCAGTTCCTGTGTAGCCAAGTTTACATTCCGTGTATTACTGATATCTTATGATGTTTCTTTTTCTGTGTGACTTATTTCAGTTAGAATCATCGTATCTGAATCCACTCATTATGCTGCTACGGGCCTGATGACATAGATTTCATTGCTGAGTGGTACTGCATTGTACGTAAGTACCACAAGTTCTTTATCCATTTTTCACTTTCTGTGATATTGAACTTGTACGGTAAACGAGGTTCTTGTAAACAGAGGCGTCCCAAATTTTGGGATGGCTGTGTCTTTTTGATTTTAATTTCCCTAAGCTATAGGACCATAAGTGGAAGTGCCCTAGGCTCTGTTGCTTTGTTTTTTAGATGTTTCAGGAAACACCATACACTTCTCCCGAGTGTCTCTTGGCAATTTACATCCCGCCCATCAGCATAACAAGGCTCCCAGTTCTCCATGGCCTGTCCTGCCTTTCTGGATTTTACACTTTTTTCAGATGGCCCTTTTGACCGGGGGGAAGTGAGACTTCATTGTAGTGCAGATTTCCTTTGCAAGCTTGCTTGGTTGGCCAAAAAGGGCGTATGCATTTTTTCCTGAATATATTCAGGAAAAGACGCATACGTCCTTTTTGGCCAAGTGCATCATTGTGGACGTTCTGCCTCTTTTCCTATGCTTTCAATGCAATTCCAGTCTACCTCCTGAAATCGGTTTCCTGCAATTCTGCCCCGCTTTCAAGTCCTTTTGGCAGCCTTACTTCAGTATATTTTTGACGATAGCTGTCATTTATAACTCTGCAGGTTTGTGAATTACAGTGCCCCTGAGCTCCTTTCTTCAACTCGCTTTCTTGTGACATGGCCGCAACACCCGTGGATGGCTTCAGGCCCTAATCTGGTTCCAGCACGGCACGCTGAGCCTTTGGTTAATTCCTCTTCCTGGTGGGAAATGAGAGTTAAATTTGCCCGTCCAGACACCTCCAGCTAGTCTCTCATTGGTTCTCGCTATTCCTGTTCATCTTCCGCAGAAATTGCAAACTGGGCCAAACAGGAGGTTAAAGGGACTGACTCTCTAAGTCGGGAGAGTGTTAGTAAGGCGTCTGGAATGTTGCACCCGAGTACCAGGGTACGAAAACTGAGACATATTTGAACACGTCTCCCGATCACATGGTTGATTATACTCTAGGTTCCACATGCATGTTTTAGCTGAATGAAGAATACCGTAAACCTGGGTAGTTGAAACCCTTGGAATGGGTACCATGCAATATGACTTTAAAGGGTCTTCATTTGCTCACCGAACCTCTCCAATCCTATCACTGCAGCGTTTATGCCCCTGTACACATGCTTGATTCTCTTTCGGAGACATAGCAATCCATAGGTTTTAAGATACTTACTAGTCAGGCACATTCTTAGGCGTTTAATATGCGGTGTTGAGTCCATTTCGTTGAGCAAGGAGTAGCTCTTGTCTATTCCATATTTGGCTTAAGGAACTTTATCTCTGCTCATTTCAGTCTCTGGTTTTATGCAGCACCCCAACTCACCTTTCCCCTTAAGCAAGCATAAGTTGGTTTTCTAAATTTGAGACCCTGTTCTGTTCTGTAATTCAGTTCCTGTGTAGCCAAGTTTACATTCCGTGTATTAGTGATATCTTATGATGTTTCTTTTTCTGTGTGACTTATTTCAGTTAGAATCATCATACCTGAATCCACTCATTGTGCTGCTAAGGGCCTGATGACATAGATTTCATTGCTGAGTGATATTGCTTTGTAAGTAAATACCACAACTTCTTTATCCATTTTTCACTTTCTGCGATGTTGAACTTGTACTGTAAACGAGGTTCTTGTAAACAGAGGCGTCCCAAACTTTGGGGTGGCTGTGTCTTTTTGATTTTAATTTCCCTAAGCTATAGAACCATAAGTGGAAGTGCCCTAGGCTCTGTTGCTTTGTTTTTTAGATGTTTCAGGAAACACCATACACTTCTCCCGAGTGTCTGTTGGCAATTTACATCCCGCCCATCAGCATAACAAGGCTCCCAGTTCTCCATGGCCTGTCCTGCCTTTCTGGATTTTACACTTTTTTCAGATGGCCCTTTTGACCGGGGGGAAGTGAGACTTCATTGTAGTGCAGATTTCCTTTGCAAGCTTGCTTGGTTGGCCAAAAAGGGCGTATGAATTTTTTCCTGAATATATTCAGGAAAAGACGCATACGTCCTTTTTGACCAAGTGCATCATTGTGGACGTTCTGCCTCTTTTCCTATGCTTTCACTGCAATTCCAGTCTACCTCCTGAAATCGGTTTTTTGCAATTCTGCCCCGCTTTCAAGTCCTCTTGGCAGCCTTACTTCAGTATATTTTTGACGATAGCTGTCATTTATAACTCTGCAGGTTTGTGAATTACAGTGCCCCTGAGCTCCTTTCTTCAACTCGCTTTCTTTTGAGCTGGCCGCAACACCGCAGGATGGCTTCAGGCCCTAATCTGGTTCCAGCACGGCACGCTGAGCCTTTGGTTAATTCCTCTTCCTGGTGGGAAATGAGAGTTAAATTTGCCCGTCCAGACACCTCCAGCTAGTCTCTCATTGGATCTCACTATTCCTGTTCATCTTCCGCAGAAATTGCAAACTGGGCCAAACAGGAGGTTAAAGGGACTGACTCTCCAAGTCGGGAGAGTGTTAGTAAAGCGTCCGGAATGTTGCACCCGAGTACCAGGGTACAAAAATTGAGACATATTTGAACACGTCTCCCAATCACATGGTTGATCATACTCTGGGTTCCACATGCATGTTTTAGCTGAAGGAAGAATACCTTAAACCTGGAGAGTTGAGACCCGTGGAATGGGTACCATGCAATATGACTTCAAAGGGTCTTCATTTGCTCACCGAACCTCTCCAATCCTATCACTGCTGCGTTTATGCCCCTGTACACACGCTTGATTCTCTTTTGGAGACATAGCAATCCATAGGTTTTAAGATACTTACTAGTCAGGTACATTCTTAGGCGTTTAATATGGGGTGTTCAGTCCATTTCGTTGAGCAAGGAGTAGCTCTTGTCTCTTCCATATTTGGCTTAAGGAAATTTATCTGTGCTCATTTCAATCTCTGGTTTTATGCAGCACCCCAACTCACCTTTCCCCTTAAGCAAGCATAAGTTGGTTTTCTAAATTTGAGACCCTGTTCTGTTTTGGAATTCAGTTCCTGTGTAGCCAAGTTTACATTCCGTGTATTAGTGATATCTTATGACGTTTCTTTTTCTGTGTGACTTATTTTAGTTAGAATCATCGTACCTGAATCCACTCATTATGCTGCTACGGGCCTGATGACATAGATTTCATTGCTGAGTGATACTGCATTGTACGTAAGTACCACAAGTTCTTTATCCATTTTCCACATTCTGTGATATTGAACTTGTACGGGAAACGAGGTTCTTGTAAACAGAGGCGTCCCAAACTTTGGGGTGGCTGTATCTTTTTTATTTTAATTTCCCTAAGCTATAGGACCATAAGTGGAAGTGCCCTAGGCTCTGTTGCTTTGTTTTTTAGATGTTTCAGGAAACACCATACACTTCTCCCGAGTGTCTGTTGGCAATTTACATCCCGCCCATCAGCATAACAAGGCTCCCAGTTCTCCATGGCCTGTCCTGCCTTGCTGGATTTTACACTTTTTTCAGATGGCCCTTTTGACCAGGGGGAAGTGAGACTTCATTGTAGTGCAGATTTCCTTTGCAAGCTTGCTTGGTTGGCCAAAAAGTGCGTATGCGTTTTTTCCTGAATAAATTCAGGAAAAAACGCATACACCCTTTTTGGCCAAGTGCATCATTGTGGACGTTCTGCCTCTTTTCCTATGGTTTCAATGCAATTCCAGTCTACCTCCTGAAATCGGTTTCCTGCAATTCTACCCCGCTTTCAAGTCCTCTTGGCAGCCTTACTTCAGTATAGTTTTGGATGATAGCTGTCATTTATAACTCTGCAGGTTTGTGAATTACAGTGCCCCTAAGCTCCTTTCTTCAACTCGCTTTCTTGTGACATGGCCGCAACACCGCAGGATGGCTTCAGGCCTTAATCTGGTCTGGCACGGCATGCTGAGCCTTTGGTTAATTCCTCTTCCTGGTGGGAAATGAGAGTTAAATTTGCCCGTCCAGACACCTCCAGCTAGTCTCTCATTGGTTCTCGCTATTCCTGTTCATCTTCCGCAGAAATTGCAAACTGGGCCAAACAGGAGGTTAAAGGGACTGACTCTCCAAGTCGGGAGAGTGTTAGTAAAGCATCTGGAATGTTGCACCCGAGTACCAGGGTACGAAAACTGAGACATATTTGAACACGTCTCCCGATCACATGGTTGATCATGCTCTAGGTTCCACATGCATGTTTTAGCTAAAGGAAGAATACCTTAAAACTGGGTAGTTGAAACCCGTGGAATGGGTACCATGCAATATGACTTCAAAGGGTCTTCATTTGCTCACCGAACGTCTCCAATCCTATCACTGCTGCGTTTATGCCCCTGTACACATGCTTGATTCTCTTTCGGAGACATAGCAATCCATAGGTTTTAAGATAATTACTAGTCTGGTACATTTTTAGGCGTTTAATATGGGGTGTTGAGTCCTTTTCGTTGAGCAAGGAGTAGCTCTTGTCTATTCCATATTTGGCTTAAGGAACTTTATCTGTGCTCATTTCAATCTCTGGTTTTATGCAGCATCCCAACTCAGCTTTCCCCTTAAGCAAGCATAAGTTGGTTTGCTAAATTTGAGACCCTGTTCTGTTCTGTAATTCAGTTCCTGTGTAGCCAAGTTTACATTCCGTGTATTAGTGATATCTTATGATGTTTCTTTTTCTGTGTGACTTATTTCAGTTAGAATCATCATACCTGAATCCACTCATTGTGCTCCTAAGGGCCTGATGACATAGATTTCATTGCTGAGTGATATTGCTTTGTAAGTAAATACCACAACTTCTTTATCCATTTTTCAATTTGTGCGATGTTGAACTTGTACTGTAAATGAGGTTCTTGTAAACAGAGCCGTTCCAAACTTTGGGGTGGCTGTGTCTTTTTGATTTTAATTTCCCTAAGCTATAGGACCATAAGTGGAAGTGCCCTAGGCTCTGTTGCTTTGTTTCTTGGATGTTTCAGGAAACACCATACACTTCTCCCGAGTGTCTGTTGGCAATTTACATCCCTTCCATCAGCATAACAAGGCTCCCAGTTCTCCATGGCCTGTCCTGCCTTTCTGGATTTTACACTTTTTTCAGATGGCCCTTTTGACTGGGGGGAAGTGAGACTTCATTGTAGTGCAGATTTCCTTTGCAAGCTTGCTTGGTTGGCCAAAAAGGGCGTATGCGTTTTTTCCTGAATATATTCAGGAAAAAACGCATACGCACTTTTTGGCCAAGTGCATCATTGTGGATGTTCTGCCTCTTTTCCTATGCTTTCAATGCAATTCCAGTCTACCTCCTGAAATCGGTTTCCTGCAATTCTGCCCCGCTTTCAAGTCCTCTTGGCAGCCTTACTTCAGTATATTTTTGGACGATAGCTGTCATTTATAACTCTGCAGGTTTGTGAATTACAGTGCCCCTGAGCTCCTTTCTTCAACTCGTTTTCTTTTGAGCTTGCCGCAACACCGCAGGATGGCTTCATGCCCTAATCTGGTTCCGGCACGGCACGCTGAGCCTTTGGTTAATTCCTCTTCCTGGTGGGAAATGAGAGTTAAATTTGCCCGTCCAGACACCTCCAGCTAGTCTCTCATTGGTTCTCGCTATTCCTGTTCATCTTCCGCAGAAATTGCAAACTGGGCCAAACAGGAGGTGAAAGGGACTGACTCTCCATGTCGGGAGAGTGTTAGTAAAGCGTCTGGAATGTTGCACCCGAGTACCAGGGGAGGAAAACTGAGACATATTTGAACACGTCTCCCGATCACATGGTTGATCATACTCTAGGTTCCACATGCATGTTGTAGCTGAAGGAAGAATACCTTAAACCTGGAGAGTTGAGACCCGTGGAATGGGTACCATGCAATATGACTTCAAAGGGTCTTCATTTGCTCACCGAACCTCTCCAATCCTATCACTGCTGCGTTTATGCCCCTGTACACATGCTTGATTCTCTTTTGGACACATAGCAATGCATAGGTTTTAAGATACTTACTAGTCAGGTACATTCTTAGGCGTTTAATATGGGGTGTTGAGTCCATTTCGTTGAGCAAGGAGTAGCTCTTGTCTATTCCATATTTGGCTAAAGGAACTTTATCTGTGCTCATTTCAATCTCTGGTTTTATGCAGCACCCCAACTCACCTTTCCCCTTAAGCAAGCATAAGTTGGTTTTCTAAATTTAGACCCTGTTCTGTTCTGTAATTCAGTTCCTGTGTAGCCAAGTTTACATTCCGTGTATTACTGATATCTTATGATGTTTCTTTTTCTGTGTGACTTATTTCAGTTAGAATCATCGTACCTGAATCCACTCATTATGCTGCTACGGGCCTGATGACATAGATTTCATTGCTGAGTGATACTGCATTGTACGTAAGTACCTCAAGTTCTTTATCCATTTTTCACTTTCTGTGATATTGAACTTGTACGGTAAACGAGGTTCTTGTAAACAGAGGCGTCCCAAACTTTGGGGTGGCTGTGTCTTTTTGATTTTAATTTACCTAAGCTATAGGACCATAAGTGGAAGTGCCCTAGGCTCTGTTGCTTTGTTTTTTAGATGTTTCAGGAAACACCATACACTTCTCCAGAGTGTCTGTTGGCAATTTACATCCCGCCCATCAGCATAACAAGGCTCCCAGTTCTCCATGGCCTGTCCTGCCTTTCTGGATTTTACACTTTTTTCAGATGGCCCTTTTGACCGGGGGGAAGTGAGACTTCATTGTAGTGCAGATTTCCTTTGCAAGCTTGCTTGGTTGGCCAAAAAGGGCGTATGTGTTTTTTCCTGAATATATTCAGGAAAAAACACATACGCCCTTTTTGGCCAAGTGCATCATTGTGGACGCTCTGCCTCGTTTCCTATGCTTTCAATGCAATTCCAGTCTACCTCCTGAAATCGGTTTCCTGCAATTCTGCCCCGCTTTCAAGTCCTCTTGGCAGCCTTATTTCAGTATATTTTTGGACGATAGCTGTCATTTATAACTCTGCAGGTTTGTGAATTACAGTGCCCCTGAGCTCCTTTCTTCAACTCGCTTTCTTGTGAGCTGGCTGCAACACCGCAGGATGGCTTCAGGTCCGAATCTGGTTCCAGCACGGCATACTGAGCCTTTGGTTAATTCCTCTTCCTGGTGGGAAATGAGAGTTAAATTTGCCCGTCCAGACACCTCCAGCTAGTCTCTCATTGGTTCTCGCTATTCCTGTTCATCTTCCGCAGAAATTGAAAACTGGGCCAAACAGGAGGTTAAAGGGACTGACTCTCCAAGTCGGGAGAGTGTTAGTAAAGCGTCTGGAATGTTGCACCCGAGTACCAGGGTACGAAAACTGAGACATATTTGAACACGTCTCCCGATCACATGGTTGATCATACTCTAGGTTCCACATGCATGTTGTACCTGAAGGAAGAATACCTTAAACCTGGGTAGTTGAAACCCGTGGAATGGGTACCATGCAATATGACTTCAAAGGGTCTTCATTTGCTCACCGAACCTCTCCAATCCTATCACTGCTGCGTTTATGCCCCTGTACACATGCTTGATTCTCTTTCGGAGTCATAGCAATCCATAGGTTTTAAGATACTTACTAGTCAGGTACATTCTTAGGCGTTTAATATGCGGTGTTGAGTCCATTTCGTTGAGCAAGGAGTAGCTCTTGTCTATTCCATATTTGGCTTAAGGAACTTTATCTGTGCTCATTTCAATCTCTGGTTTTATGCAGCACTCCAACTCACCTTTCCCCTTAAGCAAGCATAAGTTGGTTTTCTAAATTTGAGACCCTGTTCTGTTCTGTAATTCAGTTCCTGTGTAGCCAAGTTTACATTCCGTGTATTACTGATATCTTATGATGTTTCTTTTTCTGTGTGACTTATTTCAGTTAGAATCATCGTATCTGAATCCACTCATTATGCTGCTACGGGCCTGATGACATAGATTTCATTGCTGAGTGGTACTGCATTGTACGTAAGTACCACAAGTTCTTTATCCATTTTTCACTTTCTGTGATATTGAACTTGTACGGTAAACGAGGTTCTTGTAAACAGAGGCGTCCCAAATTTTGGGATGGCTGTGTCTTTTTGATTTTAATTTCCCTAAGCTATAGGACCATAAGTGGAAGTGCCCTAGGCTCTGTTGCTTTGTTTTTTAGATGTTTCAGGAAACACCATACACTTCTCCCGAGTGTCTCTTGGCAATTTACATCCCGCCCATCAGCATAACAAGGCTCCCAGTTCTCCATGGCCTGTCCTGCCTTTCTGGATTTTACACTTTTTTCAGATGGCCCTTTTGACCGGGGGGAAGTGAGACTTCATTGTAGTGCAGATTTCCTTTGCAAGCTTGCTTGGTTGGCCAAAAAGGGCGTATGCATTTTTTCCTGAATATATTCAGGAAAAGACGCATACGTCCTTTTTGGCCAAGTGCATCATTGTGGACGTTCTGCCTCTTTTCCTATGCTTTCAATGCAATTCCAGTCTACCTCCTGAAATCGGTTTCCTGCAATTCTGCCCCGCTTTCAAGTCCTTTTGGCAGCCTTACTTCAGTATATTTTTGACGATAGCTGTCATTTATAACTCTGCAGGTTTGTGAATTACAGTGCCCCTGAGCTCCTTTCTTCAACTCGCTTTCTTGTGACATGGCCGCAACACCCGTGGATGGCTTCAGGCCCTAATCTGGTTCCAGCACGGCACGCTGAGCCTTTGGTTAATTCCTCTTCCTGGTGGGAAATGAGAGTTAAATTTGCCCGTCCAGACACCTCCAGCTAGTCTCTCATTGGTTCTCGCTATTCCTGTTCATCTTCCGCAGAAATTGCAAACTGGGCCAAACAGGAGGTTAAAGGGACTGACTCTCTAAGTCGGGAGAGTGTTAGTAAGGCGTCTGGAATGTTGCACCCGAGTACCAGGGTACGAAAACTGAGACATATTTGAACACGTCTCCCGATCACATGGTTGATTATACTCTAGGTTCCACATGCATGTTTTAGCTGAATGAAGAATACCGTAAACCTGGGTAGTTGAAACCCTTGGAATGGGTACCATGCAATATGACTTTAAAGGGTCTTCATTTGCTCACCGAACCTCTCCAATCCTATCACTGCAGCGTTTATGCCCCTGTACACATGCTTGATTCTCTTTCGGAGACATAGCAATCCATAGGTTTTAAGATACTTACTAGTCAGGCACATTCTTAGGCGTTTAATATGCGGTGTTGAGTCCATTTCGTTGAGCAAGGAGTAGCTCTTGTCTATTCCATATTTGGCTTAAGGAACTTTATCTCTGCTCATTTCAGTCTCTGGTTTTATGCAGCACCCCAACTCACCTTTCCCCTTAAGCAAGCATAAGTTGGTTTTCTAAATTTGAGACCCTGTTCTGTTCTGTAATTCAGTTCCTGTGTAGCCAAGTTTACATTCCGTGTATTAGTGATATCTTATGATGTTTCTTTTTCTGTGTGACTTATTTCAGTTAGAATCATCATACCTGAATCCACTCATTGTGCTGCTAAGGGCCTGATGACATAGATTTCATTGCTGAGTGATATTGCTTTGTAAGTAAATACCACAACTTCTTTATCCATTTTTCACTTTCTGCGATGTTGAACTTGTACTGTAAACGAGGTTCTTGTAAACAGAGGCGTCCCAAACTTTGGGGTGGCTGTGTCTTTTTGATTTTAATTTCCCTAAGCTATAGAACCATAAGTGGAAGTGCCCTAGGCTCTGTTGCTTTGTTTTTTAGATGTTTCAGGAAACACCATACACTTCTCCCGAGTGTCTGTTGGCAATTTACATCCCGCCCATCAGCATAACAAGGCTCCCAGTTCTCCATGGCCTGTCCTGCCTTTCTGGATTTTACACTTTTTTCAGATGGCCCTTTTGACCGGGGGGAAGTGAGACTTCATTGTAGTGCAGATTTCCTTTGCAAGCTTGCTTGGTTGGCCAAAAAGGGCGTATGAATTTTTTCCTGAATATATTCAGGAAAAGACGCATACGTCCTTTTTGACCAAGTGCATCATTGTGGACGTTCTGCCTCTTTTCCTATGCTTTCACTGCAATTCCAGTCTACCTCCTGAAATCGGTTTTTTGCAATTCTGCCCCGCTTTCAAGTCCTCTTGGCAGCCTTACTTCAGTATATTTTTGACGATAGCTGTCATTTATAACTCTGCAGGTTTGTGAATTACAGTGCCCCTGAGCTCCTTTCTTCAACTCGCTTTCTTTTGAGCTGGCCGCAACACCGCAGGATGGCTTCAGGCCCTAATGTGGTTCCGGCACGGCACGCTGAGCCTTTGGTTATTTCCTCTTCCTGGTGGGAAATGAGAGTTAAATTTGCCCGTCCAGACACCTCCAGCTAGTCTCTCATTGGTTCTCCCTATTCCTGTTCATCTTCCGCAGAAATTGCAAACTGGGTCAAACAGGAGGTTAATGGGACTGACTCTCCAAGTGGGGAGAGCGTTAGTAAAGCGTCTGGAATGTTGCACCCGAGTACCAGGGTACGAAAACTGAGACATATTTGAACACGTCTCCCGTTCACACGGTTGATCATACTCTGGGTTCCACATGCATGTTTTAGCTGAAGGAAGAATACCTTAAACCTGGAGAGTTGAGACCCGTGGAATGGGTACCATGCAATATGACTTCAAAGGGTCTTCATTTGCTCACCGAACCTCTCCAATCCTTTCACTGCTGCGTTTATGCCCCTGTTCACACGCTTGATTCTCTTATGGAGACATAGCAATCCATAGGTTTTAAGATACTTACTAGTCAGGTACATTCTTAGGCGTTTAATATGCGGTGTTGAGTCCATTTCGTTGAGCAAGGAGTAGCTCTTGTCTATTCCATATTTGGCTTAAGGAACTTTATCTGTGCTCATTTCAATCTCTGGTTTTATGCAGCACCCCAACTCACCTTTC
Organism: Grampus griseus; assembly: GCF_964374135.1. Classification (NCBI taxonomy): domain Eukaryota; kingdom Metazoa; phylum Chordata; class Mammalia; order Artiodactyla; family Delphinidae; genus Grampus; species Grampus griseus. Next base: position 77,612 of record NW_028133101.1, on the reverse strand, counting down.
CCCTTAAGCAAGCATAAGTTGGTTTTCTAAATTTGAGACCCTGTTCTGTATTGGAATTCAGTTCCTGTGGAGCCAAGTTTACATTCCGTGTATTAGTGATATCTTATGATGTTTCTTTTTCTGTGTGACTTATTTCAGTTAGAATCATCGTACCTGAATCCACTCATTATGCTGCTACGGGCCTGATGACATAGATTTCATTGCTGAGTGATACTGCATTGTACGTAAGTACCTCAAGTTCTTTATCAATTTTTCACTTTCTGTGATATTGATCTTGTACGGTAAACGAGGTTCTTGTAAATAGAGGCGTCCCAAACTTTGGGGTGGCTGTATCTTGTTGATTTTAATTTCCCTAAGCTATAGGACCATAAGTGGAAGTGCCCTAGGCTCTGTTGCTTTGTTTTTTAGATGTTTCAGGAAACACCATACAATTCTCCAGAGTGTCTGTTGGCAATTTACATCCCGCCCATCAGCATAACAAGGCTCCCAGTTCTCCATGGCCTGTCCTGCTTTTCTGGATTTTACACTTTTTTCAGATGGCCCGTTTGACCGGGGGGAAGTGAGACTTCATTGTAGTGCAGATTTCCTTTGCAAGCTTGCTTGGTTGGCCAAAAAGGGCGTATGCATTTTTTCGTGAATATATTCAGGAAAAGACGCATACGTCCTTTTTGACCAAGTGCATCATTGTGGACGTTCTGCCTCTCTTCCTATGCTTTCAATGCAATTCCAGTCTACCTCCTGAAATCGGTTTCCTGCAATTCTGCCCCGCTTTCAAGTCCTCTTGGCAGCCTTACTTCAGTATATTTTTGACGATAGCTGTCATTTATAACTCTGCAGGTTTGTGAATTACAGTGCCCCTGAGCTCCTTTCTTCAACTCGCTTTCTTGTGACATGGCCGCAACACCCCAGGATGGCTTCAGGCCCTAATCTGGTTCCAGCACGGCACGCTGAGCCTTTGGTTAATTCCACTTCCTGGTGGGAAATGAGAGTTAAATTTGCCCGTCCAGACACCTCCAACTAGTCTCTCATTGGTTCTCGCTATTCCTGTTCATCTTCCACAGAAATTGCAAACTGGGCCAAACAGGAGGTTACAGGGACTGACTCTCCAAGTCGGGAGAGTGTTAGTAAAGCGTCTGGAATGTTGCACCCGAGTACCAGGGTACGAAAACTGAGACATATTTGAACACGTCTCCCGATCACATGGTTGATCATACTCTAGGTTCCACATGCATGTTTTAGCTGAATGAAGAATACCGTAAACCTGGGTAGTTGAAACCCGTGGAATGGGTACCATGCAATATGACTTTAAAGGGTCTTCATTTGCTCACCGAACCTCTCCAATCCTATCACTGCTGCGTTTATGCCCCTGTACACATGCTTGATTCTCTTTCGGAGACATAGCAATCCATAGGTTTTAAGATACTTACTAGTCAGGCACATTCTTAGGCGTTTAATATGCGGTGTTGAGTCCATTTCGTTGAGCATGGAGTAGCTCTTGTCTATTCCATATTTGGCTTAAGGAACTTTATCTGTGCTCATTTCAATCTCTGGTTTTATGCAGCACCCCAACTCACCTTTCCCCTTAAGCAAGCATAAGTTGGTTCTCTAAATTTGAGACCCTGTTCTGTTCTGTAATTCAGTTCCTGTGTAGCCAAGTTTACATTCCGTGTATTAGTGATATCTTATGATGTTTCTTTTTCTGTGTGACTTATTTCAGTTAGAATCATCGTACCTGAATCCACTCATTGTGCTGCTAAGGGCCTGATGACATAGATTTCATTGTTGAGTGATATTGCTTTGTAAGTAAATACCACAACTTCTTTATCCATTTTTCACTTTCTGCGATGTTGAACTTGTACTGTAAACGAGGTTCTTGTAAACAGAGGGGTCCCAAACTTTGGGGTGGCTGTGTCTTTTTGATTTTAATTTCCCTAAGCTATAGGACCATAAGTGGAAGTGCCCTAGGCTCTGTTGCTTTGTTTTTTAGATGTTTCAGGAAACACCATACACTTCTCCCGAGTGTCTGTTGGCAATTTACATCCCGCCCATCAGCATAACAAGGCTCCCAGTTCTCCATGGCCTGTCCTGCTTTTCTGGATTTTACACTTTTTTCAGATGGCCCTTTTGACCGGGGGGAAGTGAGACTTCATTGTACTGTAGATTTCCTTTGCAAGCTTGCTTGGTTGGCCAAAAACTGCGTATGCATTTTTTCCTGAATATATTCAGGAAAAGACGCATACGCCCTTTTTGGCCAAGTGCATCATTGTGGACGTTCTGCCTCTTTTCCTATGCTTTCAATGCAATTCCAGTCTACCTCCTGAAATCAGTTTCCTGCAATTCTGCCCCGCTTTCAAGTCCTCTTGGCAGCCTTATTTCAATATATTTTTGGACGATAGCTGTCATTTATAACTCTGCAGGTTTGTGAATTACAGTGCCCCTGAGCTCCTTTCTTCAACTCGCTTTCTTGTGAGCTGGCCGCAACACCGCAGGATGGCTTCAGGCCCGAATCTGGTTCCAGCACGGCATGCTGAGCCTTTGGTTAATTCCTCTTCCTGGTGGGAAATGAGAGTTAAATTTGCCCGTCCAGACATCTCCAGCTAGTCTCTCATTGGTTCTCGCTATTCCTGTTCATCTTCCGCAGAAATTGCAAACTGGGCCAAACAGGAGGTTAAAGGGACTGACTCTCCAAGTCGGGAGAGTGTTAGTAAAGCGTCTGGAATGTTGCACCCGAGTACCAGGGTACGAAAACTGAGACATATTTGAACACATCTCCCGATCACATGGTTGATCATACTCTAGGTTCCACATGCATGTTGTACCTGAAGGAAGAATACCTTAAACCTGGGTAGTTGAAACCCGTGGAATGGGTACCATGCAATATGACTTCAAAGGGTCTTCATTTGCTCACCGAACGTCTCCAATCCTATCACTGCTGCGTTTATGCCCCTGTACACATGCTTGATTCTCTTTCGGAGACATAGCAATCCATAGGTTTTAAGATACTTACTAGACAGGTACATTCTTAGGCGTTTAATATGCGGTGTTGAGTCCATTTCGTTGAGCAAGGAGTAGCTCTTGTCTATTCCATATTTGGCTTAAGGAACTTTATCTGTGCTCATTTCAATCTCTGGTTTTATGCAGCACCCCAACTCACCTTTCCCCTTAAGCAAGCATAAGTTGGTTTTCTAAATTTGAGACCCTGTTCTGTTCTGTAATTCAGTTCCTGTGTAGCCAAGTTTACATTCCGTGTATTACTGATATCTTATGATGTTTCTTTTTCTGTGTGACTTATTTCAGTTAGAATCATCGTACCTGAATCCACTCATTATGCTGCTACAGGCCTGATGACATAGATTTCATTGCTGAGTGGTACTGCATTGTACGTAAGTACGAGTTCTTTATCCATTTTTCACTTTCTGTGATATTGAACTTGTACGGTAAACGAGGTTCTTGTAAACAGAGGCATCCCAAACTTTGGGGTGGCTGTATCTTTTTGATTTTAATTTCCCTAAGCTATAGGACCATAAGTGGAACTGCCCTAGGCTCTGTTGCTTTGTTTTTTAGATGTTTCAGGAAATACCATACACTTCTCCCGAGTGTCTGTTGGCAATTTACATCCCGCCCATCAGCATAACAAGGCTCCCAGTTCTCCATGGCCTGTCCTGCCTTTCTGGATTTTACACTTTTTTCAGATGGCCCTTTTGACCGGGGGGAAGTGAGACTTCATTGTAGTGCAGATTTCCTTTGCAAGCTTGCTTGGTTGGCCAAAAAGGGCGTATGCGTTTTTTCCTGAATATATTCAGGAAAAGACGCATATGTCCTTTTTGGCCCAGTGCATCATTGTGGACGTTCTGCCTCTTTTCCTATGCTTTCAATGCAATTCCAGTCTACCTCCTGAAATCGGTTTCCTGCAATTCTGCCCCGCTTTCAAGTCCTCTTGGCAGCCTTACTTCAGTATATTTTTGACGATAGCTGTCATTTATAACTCTGCAGGTTTGTGAATTACAGTGCCCCTGAGCTCCTTTCTTCAACTCGCTTTCTTGTGACATGGCCGCAACACCCCAGGATGGCTTCAGGCCCTAATCTGGTTCCAGCACGGCACGCTGAGCCTTTGGTTAATTCCACTTCCTGGTGGGAAATGAGAGTTAAATTTGCCCGTCCAGACACCTCCAACTAGTCTCTCATTGGTTCTCGCTATTCCTGTTCATCTTCCACAGAAATTGCAAACTGGGCCAAACAGGAGGTTACAGGGACTGACTCTCCAAGTCGGGAGAGTGTTAGTAAAGCGTCTGGAATGTTGCACCCGAGTACCAGGGTACGAAAACTGAGACATATTTGAACACGTCTCCCGATCACATGGTTGATCATACTCTAGGTTCCACATGCATGTTTTAGCTGAATGAAGAATACCGTAAACCTGGGTAGTTGAAACCCGTGGAATGGGTACCATGCAATATGACTTTAAAGGGTCTTCATTTGCTCACCGAACCTCTCCAATCCTATCACTGCTGCGTTTATGCCCCTGTACACATGCTTGATTCTCTTTCGGAGACATAGCAATCCATAGGTTTTAAGATACGTACTAGTCAGGCACATTCTTAAGCGTTTAATATGCGGTGTTGAGTCCATTTCGTTGAGCAAGGAGTAGCTCTTGTCTATTCCATATTTGGCTTAAGGAACTTTATCTGTGCTCATTTCAATCTCTGGTTTTATGCAGCACCCCAACTCACCTTTCCCCTTAAGCAAGCATAAGTTGGTTTTCTAAATTTGAGACCCTGTTCTGTTCTGTAATTCAGTTCCTGTGTAGCCAAGTTTACATTCCGTGTATTAGTGATATCTTATGATATTTCTTTTTCTGTGTGACTTATTTCAGTTAGAATCATCGTACCTGAATCCACTCATTGTGCTGCTAAGGGCCTGATGACATAGATTTCATTGCTGAGTGATATTGCTTTGTAAGTAAATACCACAACTTCTTTATCCATTTTTCACTTTCTGCGATGTTGAACTTGTACTGTAAACGAGGTTCTTGTAAACAGAGGGGTCCCAAACTTTGGGGTGGCTGTGTCTTTTTGATTTTAATTTCCCTAAGCTATAGGACCATAAGTGGAAGTGCCCTAGGCTCTGTTGCTTTGTTTTTTAGTTGTTTCAGGAAACACCATACACTTCTCCCGAGTGTCTGTTGGCAATTTACATCCCGCCCATCAGCATAACAAGGCTCCCAGTTCTCCATGGCCTGTCCTGCTTTTCTGGATTTTACACTTTATTCAGATGGCCCTTTTGACTGGGGGCAAGTGAGACTTCATTGTACTGTAGATTTCCTTTGCAAGCTTGCTTGGTTGGCCAAAAACTGCGTATGCATTTTTTCCTGAATATATTCAGGAAAAGACGCATACGCCCTTTTTGGCCAAGTGCATCATTGTGGACGTTCTGCCTCTTTTCCTATGCTTTCAATGCAATTCCAGTCTACCTCCTGAAATCGGTTTCCTGCAATTCTGCCCCGCTTTCAAGTCCTCTTGGCAGCCTTATTTCAATATATTTTTGGACGATAGCTGTCATTTATAACTCTGCAGGTTTGTGAATTACAGTGCCCCTGAGCTCCTTTCTTCAACTCGCTTTCTTGTGAGCTGGCCGCAACACCGCAGGATGGCTTCAGGCCCGAATCTGGTTCCAGCACGGCATGCTGAGCCTTTGGTTAATTCCTCTTCCTGGTGGGAAATGAGAGTTAAATTTGCCCGTCCACACACCTCCAGCTAGTCTCTCATTGGTTCTCGCTATTCCTGTTCATCTTCCGCAGAAATTGCAAACTGGGCCAAACAGGAGGTTAAAGGGACTGACTCTCCAAGTCGGGAGAGTGTTAGTAAAGCGTCTGGAATGTTGCACCCGAGTACCAGGGTACGAAAACTGAGACATATTTGAACACATCTCCCGATCACATGGTTGATCATACTCTAGGTTCCACATGCATGTTGTAGCTGAAGGAAGAATACCTTAAACCTGGGTAGTTGAAACCCGTGGAATGGGTACCATGCAATATGACTTCAAAGGGTCTTCATTTGCTCACCGAACGTCTCCAATCCTATCACTGCTGCGTTTATGCCCCTGTACACATGCTTGATTCTCTTTCGGAGACATAGCAATCCATAGGTTTTAAGATACTTACTAGTCAGGTACATTCTTAGGCGTTTAATATGCGGTGTTGAGTCCATTTCGTTGAGCAAGGAGTAGCTCTTGTCTATTCCATATTTGGCTTAAGGAACTTTATCTGTGCTCATTTCAATCTCTGCTTTTATGCAGCCCCCCAACTCACCTTTCCCCTTAAGCAAGCATAAGTTGGTTTTCTAAATTTGAGACCCTGTTCTGTTCTGTAATTCAGTTCCTGTGTAGCCAAGTTTACATTCCGTGTATTACTGATATCTTATGATGTTTCTTTTTCTGTGTGACTTATTTCAGTTAGAATCATCGTACCTGAATCCACTCATTATGCTGCTACAGGCCTGATGACATAGATTTCATTGCTGAGTGGTACTGCATTGTACGTAAGTACCACGAGTTCTTTATCCATTTTTCACTTTCTGTGATATTGAACTTGTACGGTAAACGAGGTTCTTGTAAACAGAGGCATCCCAAACTTTGGGGTGGCTGTATCTTTTTGATTTTAATTTCCCTAAGCTATAGGACCATAAGTGGAAGTGCCCTAGGCTCTGTTGCTTTGTTTTTTAGATGTTTCAGGAAACACCATACACTTCTCCCGAGTGTCTGTTGGCAATTTACATCCCGCCCATCAGCATAACAAGGCTCCCAGTTCTCCATGGCCTGTCCTGCCTTTCTGGATTTTACACTTTTTTCAGATGGCCCTTTTGACCGGGGGGAAGTGAGACTTCATTGTAGTGCAGATTTCCTTTGCAAGCTTGCTTGGTTGGCCAAAAAGGGCGTATGCGTTTTTTCCTGAATATATTCAGGAAAAGACGCATACGTCCTTTTTGGCCCAGTGCATCATTGTGGACGTTCTGCCTCTTTTCCTATGCTTTCAATGCAATTCCAGTCTACCTCCTGAAATCGGTTTCCTGCAATTCTGCCCCGCTTTCAAGTCCTCTTGGCAGCCTTACTTCAGTATATTGTTGACGATAGCTGTCATTTATAACTCTGCAGGTTTGTGAATTACAGTGCCCCTGAGCTCCTTTCTTCAACTCGCTTTCTTGTGACATGGCCGCAACACCCCAGGATGGCTTCAGGCCCTAATCTGGTTCCAGCACGGCACGCTGAGCCTTTGGTTAATTCCACTTCCTGGTGGGAAATGAGAGTTAAATTTGCCCGTCCAGACACCTCCAACTAGTCTCTCATTGGTTCTCGCTATTCCTGTTCATCTTCCACAGAAATTGCAAACTGGGCCAAACAGGAGGTTACAGGGACTGACTCTCCAAGTCGGGAGAGTGTTAGTAAAGCGTCTGGAATGTTGCACCCGAGTACCAGGGTACGAAAACTGAGACATATTTGAACACGTCTCCCGATCACATGGTTGATCATACTCTACGTTCCACATGCATGTTTTAGCTGAAGGAAGAATACCTTAAACCTGAGTATTTGAAACCCGTGTAATGAGTACCATGCAATATGACTTCAAAGGGTCTTCATTTGCTCATCGAACCTCTCCAATCCTATCACTGCTACGTTTAATCCCCTGTACACATGCTTGATTCTCTTTTGGAGACATAGCAATCCATAGGTTTTAAGATACTTACTAGTCAGGTACATTCTTAGGCGTTTAATATGGGGTGTTGAGTCCATTTCGTTGAGCAAGGAGTAGCTCTTGTCTATTCCATATTTGGCTTAAGGAACTTTATCTGTGCTCATTTCAATCTCTGCTTTTATGCAGCACCCCAACTCACCTTTCCCCTTAAGCAAGCATAAGTTGGTTTTCTAAATTTGAGACCCTGTTCTGTTTTGGAATTCAGTTCCTGTGTAGCCAAGTTTACATTCCGTGTATTAGTGATATCTTATGATGTTTCTTTTTCTGTGAGACTTATTTCAGTTAGAATCATCGTACCTGAATCCACTCATTATGCTGCTACGGGCCTGATGACATAGATTTCATTGCTGAGTGATACTGCATTGTACGTAAGTACCACAAGTTCTTTATCCATTTTTCAATTTCTGTGATATTGAACTTGTATGGTAAACGAGGTTCTTGTAAACAGAGGCGTCCCAAATTTTGGGGTGGCTGTGTCTTTTTGATTTTAATTTCCCTAAGCTATAGGACCATAAGGGGAAGTGCCCTAGGCTCTGTTGCTTTGTTTCTTAGATGTTTCAGGAAACACCATACACTTCTCCCGAGTGTCTGTTGGCAATTTACATCCCGCCCATCAGCTCAACAAGGCTCCCAGTTCTCCATGGCCTGTCCTGCCTTTCTGGATTTTACACTTTTTTCAGATGGCCCTTTTGACCGGGGGGAAGTGAGACTGCATTGTAGTGCAGATTTCCTTTGCAAGTTTGCTTGGTTGGCCAAAAAGGGCCTATGCGTTTTTTCCTGAATATATTCAGGAAAAAACGCATAGGCCCTTTTTGGCCAAGTGCATCATTGTGGACGTTCTGCCTCTTTTCCTATGCTTTCAATGCAATTCCAGTCTACCTCCTGAAATCGGTTTCCTGCAATTCTGCCCCGCTTTCAAGTCCTCTTGGCAGCCTTACTTCAGTATATTTTTGGACGATAGCTGTCATTTATAACTCTGCAGGTTTGTGAATTACAGTGCCCCTGAGCTCCTTTCTTCAACTCGCTTTCTTGTGACCTGACCGCAACACCGCAGGATGGCTTCAGGCCCTAATCTGGTTCCGGCACGGCACGCTGAGCCTTTGGTTAATTCCTCTTCCTGGTGGGAAATGAGAGTTAAATTTGCCCGTCCAGACACTTCCAGCTAGTCTCTCATTGGTTCTCGCTATTCCTGTTCATCTTCCGCAGAAATTGCAAACTGGGCCAAACAGGAGGTTAAAGGGACTGACTCTCCAAGTGGGGAGAGTGTTAGTAAAGCGTCTGGAATGTTGCACCCGAGTACCAGGGTACGAACACTGAGACATATTTGAACACGTCTCCCGATCACATGGTTGATCATACTCTAGGTTCCACATGCATGTTTTAGCTGAAGGAAGAATACCTTAAACCTGGGTAGTTGAAACCCGTGGAGTGGGTACCATGCAATATGACTTCAAAGGGTCTTCATTTGCTCACCGAACCTCTCCAATCCTATCACTGCTGCGTTTATGCCCCTGTACACACGCTTGATTCTCTTTCGGAGACATAGCAATCCATAGGTTTTAAGATACTTACTAGTCAGGTACATTCTTAGGCGTTTAATATGCAGTGTTGAGTCCATTTCGTTGAGCAAAGAGTAGCTCTTGTCTATTCCATATTTGGCTTAAGGAACTTTATCTGTGCTCATTTCAATCTCTGGTTTTATGCAGCACCCCAACTCACCTTTCCCCTTAAGCAAGCATAAGTTGGTTTTCTAAATTTGAGCCCCTGTTCTGTTCGGTAATTCAGTTCCTGTGTAGCCAAGTTTACATTCCGTGTATTAGTGATATCTTATGATGTTTCTTTTTCTGTGTGACTTATTTCAGTTAGAATCATCATACCTGAATCCACTCATTGTGCTGCTAAGGGCCTGATGACATAGATTTTATTGCTGAGTGATATTGCTTTGTAAGTAAATACCACAACTTCTTTATCCATTTTTCACTTTCTGCGATGTTGAACTTGTACTGTAAACAAGGTTCTTGTAAAGAGAGGCGTCCCAAACTTTGGGGTGGCTGTGTCTTTTTGATTTTAATTTCCCTAAGCTATAGGACCATAAGTGGAAGTGCCCTAGGCTCTGTTGCTTTGTTTTTTAGATGTTTCAGGAAACACCATACACTTCTCCCGAGTGTCTGTTGGCAATTTACATCCCGCCCATCAGCATAACAAGGCTCCCAGTTCTCCATGGCCTGTCCTGCCATGCTGGATTTTACACTTTTTTCAGATGGCCCTTTTGACCGGGGGGAAGTGAGACTTCATTGTAGTGCAGATTTCCTTTGCAAGCTTGCTTGGTTGGCCAAAAAGGGCGTATGCGTTTTTTCATGAATATATTCAGGAAAAAACGCATACGCCCTTTTTGGCCAAGTGCATCATTGTGGACGTTCTGCCTCTTTTCCTATGCTTTCAATGCAATTCCAGTCTACCTCCTGAAATCGGTTTCCTGCAATTCTGCCCCGCTTTCAAGTCCTCTTGGCAGCCTTACTTCAGTATATTTTTGGACGATAGCTGTCATTTATAACTCTGCAGGTTTGTGAATTACAGTGCCCCTGAGCTCCTTTCTTCAACTCGCTTTCTTGTGACCTGGCCGCAACACCGCAGGATGGCTTCAGGCCCTAATCTGGTTCCGGCACGGCACGCTGAGCCTTTGGTTAATTCCTCTTCCTGGTGGGAAATGAGAGTTAAATTTGCCCGTCCAGACACCTCCAGCTAGTCTCTCATTGGTTCTCGCTATTCCTGTTCATCTTCCGCAGAAATTGCAAACTGGGCCAAACAGGAGGTTAAAGGGACTGACTCTCCATGTCGGGAGAGTGTTAGTAAAGCATGTGGAATGTTGCACCCGAGTATCAGAGTACGAAAACTGAGACATATTTAAACACGTCTCCCGATCACATGGTTGATCATACTCTAGGTTCCACATGCATGTTTTAGCTGAAGGAAGAATACCTTAAACCTGGGTAGTTGAAACCCTTGGAATGGGTACCATGCAATAGGACTTCAAAGGGTCTTCATTTGCTCACCGAACCTCTCCAATCCTATCACTGCTGCATTTATGCCCCTGTACACATGCTTGATTCTCTTTCGGAGACATAGCAATTCATAGGTTTTAAGATACTTACTAGTCAGGTACATTCTTAGGCGTTTAATATGCGGTGTTGAGTCCATTTTGTTGAGCAAGGAGTAGCTCTTGTCTATTCCATATTTGGCTTAAGGAACTTTATCTGTGCTCATTTCAATCTCTGGTTTTATGCAGCACCCCAACTCACCTTTCCCCTTAAGCAAGCATAAGTTGGTTTTCTAAATTTGAGACCCTGTTCTGTTCTGTAATTCAGTTCCTGTGTAGCCAAGTTTACATTCTGTGTATTACAGATATCTTATGATGTTTCTTTTTCTGTGTGACTTATTTCAGTTAGAATCATCATACCTGAATCCACTCATTGTGCTGCTAAGGGCCTGATTACATAGATTTCATTGCTGAGTGATATTGCTTTGTAAGTAAATACCACAACTTCTTTATCCATTTTTCACTTTCTGCAATGTTGAACTTGTACTGTAAACGAGTTTCTTGTAAACAGAGGCGTCCCAAACTTTGGGGTGGCTGTGTCTTTTTGATTTTAATTTCCCGAAGCTATAGGACCATAAGTGGAAGTGCCCTAGGCTCTGTTGCTTTGTTTCTTAGATGTTTCAGGAAACACCATACACTTCTCCAGAGTGTCTGTTGGTAATTTACATCCCGCCCATCAGCATAACAAGGCTCCCAGTTCTCCATGGCCTGTCCTGCCTTTCTGGATTTTACACTTTTTTCAGATGGCCCTTTTGACCGGGGGGAAGTGAGACTTCATTGTAGTGTAGATTTCCTTTGCAAGTTTGCTTGGTTGGCCAAAAAGGGCGTATGCGTTTTTTCCTGAATATATTCAGGAAAAAACGCATACGCCCTTTTTGGCCAAGTGCATCATTGTGGACGTTCTGCCTCTTTTCCTATGCTTTCAATGCCATTCCAGTCTACCTCCTGAAATCGGTTTCCTGCAATTCTGCCCCGCTTTCAAGTCCTCTTGGCAGCCTTACTTCAGTATATTTTTGGACGAGAGCTCTCATTTATAACTCTGCAGGTTTGTGAATTACAGTGCCCCTGAGCTCCTTTCTTCAACTCGCTTTCTTGTGAGCTGGCCGCAACACCGCAGGATGGCTTCAGGCCCTAATCTGGTTCCGGCACGGCACACTGAGCCTTTGGTTATTTCCTCTTCCTGGTGGGAAATGAGAGTTAAATTTGCCCGTCCAGACACCTCCAGCTAGTCTCTCATTGGTTCTCCCTATTCCTGTTCATCTTCCGCAGAAATTGCAAACTGGGCCAAACAGGAGGTTAAAGGGACTGACTCTCCAAGTGGGGAGAGTGTTAGTAAAGCATCTGGAATGTTGCACCCGAGTACCAGGGGAGGAAAACTGAGACATATTTGAACACGTCTCCCGATCACACGGTTGATCATACTCTGGGTTCCACATGCATGTTTTAGCTGAAGGAAGAATACCTTAAACCTGGAGAGTTGAGACCCGTGGAATAGGTACCATGCAATATGACTTCAAAGGGTCTTCATTTGCTCACCGAACCTCTCCAATCCTATCACTGCTGCGTTTATGCCCCTGTACACACGCTTGATTCTCTTTTGGAGACATAGCAATCCATAGGTTTTAAGATACTTACTACTCAGGTACATTCTTAGGCGTTTAATATGGGGTGTTGAGTCCATTTTGTTGAGCAAGGAGTAGCTCTTGTCTATTCCATATTTGGCTTAAGGAACTTTATCTGTGCTCATTTCAATCTCTGGTTTTATGCAGCACCCCAACTCACCTTTCCCCTTAAGCAAGCATAAGTTGGTTTTCTAAATTTGAGACCCTGTTCTGTTTTGGAATTCAGTTCCTGTGTAGCCAAGTTTACATTCCGTGTATTAGTGATATCTTATGATGTTTCTTTTTCTGTGTGACTTATTTCAGTTAGAATCATCGTACTTGAATCCACTCATTATGCTGCTACGGGCCTGATGACATAGATTTCATTGCTGAGTGATACTGCATTGTACATAAGTACCACAAGTTCTTTATCCATTTTTCAATTTCTGTGATATTGAACTTGTACGGTAAACGAGGTTCTTGTAAACAGAGGCGTCCCAAATTTTGGGGTGGCTGTGTCTTTTTGATTTTAATTTCCCTAAGCTATAGGACCATAAGGGGAAGTGCCCTAGGCTCTGTTGCTTTGTTTCTTAGATGTTTCAGGAAACACCATACACTTCTCCCGAGTGTCTGTTGGCAATTTACATCCCGCCCATCAGCTCAACAAGGCTCCCAGTTCTCCATGGCCTGTCCTGCCTTTCTGGATTTTACACTTTTTTCAGATGGCCCTTTTGACCGGGGGGAAGTGAGACTTCATTGTAGTGCAGATTTCCTTTGCAAGTTTGCTTGGTTGGCCAAAAAGGGCGTATGCGTTTTTTCCTGAATATATTCAGGAAAAAACGCATACGCCCTTTTTGGCCAAGTGCATCATTGTGGACGTTCTGCCTCTTTTCCTATGCTTTCAATGCAATTCCAGTCTACCTCCTGAAATCGGTTTCCTGCAATTCTGCCCCGCTTTCAAGTCCTCTTGGCAGCCTTACTTCAGTATATTTTTGGACGATAGCTGTCATTTATAACTCTGCAGGTTTGTGAATTACAGTGCCCCTGAGCTCCTTTCTTCAACTCGCTTTCTTGTGACCTGGCCGCAACACCGCAGGATGGCTTCAGGCCCTAATCTGGTTCCGGCACGGCACGCTGAGCCTTTGGTTATTTCCTCTTCCTGGTGGGAAATGAGAGTTAAATTTGCCCGTCCAGACACCTCCAGCTAGTCTCTCATTGGTTCTCACTATTCCTGTTCATCTTCCGCAGAAATTGCAAACTGGGCCAAACAGGAGGTTAAAGGCGCTGACTCTCCAAGTGGGGAGAGTTAGTAAAGCGTCTGGAATGTTGCACCCGAGTACCAGGGGAGGAAAACTGAGACATATTTGAACACGTCTCCCGTTCACACGGTTGATCATACTCTGGGTTCCACATGCATGTTTTAGCTGAAGGAAGAATACCTTAAACCTGGAGAGTTGAGACCCGTGTAATGGGTACCATGCAATATGACTTCAAAGGGTCTTCATTTGCTCACCGAATCTCTCCAATCCTATCACTGCTGCGTTTATGCCCCTGTACACACGCTTGATTCTCTTTTGGAGACATAGCAATCCATAGGTTTTAAGATACTTACTAGTCAGGTACATTCTTAAGCGTTTAATATGGGGTGTTGAGTCCATTTCGTTGAGCAAGGAGTAGCTCTTGTCTATTCCATATTTGGCTTAAGGAACTTTATCTGTGCTCATTTCAATCTCTGGTTTTATGCAGCACCCCAACTCACCTTTCCCCTTAAGCAAGCATAAGTTGGTTTTCTAAATTTGAGACCCTGTTCTGTTCTGTAATTCAGTTCCTGTGTAGCCAAGTTTACATTCCGTGTATTACTGATATCTTAGGATGTTTCTTTTTCTATGTGAATTATTTCAGTTAGAATCATCGTACCTGAATCCACTCATTATGCTGCTACGGGCCTGATGACATAGATTTCATTGCTGAGTGATACTGCATTGTACGTAAGTACCACAAGTTCTTTATCCATTTTTCACTTTCTGTGATATTGAACTTGTACGGTAAACGAGGTTCTTGTAAACAGAGGCGTCCCAAATTTTGGGGTGGCTGTGTCTTTTTGATTTTAATTTCCCTAAGCTATAGGACCATAAGGGGAAGTGCCCTAGGCTCTGTTGCTTTGTTTCTTAGATGTTTCAGGAAACACCATACACTTCTCCCGAGTGTCTGTTGGCAATTTACATCCCGCCCATCAGCATAACAAGGCTCCCAGTTCTCCATGGCCTGTGCTGCCTTTCTGGATTTTACACTTTTTTCAGATGGCCCTTTTGACCGGGGGGAAGTGAGACTTCATTGTAGTGCAGATTTCCTTTGCAAGTTTGCTTGGTTGGCCAAAAAGGGCGTATGCGTTTTTTCCTGAATATATTCAGGAAAAAACGCATACGCCCTTTTTGGCCAAGTGCATCATTGTGGACGTTCTGCCTCTTTTCCTATGCTTTCAATGCAATTCCAGTCTACCTCCTGAAATCGGTTTCCTGCAATTCTGCCCCGCTTTCAAGTCCTCTTGGCAGCCTTACTTCAGTATATTTTTGGACGATAGCTGTCATTTATAACTCTGCAGGTTTGTGAATTACAGTGCCCCTGAGCTCCTTTCTTCAACTCGCTTTCTTTTGAGCTGGTCACAACACCGCAGGATGGCTTCAGGCCCTAATCTGGTTCCGGCACGGCACGCTGAGCCTTTGGTTAATTCCTCTTCCTGGTGGGAAATGAGAGTTAAATTTGCCCGTCCAGACACTTCCAGCTAGTCTCTCATTGGTTCTCGCTATTCCTGTTCATCTTCCGCAGAAATTGCAAACTGGGCCAAACAGGAGGTTAAAGGGACTGACTCTCCAAGTGGGGAGAGTGTTAGTAAAGCGTCTGGAATGTTGCACCCGAGTACCAGGGTACGAACACTGAGACATATTTGAACACGTCTCCCGATCACATGGTTGATCATACTCTAGGTTCCACATGCATGTTTTAGCTGAAGGAAGAATACCTTAAACCTGGGTAGTTGAAACCCGTGGAGTGGGTACCATGCAATATGACTTCAAAGGGTCTTCATTTGCTCACCGAACCTCTCCAATCCTATCACTGCTGCGTTTATGCCCCTGTACACACGCTTGATTCTCTTTCGGAGACATAGCAATCCATAGGTTTTAAGATACTTACTAGTCAGGTACATTCTTAGGCGTTTAATATGCAGTGTTGAGTCCATTTCGTTGAGCAAAGAGTAGCTCTTGTCTATTCCATATTTGGCTTAAGGAACTTTATCTGTGCTCATTTCAATCTCTGGTTTTATGCAGCACCCCAACTCACCTTTCCCCTTAAGCAAGCATAAGTTGGTTTTCTAAATTTGAGCCCCTGTTCTGTTCGGTAATTCAGTTCCTGTGTAGCCAAGTTTACATTCCGTGTATTAGTGATATCTTATGATGTTTCTTTTTCTGTGTGACTTATTTCAGTTAGAATCATCATACCTGAATCCACTCATTGTGCTGCTAAGGGCCTGATGACATAGATTTTATTGCTGAGTGATATTGCTTTGTAAGTAAATACCACAACTTCTTTATCCATTTTTCACTTTCTGCGATGTTGAACTTGTACTGTAAACAAGGTTCTTGTAAAGAGAGGCGTCCCAAACTTTGGGGTGGCTGTGTCTTTTTGATTTTAATTTCCCTAAGCTATAGGACCATAAGTGGAAGTGCCCTAGGCTCTGTTGCTTTGTTTTTTAGATGTTTCAGGAAACACCATACACTTCTCCCGAGTGTCTGTTGGCAATTTACATCCCGCCCATCAGCATAACAAGGCTCCCAGTTCTCCATGGCCTGTCCTGCCATGCTGGATTTTACACTTTTTTCCGATGGCCCTTTTGACCGGGGGGAAGTGAGACTTCATTGTAGTGCAGATTTCCTTTGCAAGCTTGCTTGGTTGGCCAAAAAGGGCGTATGCGTTTTTTCATGAATATATTCAGGAAAAAACGCATACGCCCTTTTTGGCCAAGTGCATCATTGTGGACGTTCTGCCTCTTTTCCTATGCTTTCAATGCAATTCCAGTCTACCTCCTGAAATCGGTTTCCTGCAATTCTGCCCCGCTTTCAAGTCCTCTTGGCAGCCTTACTTCAGTATATTTTTGGACGATAGCTGTCATTTATAACTCTGCAGGTTTGTGAATTACAGTGCCCCTGAGCTCCTTTCTTCAACTCGCTTTCTTGTGACCTGGCCGCAACACCGCAGGATGGCTTCAGGCCCTAATCTGGTTCCGGCACGGCACGCTGAGCCTTTGGTTAATTCCTCTTCCTGGTGGGAAATGAGAGTTAAATTTGCCCGTCCAGACACCTCCAGCTAGTCTCTCATTGGTTCTCGCTATTCCTGTTCATCTTCCGCAGAAATTGCAAACTGGGCCAAACAGGAGGTTAAAGGGACTGACTCTCCATGTCGGGAGAGTGTTAGTAAAGCATGTGGAATGTTGCACCCGAGTATCAGAGTACGAAAACTGAGACATATTTAAACACGTCTCCCGATCACATGGTTGATCATACTCTAGGTTCCACATGCATGTTTTAGCTGAAGGAAGAATACCTTAAACCTGGGTAGTTGAAACCCTTGGAATGGGTACCATGCAATAGGACTTCAAAGGGTCTTCATTTGCTCACCGAACCTCTCCAATCCTATCACTGCTGCATTTATGCCCCTGTACACATGCTTGATTCTCTTTCGGAGACATAGCAATTCATAGGTTTTAAGATACTTACTAGTCAGGTACATTCTTAGGCGTTTAATATGCGGTGTTGAGTCCATTTTGTTGAGCAAGGAGTAGCTCTTGTCTATTCCATATTTGGCTTAAGGAACTTTATCTGTGCTCATTTCAATCTCTGGTTTTATGCAGCACCCCAACTCACCTTTCCCCTTAAGCAAGCATAAGTTGGTTTTCTAAATTTGAGCCCCTGTTCTGTTCGGTAATTCAGTTCCTGTGTAGCCAAGTTTACATTCTGTGTATTACAGATATCTTATGATGTTTCTTTTTCTGTGTGACTTATTTCAGTTAGAATCATCATACCTGAATCCACTCATTGTGCTGCTAAGGGCCTGATTACATAGATTTCATTGCTGAGTGATATTGCTTTGTAAGTAAATACCACAACTTCTTTATCCATTTTTCACTTTCTGCAATGTTGAACTTGTACTGTAAACGAGTTTCTTGTAAACAGAGGCGTCCCAAACTTTGGGGTGGCTGTGTCTTTTTGATTTTAATTTCCCTAAGCTATAGGACCATAAGTGGAAGTGCCCTAGGCTCTGTTGCTTTGTTTCTTAGATGTTTCAGGAAACACCATACACTTCTCCAGAGTGTCTGTTGGTAATTTACATCCCGCCCATCAGCATAACAAGGCTCCCAGTTCTCCATGGCCTGTCCTGCCTTTCTGGATTTTACACTTTTTTCAGATGGCCCTTTTGACCGGGGGGAAGTGAGACTTCATTGTAGTGTAGATTTCCTTTGCAAGTTTGCTTGGTTGTCCAAAAAGGGCGTATGCGTTTTTTCCTGAATATATTCAGGAAAAAACGCATACGCCCTTTTTGGCCAAGTGCATCATTGTGGACGTTCTGCCTCTTTTCCTATGCTTTCAATGCCATTCCAGTCTACCTCCTGAAATCGGTTTCCTGCAATTCTGCCCCGCTTTCAAGTCCTCTTGGCAGCCTTACTTCAGTATATTTTTGGACGAGAGCTCTCATTTATAACTCTGCAGGTTTGTGAATTACAGTGCCCCTGAGCTCCTTTCTTCAACTCGCTTTCTTGTGAGCTGGCCGCAACACCGCAGGATGGCTTCAGGCCCTAATCTGGTTCCGGCACGGCACGCTGAGCCTTTGGTTATTTCCTCTTCCTGGTGGGAAATGAGAGTTAAATTTGCCCGTCCAGACACCTCCAGCTAGTCTCTCATTGGTTCTCCCTATTCCTGTTCATCTTCCGCAGAAATTGCAAACTGGGCCAAACAGGAGGTTAAAGGGACTGACTCTCCAAGTGGGGAGAGTGATAGTAAAGCATCTGGAATGTTGCACCCGAGTACCAGGGGAGGAAAACTGAGACATATTTGAACACGTCTCCCGATCACACGGTTGATCATACTCTGGGTTCCACATGCATGTTTTAGCTGAAGGAAGAATACCTTAAACCTGGAGAGTTGAGACCCGTGGAATAGGTACCATGCAATATGACTTCAAAGGGTCTTCATTTGCTCACCGAACCTCTCCAATCCTATCACTGCTGCGTTTATGCCCCTGTACACACGCTTGATTCTCTTTTGGAGACATAGCAATCCATAGGTTTTAAGATACTTACTACTCAGGTACATTCTTAGGCGTTTAATATGGGGTGTTGAGTCCATTTCGTTGAGCAAGGAGTAGCTCTTGTCTATTCCATATTTGGCTTAAGGAACTTTATCTGTGCTCATTTCAATCTCTGGTTTTATGCAGCACCCCAACTCACCTTTCCCCTTAAGCAAGCATAAGTTGGTTTTCTAAATTTGAGACCCTGTTCTGTTTTGGAATTCAGTTCCTGTGTAGCCAAGTTTACATTCCGTGTATTAGTGATATCTTATGATGTTTCTTTTTCTGTGTGACTTATTTCAGTTAGAATCATCGTACTTGAATCCACTCATTATGCTGCTACGGGCCTGATGACATAGATTTCATTGCTGAGTGGTACTGCATTGTACGTAAGTACGAGTTCTTTATCCATTTTTCACTTTCTGTGATATTGAACTTGTACGGTAAACGAGGTTCTTGTAAACAGAGGCATCCCAAACTTTGGGGTGGCTGTATCTTTTTGATTTTAATTTCCCTAAGCTATAGGACCATAAGTGGAACTGCCCTAGGCTCTGTTGCTTTGTTTTTTAGATGTTTCAGGAAATACCATACACTTCTCCCGAGTGTCTGTTGGCAATTTACATCCCGCCCATCAGCATAACAAGGCTCCCAGTTCTCCATGGCCTGTCCTGCCTTTCTGGATTTTACACTTTTTTCAGATGGCCCTTTTGACCGGGGGGAAGTGAGACTTCATTGTAGTGCAGATTTCCTTTGCAAGCTTGCTTGGTTGGCCAAAAAGGGCGTATGCGTTTTTTCCTGAATATATTCAGGAAAAGACGCATATGTCCTTTTTGGCCCAGTGCATCATTGTGGACGTTCTGCCTCTTTTCCTATGCTTTCAATGCAATTCCAGTCTACCTCCTGAAATCGGTTTCCTGCAATTCTGCCCCGCTTTCAAGTCCTCTTGGCAGCCTTACTTCAGTATATTTTTGACGATAGCTGTCATTTATAACTCTGCAGGTTTGTGAATTACAGTGCCCCTGAGCTCCTTTCTTCAACTCGCTTTCTTGTGACATGGCCGCAACACCCCAGGATGGCTTCAGGCCCTAATCTGGTTCCAGCACGGCACGCTGAGCCTTTGGTTAATTCCACTTCCTGGTGGGAAATGAGAGTTAAATTTGCCCGTCCAGACACCTCCAACTAGTCTCTCATTGGTTCTCGCTATTCCTGTTCATCTTCCACAGAAATTGCAAACTGGGCCAAACAGGAGGTTACAGGGACTGACTCTCCAAGTCGGGAGAGTGTTAGTAAAGCGTCTGGAATGTTGCACCCGAGTACCAGGGTACGAAAACTGAGACATATTTGAACACGTCTCCCGATCACATGGTTGATCATACTCTAGGTTCCACATGCATGTTTTAGCTGAATGAAGAATACCGTAAACCTGGGTAGTTGAAACCCGTGGAATGGGTACCATGCAATATGACTTTAAAGGGTCTTCATTTGCTCACCGAACCTCTCCAATCCTATCACTGCTGCGTTTATGCCCCTGTACACATGCTTGATTCTCTTTCGGAGACATAGCAATCCATAGGTTTTAAGATACGTACTAGTCAGGCACATTCTTAAGCGTTTAATATGCGGTGTTGAGTCCATTTCGTTGAGCAAGGAGTAGCTCTTGTCTATTCCATATTTGGCTTAAGGAACTTTATCTGTGCTCATTTCAATCTCTGGTTTTATGCAGCACCCCAACTCACCTTTCCCCTTAAGCAAGCATAAGTTGGTTCTCTAAATTTGAGACCCTGTTCTGTTCTGTAATTCAGTTCCTGTGTAGCCAAGTTTACATTCCGTGTATTAGTGATATCTTATGATGTTTCTTTTTCTGTGTGACTTATTTCAGTTAGAATCATCGTACCTGAATCCACTCATTGTGCTGCTAAGGGCCTGATGACATAGATTTCATTGCTGAGTGATATTGCTTTGTAAGTAAATACCACAACTTCTTTATCCATTTTTCACTTTCTGCGATGTTGAACTTGTACTGTAAACGAGGTTCTTGTAAACAGAGGGGTCCCAAACTTTGGGGTGGCTGTGTCTTTTTGATTTTAATTTCCCTAAGCTATAGGACCATAAGTGGAAGTGCCCTAGGCTCTGTTGCTTTGTTTTTTAGTTGTTTCAGGAAACACCATACACTTCTCCCGAGTGTCTGTTGGCAATTTACATCCCGCCCATCAGCATAACAAGGCTCCCAGTTCTCCATGGCCTGTCCTGCTTTTCTGGATTTTACACTTTATTCAGATGGCCCTTTTGACTGGGGGCAAGTGAGACTTCATTGTACTGTAGATTTCCTTTGCAAGCTTGCTTGGTTGGCCAAAAACTGCGTATGCATTTTTTCCTGAATATATTCAGGAAAAGACGCATACGCCCTTTTTGGCCAAGTGCATCATTGTGGACGTTCTGCCTCTTTTCCTATGCTTTCAATGCAATTCCAGTCTACCTCCTGAAATCGGTTTCCTGCAATTCTGCCCCGCTTTCAAGTCCTCTTGGCAGCCTTATTTCAATATATTTTTGGACGATAGCTGTCATTTATAACTCTGCAGGTTTGTGAATTACAGTGCCCCTGAGCTCCTTTCTTCAACTCGCTTTCTTGTGAGCTGGCCGCAACACCGCAGGATGGCTTCAGGCCCGAATCTGGTTCCAGCACGGCATGCTGAGCCTTTGGTTAATTCCTCTTCCTGGTGGGAAATGAGAGTTAAATTTGCCTGTCCACACACCTCCAGCTAGTCTCTCATTGGTTCTCGCTATTCCTGTTCATCTTCCGCAGAAATTGCAAACTGGGCCAAACAGGAGGTTAAAGGGACTGACTCTCCAAGTCGGGAGAGTGTTAGTAAAGCGTCTGGAATGTTGCACCCGAGTACCAGGGTACGAAAACTGAGACATATTTGAACACATCTCCCGATCACATGGTTGATCATACTCTAGGTTCCACATGCATGTTGTAGCTGAAGGAAGAATACCTTAAACCTGGGTAGTTGAAACCCGTGGAATGGGTACCATGCAATATGACTTCAAAGGGTCTTCATTTGCTCACCGAACGTCTCCAATCCTATCACTGCTGCGTTTATGCCCCTGTACACATGCTTGATTCTCTTTCGGAGACATAGCAATCCATAGATTTTAAGATACTTACTAGTCAGGTACATTCTTAGGCGTTTAATATGCGGTGTTGAGTCCATTTCGTTGAGCAAGGAGTAGCTCTTGTCTATTCCATATTTGGCTTAAGGAACTTTATCTGTGCTCATTTCAATCTCTGCTTTTATGCAGCCCCCCAACTCACCTTTCCCCTTAAGCAAGCATAAGTTGGTTTTCTAAATTTGAGACCCTGTTCTGTTCTGTAATTCAGTTCCTGTGTAGCCAAGTTTACATTCCGTGTATTACTGATATCTTATGATGTTTCTTTTTCTGTGTGACTTATTTCAGTTAGAATCATCGTACCTGAATCCACTCATTATGCTGCTACAGGCCTGATGACATAGATTTCATTGCTGAGTGGTACTGCATTGTACGTAAGTACCACGAGTTCTTTATCCATTTTTCACTTTCTGTGATATTGAACTTGTACGGTAAACGAGGTTCTTGTAAACAGAGGCATCCCAAACTTTGGGGTGGCTGTATCTTTTTGATTTTAATTTCCCTAAGCTATAGGACCATAAGTGGAAGTGCCCTAGGCTCTGTTGCTTTGTTTTTTAGATGTTTCAGGAAACACCATACACTTCTCCCGAGTGTCTGTTGGCAATTTACATCCCGCCCATCAGCATAACAAGGCTCCCAGTTCTCCATGGCCTGTCCTGCCTTTCTGGATTTTACACTTTTTTCAGATGGCCCTTTTGACCGGGGGGAAGTGAGACTTCATTGTAGTGCAGATTTCCTTTGCAAGCTTGCTTGGTTGGCCAAAAAGGGCGTATGCGTTTTTTCCTGAATATATTCAGGAAAAGACGCATACGTCCTTTTTGGCCCAGTGCATCATTGTGGACGTTCTGCCTCTTTTCCTATGCTTTCAATGCAATTCCAGTCTACCTCCTGAAATCGGTTTCCTGCAATTCTGCCCCGCTTTCAAGTCCTCTTGGCAGCCTTACTTCAGTATATTGTTGACGATAGCTGTCATTTATAACTCTGCAGGTTTGTGAATTACAGTGCCCCTGAGCTCCTTTCTTCAACTCGCTTTCTTGTGACATGGCCGCAACACCCCAGGATGGCTTCAGGCCCTAATCTGGTTCCAGCACGGCACGCTGAGCCTTTGGTTAATTCCACTTCCTGGTGGGAAATGAGAGTTAAATTTGCCCGTCCAGACACCTCCAACTAGTCTCTCATTGGTTCTCGCTATTCCTGTTCATCTTCCACAGAAATTGCAAACTGGGCCAAACAGGAGGTTACAGGGACTGACTCTCCAAGTCGGGAGAGTGTTAGTAAAGCGTCTGGAATGTTGCACCCGAGTACCAGGGTACGAAAACTGAGACATATTTGAACACGTCTCCCGATCACATGGTTGATCATACTCTACGTTCCACATGCATGTTTTAGCTGAAGGAAGAATACCTTAAACCTGAGTATTTGAAACCCGTGTAATGAGTACCATGCAATATGACTTCAAAGGGTCTTCATTTGCTCATCGAACCTCTCCAATCCTATCACTGCTACGTTTAATCCCCTGTACACATGCTTGATTCTCTTTTGGAGACATAGCAATCCATAGGTTTTAAGATACTTACTAGTCAGGTACATTCTTAGGCGTTTAATATGGGGTGTTGAGTCCATTTCGTTGAGCAAGGAGTAGCTCTTGTCTATTCCATATTTGGCTTAAGGAACTTTATCTGTGCTCATTTCAATCTCTGGTTTTATGCAGCACCCCAACTCACCTTTCCCCTTAAGCAAGCATAAGTTGGTTTTCTAAATTTGAGACCCTGTTCTGTTTTGGAATTCAGTTCCTGTGTAGCCAAGTTTACATTCCGTGTATTAGTGATATCTTATGATGTTTCTTTTTCTGTGAGACTTATTTCAGTTAGAATCATCGTACCTGAATCCACTCATTATGCTGCTACAGGCCTGATGACATAGATTTCATTGCTGAGTGATACTGCATTGTACGTAAGTACCACAAGTTCTTTATCCATTTTTCAATTTCTGTGATATTGAACTTGTATGGTAAACGAGGTTCTTGTAAACAGAGGCGTCCCAAATTTTGGGGTGGCTGTGTCTTTTTGATTTTAATTTCCCTAAGCTATAGGACCATAAGGGGAAGTGCCCTAGGCTCTGTTGCTTTGTTTCTTAGATGTTTCAGGAATCACCATACACTTCTCCCGAGTGTCTGTTGGCAATTTACATCCCGCCCATCAGCTCAACAAGGCTCCCAGTTCTCCATGGCCTGTCCTGCCTTTCTGGATTTTACACTTTTTTCAGATGGCCCTTTTGACCGGGGGGAAGTGAGACTGCATTGTAGTGCAGATTTCCTTTGCAAGTTTGCTTGGTTGGCCAAAAAGGGCCTATGCGTTTTTTCCTGAATATATTCAGGAAAAAACGCATAGGCCCTTTTTGGCCAAGTGCATCATTGTGGACGTTCTGCCTCTTTTCCTATGCTTTCAATGCAATTCCAGTCTACCTCCTGAAATCGGTTTCCTGCAATTCTGCCCCGCTTTCAAGTCCTCTTGGCAGCCTTACTTCAGTATATTTTTGGACGATAGCTGTCATTTATAACTCTGCAGGTTTGTGAATTACAGTGCCCCTGAGCTCCTTTCTTCAACTCGCTTTCTTGTGACCTGACCGCAACACCGCAGGATGGCTTCAGGCCCTAATCTGGTTCCGGCACGGCACGCTGAGCCTTTGGTTATTTCTTCTTCCTGGTGGGAAATGAGAGTTAAATTTGCCCGTCCAGACACTTCCAGCTAGTCTCTCATTGGTTCTCGCTATTCCTGTTCATCTTCCGCAGAAATTGCAAACTGGGCCAAACAGGAGGTTAAAGGGACTGACTCTCCAAGTGGGGAGAGTGTTAGTAAAGCGTCTGGAATGTTGCACCCGAGTACCAGGGTACGAACACTGAGACATATTTGAACACGTCTCCCGATCACATGGTTGATCATACTCTAGGTTCCACATGCATGTTTTAGCTGAAGGAAGAATACCTTAAACCTGGGTAGTTGAAACCCGTGGAGTGGGTACCATGCAATATGACTTCAAAGGGTCTTCATTTGCTCACCGAACCTCTCCAATCCTATCACTGCTGCGTTTATGCCCCTGTACACACGCTTGATTCTCTTTCGGAGACATAGCAATCCATAGGTTTTAAGATACTTACTAGTCAGGTACATTCTTAGGCGTTTAATATGCAGTGTTGAGTCCATTTCGTTGAGCAAAGAGTAGCTCTTGTCTATTCCATATTTGGCTTAAGGAACTTTATCTGTGCTCATTTCAATCTCTGGTTTTATGCAGCACCCCAACTCACCTTTCCCCTTAAGCAAGCATAAGTTGGTTTTCTAAATTTGAGCCCCTGTTCTGTTCGGTAATTCAGTTCCTGTGTAGCCAAGTTTACATTCCGTGTATTAGTGATATCTTATGATGTTTCTTTTTCTGTGTGACTTATTTCAGTTAGAATCATCATACCTGAATCCACTCATTGTGCTGCTAAGGGCCTGATGACATAGATTTTATTGCTGAGTGATATTGCTTTGTAAGTAAATACCACAACTTCTTTATCCATTTTTCACTTTCTGCGATGTTGAACTTGTACTGTAAACAAGGTTCTTGTAAAGAGAGGCGTCCCAAACTTTGGGGTGGCTGTGTCTTTTTGATTTTAATTTCCCTAAGCTATAGGACCATAAGTGGAAGTGCCCTAGGCTCTGTTGCTTTGTTTTTTAGATGTTTCAGGAAACACCATACACTTCTCCCGAGTGTCTGTTGGCAATTTACATCCCGCCCATCAGCATAACAAGGCTCCCAGTTCTCCATGGCCTGTCCTGCCATGCTGGATTTTACACTTTTTTCAGATGGCCCTTTTGACCGGGGGGAAGTGAGACTTCATTGTAGTGCAGATTTCCTTTGCAAGCTTGCTTGGTTGGCCAAAAAGGGCGTATGCGTTTTTTCATGAATATATTCAGGAAAAAACGCATACGCCCTTTTTGGCCAAGTGCATCATTGTGGACGTTCTGCCTCTTTTCCTATGCTTTCAATGCAATTCCAGTCTACCTCCTGAAATCGGTTTCCTGCAATTCTGCCCCGCTTTCAAGTCCTCTTGGCAGCCTTACTTCAGTATATTTTTGGACGATAGCTGTCATTTATAACTCTGCAGGTTTGTGAATTACAGTGCCCCTGAGCTCCTTTCTTCAACTCGCTTTCTTGTGACCTGGCCGCAACACCGCAGGATGGCTTCAGGCCCTAATCTGGTTCCGGCACGGCACGCTGAGCCTTTGGTTAATTCCTCTTCCTGGTGGGAAATGAGAGTTAAATTTGCCCGTCCAGACACCTCCAGCTAGTCTCTCATTGGTTCTCGCTATTCCTGTTCATCTTCCGCAGAAATTGCAAACTGGGCCAAACAGGAGGTTAAAGGGACTGACTCTCCATGTCGGGAGAGTGTTAGTAAAGCATGTGGAATGTTGCACCCGAGTATCAGAGTACGAAAACTGAGACATATTTAAACACGTCTCCCGATCACATGGTTGATCATACTCTAGGTTCCACATGCATGTTTTAGCTGAAGGAAGAATACCTTAAACCTGGGTAGTTGAAACCCTTGGAATGGGTACCATGCAATAGGACTTCAAAGGGTCTTCATTTGCTCACCGAACCTCTCCAATCCTATCACTGCTGCATTTATGCCCCTGTACACATGCTTGATTCTCTTTCGGAGACATAGCAATTCATAGGTTTTAAGATACTTACTAGTCAGGTACATTCTTAGGCGTTTAATATGCGGTGTTGAGTCCATTTTGTTGAGCAAGGAGTAGCTCTTGTCTATTCCATATTTGGCTTAAGGAACTTTATCTGTGCTCATTTCAATCTCTGGTTTTATGCAGCACCCCAACTCACCTTTCCCCTTAAGCAAGCATAAGTTGGTTTTCTAAATTTGAGACCCTGTTCTGTTCTGTAATTCAGTTCCTGTGTAGCCAAGTTTACATTCTGTGTATTACAGATATCTTATGATGTTTCTTTTTCTGTGTGACTTATTTCAGTTAGAATCATCATACCTGAATCCACTCATTGTGCTGCTAAGGGCCTGATTACATAGATTTCATTGCTGAGTGATATTGCTTTGTAAGTAAATACCACAACTTCTTTATCCATTTTTCACTTTCTGCAATGTTGAACTTGTACTGTAAACGAGTTTCTTGTAAACAGAGGCGTCCCAAACTTTGGGGTGGCTGTGTCTTTTTGATTTTAATTTCCCGAAGCTATAGGACCATAAGTGGAAGTGCCCTAGGCTCTGTTGCTTTGTTTCTTAGATGTTTCAGGAAACACCATACACTTCTCCAGAGTGTCTCTTGGCAATTTACATCCCGCCCATCAGCATAACAAGGCTCCCAGTTCTCCATGGCCTGTCCTGCCTTTCTGGATTTTACACTTTTTTCAGATGGCCCTTTTGACCGGGGGGAAGTGAGACTTCATTGTAGTGTAGATTTCCTTTGCAAGTTTGCTTGGTTGGCCAAAAAGGGCGTATGCGTTTTTTCCTGAATATATTCAGGAAAAAACGCATACGCCCTTTTTGGCCAAGTGCATCATTGTGGACGTTCTGCCTCTTTTCCTATGCTTTCAATGCCATTCCAGTCTACCTCCTGAAATCGGTTTCCTGCAATTCTGCCCCGCTTTCAAGTCCTCTTGGCAGCCTTACTTCAGTATATTTTTGGACGAGAGCTCTCATTTATAACTCTGCAGGTTTGTGAATTACAGTGCCCCTGAGCTCCTTTCTTCAACTCGCTTTCTTGTGAGCTGGCCGCAACACCGCAGGATGGCTTCAGGCCCTAATCTGGTTCCGGCACGGCACACTGAGCCTTTGGTTATTTCCTCTTCCTGGTGGGAAATGAGAGTTAAATTTGCCCGTCCAGACACCTCCAGCTAGTCTCTCATTGGTTCTCCCTATTCCTGTTCATCTTCCGCAGAAATTGCAAACTGGGCCAAACAGGAGGTTAAAGGGACTGACTCTCCAAGTGGGGAGAGTGTTAGTAAAGCATCTGGAATGTTGCACCCGAGTACCAGGGGAGGAAAACTGAGACATATTTGAACACGTCTCCCGATCACACGGTTGATCATACTCTGGGTTCCACATGCATGTTTTAGCTGAAGGAAGAATACCTTAAACCTGGAGAGTTGAGACCCGTGGAATAGGTACCATGCAATATGACTTCAAAGGGTCTTCATTTGCTCACCGAACCTCTCCAATCCTATCACTGCTGCGTTTATGCCCCTGTACACACGCTTGATTCTCTTTTGGAGACATAGCAATCCATAGGTTTTAAGATACTTACTACTCAGGTACATTCTTAGGCGTTTAATATGGGGTGTTGAGTCCATTTCGTTGAGCAAGGAGTAGCTCTTGTCTATTCCATATTTGGCTTAAGGAACTTTATCTGTGCTCATTTCAATCTCTGGTTTTATGCAGCACACCAACTCACCTTTCCCCTTAAGCAAGCATAAGTTGGTTTTCTAAATTTGAGACCCTGTTCTGTTTTGGAATTCAGTTCCTGTGTAGCCAAGTTTACATTCCGTGTATTAGTGATATCTTATGATGTTTCTTTTTCTGTGTGACTTATTTCAGTTAGAATCATCGTACTTGAATCCACTCATTATGCTGCTACGGGCCTGATGACATAGATTTCATTGCTGAGTGATACTGCATTGTACATAAGTACCACAAGTTCTTTATCCATTTTTCAATTTCTGTGATATTGAACTTGTACGGTAAACGAGGTTCTTGTAAACAGAGGCGTCCCAAATTTTGGGGTGGCTGTGTCTTTTTGATTTTAATTTCCCTAAGCTATAGGACCATAAGGGGAAGTGCCCTAGGCTCTGTTGCTTTGTTTCTTAGATGTTTCAGGAAACACCATACACTTCTCCCGAGTGTCTGTTGGCAATTTACATCCCGCCCATCAGCTCAACAAGGCTCCCAGTTCTCCATGGCCTGTCCTGCCTTTCTGGATTTTACACTTTTTTCAGATGGCCCTTTTGACCGGGGGGAAGTGAGACTTCATTGTAGTGCAGATTTCCTTTGCAAGTTTGCTTGGTTGGCCAAAAAGGGCGTATGCGTTTTTTCCTGAATATATTCAGGAAAAAACGCATACGCCCTTTTTGGCCAAGTGCATCATTGTGGACGTTCTGCCTCTTTTCCTATGCTTTGAATGCAATTCCAGTCTACCTCCTGAAATCGGTTTCCTGCAATTCTGCCCCGCTTTCAAGTCCTCTTGGCAGCCTTACTTCAGTATATTTTTGGACGATAGCTGTCATTTATAACTCTGCAGGTTTGTGAATTACAGTGCCCCTGAGCTCCTTTCTTCAACTCGCTTTCTTGTGACCTGGCCGCAACACCGCAGGATGGCTTCAGGCCCTAATCTGGTTCCGGCACGGCACGCTGAGCCTTTGGTTATTTCCTCTTCCTGGTGGGAAATGAGAGTTAAATTTGCCCGTCCAGACACCTCCAGCTAGTCTCTCATTGGTTCTCACTATTCCTGTTCATCTTCCGCAGAAATTGCAAACTGGGCCAAACAGGAGGTTAAAGGCGCTGACTCTCCAAGTGGGGAGAGTTAGTAAAGCGTCTGGAATGTTGCACCCGAGTACCAGGGGAGGAAAACTGAGACATATTTGAACACGTCTCCCGTTCACACGGTTGATCATACTCTGGGTTCCACATGCATGTTTTAGCTGAAGGAAGAATACCTTAAACCTGGAGAGTTGAGACCCGTGTAATGGGTACCATGCAATATGACTTCAAAGGGTCTTCATTTGCTCACCGAATCTCTCCAATCCTATCACTGCTGCATTTATGCCCCTGTACACACGCTTGATTCTCTTTTGGAGACATAGCAATCCATAGGTTTTAAGATACTTACTAGTCAGGTACATTCTTAAGCGTTTAATATGGGGTGTTGAGTCCATTTCGTTGAGCAAGGAGTAGCTCTTGTCTATTCCATATTTGGCTTAAGGAACTTTATCTGTGCTCATTTCAATCTCTGGTTTTATGCAGCACCCCAACTCACCTTTCCCCTTAAGCAAGCATAAGTTGGTTTTCTAAATTTGAGACCCTGTTCTGTTCTGTAATTCAGTTCCTGTGTAGCCAAGTTTACATTCCGTGTATTACTGATATCTTAGGATGTTTCTTTTTCTATGTGAATTATTTCAGTTAGAATCATCGTACCTGAATCCACTCATTATGCTGCTACGGGCCTGATGACATAGATTTCATTGCTGAGTGATACTGCATTGTACGTAAGTACCACAAGTTCTTTATCCATTTTTCACTTTCTGTGATATTGAACTTGTACGGTAAACGAGGTTCTTGTAAACAGAGGCGTCCCAAATTTTGGGGTGGCTGTGTCTTTTTGATTTTAATTTCCCTAAGCTATAGGACCATAAGGGGAAGTGCCCTAGGCTCTGTTGCTTTGTTTCTTAGATGTTTCAGGAAACACCATACACTTCTCCCGAGTGTCTGTTGGCAATTTACATCCCGCCCATCAGCATAACAAGGCTCCCAGTTCTCCATGGCCTGTGCTGCCTTTCTGGATTTTACACTTTTTTCAGATGGCCCTTTTGACCGGGGGGAAGTGAGACTTCATTGTAGTGCAGATTTCCTTTGCAAGTTTGCTTGGTTGGCCAAAAAGGGCGTATGCGTTTTTTCCTGAATATATTCAGGAAAAAACGCATACGCCCTTTTTGGCCAAGTGCATCATTGTGGACGTTCTGCCTCTTTTCCTATGCTTTCAATGCAATTCCAGTCTACCTCCTGAAATCGGTTTCCTGCAATTCTGCCCCGCTTTCAAGTCCTCTTGGCAGCCTTACTTCAGTATATTTTTGGACGATAGCTGTCATTTATAACTCTGCAGGTTTGTGAATTACAGTGCCCCTGAGCTCCTTTCTTTAACTCGCTTTCTTGTGAGCTGGCTGCAACACAGCAGGATGGCTTCAGGCCCTAATCTGGTTCCGGCACGGCACACTGAGCCTTTGGTTATTTCCTCTTCCTGGTGGGAAATGAGAGTTAAATTTGCCCGTCCAGACACCTCCAGCTAGTCTCTCATTGGTTCTCCCTATTCCTGTTAATCTTCCGCAGAAATTGCAAACTGGACCATACAGGAGGTTAAAGGCGCTGACTCTCCAAGTGGGGAGAGTTAGTAAAGCATCTGGAATGTGGCACCCGAGTACCAGGGGAGGAAAACTGAGACATATTTGAACACGTCTCCCGTTCACATGGTTGATCATACTCTGGGTTCCACATGCATGTTTAACTGAAGGAAGAATACCTTAAACCTGGAGAGTTGAGACCCGTGGAATGGGTACCATGCAATATGACTTCAAAGGGTCTTCATTTGCTCACCGAACCTCTCCAATCCTATCACTGCTGCGTTTATGCCCCTGTACACACGCTTGATTCTCTTTTGGAGACATAGCAATCCATAGGTTTTAAGATACTTACTAGTCAGGTACATTCTTAGGCGTTTAATATGGGGTGTTGAGTCCATTTCGTTGAGCAAGGAGTAGCTCTTGTCTATTCCATATTTGCCTTAAGGAACTTTATCTGTGCTCATTTCAATCTCTGGTTTTATGCAGAACCCCAACTCACCTTTCCCCTTAAGCAAGCATAAGTTGGTTTTCTAAATTTGAGACCCTGTTCTGTTTTGGAATTCAGTTCCTGTGTAGCCAAGTTTACATTCCGTGTATTAGTGATAACTTATGATGTTTCTATTTCTGTGTGACTTATTTCAGTTAGAATCATCGTACCTGAATCCACTCATTATGCTGCTACGGGCCTGATGACATAGATTTCATTGCTGAGTGATACTGCATTGTACGTAAGTACCACAAGTTCTTTATCCATTTTTCACTTTCTGCGATGTTGAACTTGTACTGTAAATGAGGTTCTTGTAAACAGAGCTGTTCCAAACATTGCGGTGGCTGTGTCTTTTTGATTTTAATTTCCCTAAGCTATAGGACCATAAGTGGAAGTGCCCTAGGCTCTGTTGCTTTGTTTTTTAGATGTTTCAGGAAACACCATACACTTCTCCCCAGTGTCTGTTGGCAATTTACATCCCGCCCATCAGCATAACAAGGCTCCCAGTTCTCCATGGCCTGTCCTGCCTTTCTGGATTTTACACTTTTTTCAGATGGCCCTTTTGACCGGGGGGAAGTGAGACTTCATTGTAGTGCAGATTTCCTTTGCAAGCTTGCTTGGTTGGCCAAAAAGGGCGTATGCGTTTTTTCCTGAATATATTCAGGAAAAAACGCATACGCCCTTTTTGGCCAAGTGCATCATTGTGGACGTTCTGCCTCTTTTCCTATGCTTTCAATGCAATTCCAGTCTACCTCCTGAAATCGGTTTCCTGCAATTCTGCCCCGCTTTCAAGTCCTCTTGGCAGCCTTACTTCAGTATATTTTTGGACGATAGCTGTCATTTATAACTCTGCAGGTTTGTGAATTACAGTGCCCCTGAGCTCCTTTCTTCAACTCGCTTTCTTGTGAGCTGGCCGCAACACCGCAGGATGGCTTCAGGCCCTAATCTGGTTCCGGCACGGCACGCTGAGCCTTTGGTTATTTCCTCTTCCTGGTGGGAAATGAGAGTTAAATTTGCCCGTCCAGACACCTCCAGCTAGTCTCTCATTGGTTCTCCCTATTCCTGTTCATCTTCCGCAGAAATTGCAAACTGGGCCAAACAGGAGGTTAAAGGCGCTGACTCTCCAAGTGGGGAGACTGTTAGTAAAGCGTCTGGAATGTTGCACCCGAGTACCAGGGAAGGAAAACTGAGACATATTTGAACACGTCTCCTGATCACATGGTTGATCATACTCTAGGTTCCACATGCATGTTTTAGCTGAAGGAAGAATACCTTAAACCTGGGTAGTTGAAACCCGTGGAATGGGTACCATGCAATATGACTTCAAAGGGTCTTCATTTGCTCACCGAACCTCTCCAATCCTATCACTGCTGCGTTTATGCCCCTGTACACACGCTTGATTCTCTTTTGGAGACATAGCAATCCATAGGTTTTAAGATACTTACTAGTCAGGTACATTCTTAGGCGTTTAATATGCGGTGTTGAGTCCATTTCGTTGAGCAAGGAGTAGCTCTTGTCTATTCCATATTTGGCTGAAGGAACTTTATCTGTGCTCATTTCAATCTCTGGTTTTATGCAGCACCCCAACTCACCTTTCCCCTTAAGCAAGCATAAGTTGGTTTTCTAAATTTGAGACCCTGTTCTGTTCTGTAATTCAGTTCCTGTGTAGCCAAGTTTACATTCCGTGTATTACTGATATCTTAGTATGTTTCTTTTTCTGTGTGACTTATTTCAGTTAGAATCATCATACCTGAATCCACTCATTGTGCTGCTAAGGGCCTGGTGACATAGATTTCATTGCTGAGTCATACTGCATTGTACGTAAGTACCACAAGTTCTTTATCCATTTTCTGCTTTCTGTGATACTTAACTTGTACGGTAAACGAGGTTCTTGTAAACAGAGGCATCCCAAACTTTGGGGTGGCTGTGTCTTTTTGATTTTAATTTCCCTAAGCTATAGGACCATAAGTGGAAGTTCCCTAGGCTCTGTTGCTTTGTTTTTTAGATGTTTCAGGAAACACCATACACTTCTCCAGAGTGTCTGTTGGCAATTTACATCCCGCCCATCAGCATAACAAGGCTCCCAGTTCTCCATGGCCTGTCCTGCCTTGCTGGATTTTACACTTTTTTCAGATGGCCCTTTTGACCGGGGGTAAGTGAGACTTCATTGTAGTGCAGATTTCCTTTGCAAGCTTGCTTGGTTGGCCAAAAAGGGCGTATGCGTTTTTTCCTGAATATATTCAGGAAAAAACGCATACACCCTTTTTGGCCAAGTGCATCATTGTGGACGTTCTGCCTGTTTTCCTATGCTTTCAATGCAATTCCAGTCTACCTCCTGAAATCGGTTTCCTGCAATTCTGCCCCGCTTTCAAGTCCTCTTGGCAGCCTTACTTCAGTATATTTTTGGACGATAGCTGTCATTTATAACTCTGCAGGTTTGTGAATGACAGTGCCCCTGAGCTCCTTTCTTCAACTCACTTTCTTGTGACCTGGCCGCAACACCGCAGGATGGCTTCAGGCCCTAATCTGGTTCCGGCACGGCACGCTGAGCCTTTGGTTAATTCCTCTTCCTGGTGGGAAATGAGAGTTAAATTTGCCCGTCCAGACACCTCCAGCTAGTCTCTCATTGGTTCTCACTATTCCTGTTCATCTTCCGCAGAAATTGCAAACTGGGCCAAACAGGAGGTTAAAGGGACTGACTCTCCAAGTCGGGAGAGTGTTAGTAAAGCGTCTGGAATTTTGCACCTGAGTACCAGGGGACGAAAACTGAGACATATTTGAACACGTCTCCCGATCACATGGTTGATCATACTCTAGGTTCCACATGCATGTTTTAGCTGAAGGAAGAATACCTTAAAACTGGGTAGTTGAAACCCGTGGAATGGGTACCATGCAATATGACTTCAAAGGGTCTTCATTTGCTCACCGAACCTCTCCAATCCTATCACTGCTGCGTTTATGCCCCTGTACACACGCTTGATTCTCTTTTGGAGACATAGCAATCCATAGGTTTTAAGATACTTACTAGTCAGGTACATTCTTAGGCGTTTAATATGGGGTGTTGAGTCCATTTCGTTGAGCAAGGAGTAGCTCTTGTCTATTCCATATTTGGCTTAAGGAACTTTATCTGTGCTCATTTCAATCTCTGCTTTTATGCAGCACCCCAACTCACCTTTCCCCTTAAGCAAGCATAAGTTGGTTTTCTAAATTTGAGACCCTGTTCTGTTTTGGAATTCAGTTCCTGTGTAGCCAAGTTTACATTCCGTGTATTAGTGATATCTTATTATGTTTCTTTTTCTGTGTGACTTATTTCAGTTAGAATCATCGTACCTGAATCCACTCATTATGCTGCTACGGGCCTGATGACATAGATTTCATTGCTGAGTGATACTGCATTGTACATAAGTACCACAAGTTCTTTATCCATTTTTCAATTTCTGAGATGTTGAACTTGTACTGTAAATGAGGTTCTTGTAAACAGAGGCGTCCCAAACTTTGGGGTGGCTGTGTCTTTTTGATTTTAATTTCCCTAAGCTATAGGACCATAAGTGGAAGTGCCCTAGGCTCTGTTGCTTTGTTTTTTAGATGTTTCAGGAAACACCATACACTTCTCCCGAGTGTCTGTTGGCAATTTACATCCTGCCCATCAGCATAACAAGGCTCCCAGTTCTCCATGGCCTGTCCTGCCTTTCTGGATTTTACACTTTTTTCAGATGGCCCTTTTGACCGGGGGGAAGTGAGACTTCATTGTAGTGCAGATTTCCTTTGCAAGCTTGCTTGGTTGGCCAAAAAGGGCGTATGCGTTTTTTCCTGAATATATTCAGGAAAAAACGCATACGCCCTTTTTGGCCAAGTGCATCATTGTGGACGTTCTGCCTCTTTTCCTATGCTTTCAATGCAATTCCAGTCTACCTCCTGAAATCGGTTTCCTGCAATTCTGCCCCGCTTTCAAGTCCTCTTGGCAGCCTTACTTCAGTATATTTTTGGACGATAGCTGTCATTTATAACTCTG
This sequence comes from Grampus griseus, assembly GCF_964374135.1. Taxonomy (NCBI): domain Eukaryota; kingdom Metazoa; phylum Chordata; class Mammalia; order Artiodactyla; family Delphinidae; genus Grampus; species Grampus griseus. The sequence continues at coordinate 42,035 of NW_028133101.1, read as the reverse complement.
CAGGTTTGTGAATTACAGTGCCCCTGAGCTCCTTTCTTCAACTCGCTTTCTTGTGAGCTGGCCGCAACACCGCAGGATGGTTTCAGGCCCTAATCTGGTTCCGGCACGGCACGCTGAGCCTTTGGTTAATTCCTCTTCATGGTGGGAAATGAGAGTTAAATTTGCCCGTCCAGACACCTCCAGCTAGTCTCTCATTGGTTCTCCCTATTCCTGTTCATCTTCCGCAGAAATTGCAAACTGGGCCAAACAGGAGGTTAAAGGGACTGACTCTCCAAGTCGGGAGAGTGTTAGTAAAGCGTCTGGAATGTTGCATCTGAGTACCAGGGTACGAAAACTGAGACATATTTGAACACGTCTCCCGATCACATGGTTGATCATACTCTGGGTTCCACATGCATGTTTTAGCTGTAGGAAGAATACCTTAAACCTGGGTAGTTGAAACCCGTGGAATGGGTACCATGCAATATGACTTCAAAGGGTCTTCATTTGCTCACCGAACCTCTCCAATCCTATCACTGCTGCGTTTATGCCCCTGTACACATGCTTGATTCTCTTTCGGAGACATAGCAATCCATAGGTTTTAAGATACTTACTAGTCAGGTACATTCTTAGGCGTTTAATATGCGGTGTTGAGTCCATTTCGTTGAGCAAGGAGTAGCTCCTGTCTATTCCATATTTGGCTTAAGGAACTTTATCTGTGCTCATTTCAATCTCTGGTTTTATGCAGCACCCCAACTCACCTTTCCCCTTAAGCAAGCATAAGTTGGTTTTCTAAATTTGAGACCCTGTTCTGTTTTGGAATTCAGTTCCTGTGTAGCCAAGTTTACATTCCGTGTATTAGTGATATCTTATGATGTTTCTTTTTCTGTGTGACTTATTTCAGTTAGAATCATCGTACCTGAATCCACTCATTATGCTGCTACGGGCCTGATGACATAGATTTCATTGCTGAGTGATACTGCATTGTACATAAGTACCACAAGTTCTTTATCCATTTTTCAATTTCTGAGATGTTGAACTTGTACTGTAAATGAGGTTCTTGTAAACAGAGGCGTCCCAAACTTTGGGGTGGCTGTGTCTTTTTGATTTTAATTTCCCTAAGCTATAGGACCATAAGTGGAAGTGCCCTAGGCTCTGTTGCTTTGTTTTTTAGATGTTTCAGGAAACACCATACACTTCTCCCGAGTGTCTGTTGGCAATTTACATCCCGCCCATCAGCATAACAAGGCTCCCAGTTCTCCATGGCCTGTCCTGCCTTTCTGGATTTTACACTTTTTTCAGATGGCCCTTTTGACCGGGGGGAAGTGAGACTTCATTGTAGTGCAGATTTCCTTTGCAAGCTTGCTTGGTTGGCCAAAAAGGGCGTATGCGTTTTTTCCTGAATATATTCAGGAAAAAACGCATACGCCCTTTTTGGCCAAGTGCATCATTGTGGACGTTCTGCCTCTTTTCCTATGCTTTCAATGCAATTCCAGTCTACCTCCTGAAATCGGTTTCCTGCAATTCTGCCCCGCTTTCAAGTCCTCTTGGCAGCCTTACTTCAGTATATTTTTGGACGATAGCTGTCATTTATAACTCTGCAGGTTTGTGAATTACAGTGCCCCTGAGCTCCTTTCTTCAACTCGCTTTCTTGTGAGCTGGCCGCAACACCGCAGGATGGTTTCAGCCCCTAATCTGGTTCCGGCACGGCACGCTGAGCCTTTGGTTAATTCCTCTTCATGGTGGGAAATGAGAGTTAAATTTGCCCGTCCAGACACCTCCAGCTAGTCTCTCATTGGTTCTCCCTATTCCTGTTCATCTTCCGCAGAAATTGCAAACTGGGCCAAACAGGAGGTTAAAGGGACTGACTCTCCAAGTCGGGAGAGTGTTAGTAAAGCGTCTGGAATGTTGCATCTGAGTACCAGGGTACGAAAACTGAGACATATTTGAACACGTCTCCCGATCACATGGTTGATCATACTCTGGGTTCCACATGCATGTTTTAGCTGTAGGAAGAATACCTTAAACCTGGGTAGTTGAAACCCGTGGAATGGGTACCATGCAATATGACTTCAAAGGGTCTTCATTTGCTCACCGAACCTCTCCAATCCTATCACTGCTGCGTTTATGCCCCTGTACACATGCTTGATTCTCTTTCGGAGACATAGCAATCCATAGGTTTTAAGATACTTACTAGTCAGGTACATTCTTAGGCGTTTAATATGCGGTGTTGAGTCCATTTCGTTGAGCAAGGAGTAGATCCTGTCTATTCCATATTTGGCTTAAGGAACTTTATCTGTGCTCATTTCAATCTCTGGTTTTATGCAGCACCCCAACTCACCTTTCCCCTTAAGCAAGCATAAGTTGGTTTTCTAAATTTGAGACCCTGTTCTGTTTTGGAATTCAGTTCCTGTGTAGCCAAGTTTACATTCCGTGTATTAGTGATATCTTATGATGTTTCTTTTTCTGTGTGACTTATTTCAGTTAGAATCATCGTACCTGAATCCACTCATTATGCTGCTACGGGCCTGATGACATAGATTTCATTGCTGAGTGATACTGCATTGTACATAAGTACCACAAGTTCTTCATCCATTTTTCAATTTCTGAGATGTTGAACTTGTACTGTAAATGAGGTTCTTGTAAACAGAGGCGTCCCAAACTTTGGGGTGGCTGTGTCTTTTTGATTTTAATTTCCCTAATCTATAGGACCATAAGTGGAAGTGCCCTAGGCTCTGTTGCTTTGTTTTTTAGATGTTTCAGGAAACACCATACACTTCTCCCCAGTGTGTGTTGGCAATTTACATCCCGCCCATCAGCATAACAAGGCTCCCAGTTCTCCATGGCCTGTCCTGCCTTTCTGGATTTTACACTTTTTTCAGATGGCCCTTTTGACCGGGGGGAAGTGAGACTTCATTGTAGTGCAGATTTCCTTTGCAAGCTTGCTTGGTTGGCCAAAAAGGGCGTATGCGTTTTTTCCTGAATATATTCAGGAAAAAACGCATACGCCCTTTTTGGCCAAGTGCATCATTGTGGACGTTCTGCCTCTTTTCCTATGCTTTCAATGCAATTCCAGTCTACCTCCTGAAATCGGTTTCCTGCAATTCTGCCCCGCTTTCAAGTCCTCTTGGCAGCCTTACTTCAGTATATTTTTGGACGATAGCTGTCATTTATAACTCTGCAGGTTTGTGAATTACAGTGCCCCTGAGCTCCTTTCTTCAACTCGCTTTCTTGTGAGCTGGCCGCAACACCGCAGGATGGTTTCAGGCCCTAATCTGGTTCCGGCACGGCACGCTGAGCCTTTGGTTAATTCCTCTTCATGGTGGGAAATGAGAGTTAAATTTGCCCGTCCAGACACCTCCAGCTAGTCTCTCATTGGTTCTCCCTATTCCTGTTCATCTTCCGCAGAAATTGCAAACCTGGCCAAACAGGAGGTTAAAGGGACTGACTCTCCAAGTCGGGAGAGTGTTAGTAAAGCGTCTGGAATGTTGCACTCGAGTACCAGGGTACGAATACTGAGACATATTTGAACACGTCTCCCGATCACAATGGTTGATCATACTCTGGGTTCCACATGCATGTTTTAGCTGTAGGAAGAATACCTTAAACCTGGGTAGTTGAAACCCGTGGAATGGGTACCATGCAATATGACTTCAAAGGGTCTTCATTTGCTCACCGAACCTCTCCAATCCTATCACTGCTGTGTTTATGCCCCTGTACACATGCTTGATTCTCTTTCGGAGACATAGCAATCCATAGGTTTTAAGATACTTACTAGTCAGGTACATTCTTAGGCGTTTAATATGCGGTGTTTAGTCCATTTCGTTGAGCAAGGAGTAGCTCCTGTCTATTCCATATTTGGCTTAAGGAACTTTATCTGTGCTCATTTCAATCTCTGGTTTTATGCAGCACCCCAACTCACCTTTCCCCTTAAGCAAGCATAAGTTGGTTTTCTAAATTTGAGACCCTGTTCTGTTTTGGAATTCAGTTCCTGTGTAGCCAAGTTTACATTCCGTGTATTAGTGATATCTTATGATGTTTCTTTTTCTGTGTGACTTATTTCAGTTAGAATCATCGTAACTGAATCCACTCATTATGCTGCTACGGGCCTGATGACATAGATTTCATTGCTGAGTGATACTGCATTGTACGTAAGTACCACAAGTTCTTTATCCATTTTCCACTTTCTGTGATATTGAACTTGTACGGTAAACGAGTTTCTTGTAAACAGAGGCGTCCCAAACTTTGGGGTGGCTGTGTCTTTTTGATTTTAATTTCCCTAAGCTATAGGACCATAAGTGGAAGTGCCCTAGGCTCTGTTGCTTTGTTTCTTAGATGCTTCAGGAAACACCATACACTTCTCCCGAGTGTCTGTTGGCAATTTCCATCCCGCCCATCAGCATAACAAGGCTCCCAGTTCTCCATGGCCTGTGCTGCCTTTCTGGATTTTACGCTTTTTTCAGATGGCCCTTTTGACCGGGGGGAAGTGAGACTCCATTGTAGTGCAGATTTCCTTTGCAAGCTTGCTTCTTTGGCCAAAAAGGGCGTATGCGTTTTTTCCTGAATATATTCAGGAAAAAACGCATACACCCTTTTTGGCCAAGTGCATCATTGTGGACGTTCTGCCTCTTTTCCTATGCTTTCAATGCAATTCCAGTCTACCTCCTGAAATCGGTTTCCTGCAATTCTGCCCCGCTTTCAAGTCCTCTTGGCAGCCTTACTTCAGTATATTTTTGGACGATAGCTGTCATTTATAACTCTGCAGGTTTGTGAATTACAGTGCCCCTGAGCTCCTTTCTTCAACTCGCTTTCTTGTGACCTGGCCGCAACACCCCAGGATGGCTTCAGGCCCTAATCTGGTTCCGGCACGGCACACTGAGCCTTTGGTTATTTCCTCTTCCTGGTGGGAAATGAGAGTTAAATTTGCCCATCCAGACACCTCCAGCTAGTCTCTCATTGGTTCTCCCTATTCCTGTTCATCTTCCGCAGAAATTGCAAACTGGGCCAAACACGACGTTAAAGGCGCTGACTCTCCAAGTGGGGAGAGTGTTAGTAAAGCGTCTGGAATGTTGCACCCGAGTACCAGGGTACGAAAACTGAGACATATTTGAACACGTCTCCCGATCACATGGTTGATCATACTCTAGGTTCCACATGCATGTTTTAGCTGAAGGAAGAATACCTTAAAACTGGGTAGTTGAAACCCGTGGAATGGGTACCATGCAATATGACTTCAAAGGGTCTTCATTTGCTCACCGAACCTCTCCAATCCTAACACTGCTGCGTTTATGCCCCTGTACACATGCTTCATTCTCTTTCGGAGATATAGCAATCCATAGGTTTTAAGATACTTAGTAGTCAGGTACATTCTTAGGCGTTTAATATGGGGTGTTGAGTCCTTTTCGTTGAGCAAGGAGTAGCTCTTGTCTATTCCATATTTGGCTTAAGGAACTTTATCTGTGCTCATTTCAATCTCTGGTTTTATGCAGCACCCCAACTCACCTTTCCCCTTAAGCAAGCATAAGTTGGTTTTCTAAATTTGAGACCCTGTTCTGTTCTGTAATTCAGTTCCTGTGTAGCTCAGTTTACATTCCGTTTATTACTGATATCTTATGATGTTTCTTTTTCTGTGTGACTTATTTCAGTTAGAATCATCGTACCTAAATCCACTCATTGTGCTGCTAAGGGCCTGATGACATAGATTTCATTGCTGAGTGATATTGCTTTGTAAGTAAATACCATAACTTCTTTATCCATTTTTCACTTTCTGCGATGTTGAACTTGTACTGTAAACGAGGTTCTTGTAAACAGAGCCGTTCCAAACTTTGGGGTGGCTGTGTCTTTTTGATTTTAATTTCCCTAAGCTATAGGACCATAAGTGGAAGTGCCCTAGGCTCTGTTGCTTTGTTTTTTAGATGTTTCAGGAAACACCATACACTTCTCCCGAGTGTCTGTTGGCAATTTACATCCCGCCCATCAGCATAACAAGGCTCCCAGTTCTCCATGGCCTGTCCTGCCTTTCTGGATTTTACACTTTTTTCAGATGGCCCTTTTGACCAGGGGGAAGTGAGACTTCATTGTAGTGCAGATTTCCTTTGCAAGCTTGCTTGGTTGGCCAAAAAGTGCGTATGCGTTTTTTCCTGAATATATTCAGGAAAAAACGCATACACCCTTTTTGGCCAAGTGCATCATTGTGGACGTTCTGCCTCTTTTCCTATGCTTTCAATGCAATTCCAGTCTACCTCCTGAAATCGGTTTCCTGCAATTCTGCCCCGCTTTCAAGTCCTCTTGGCAGCCTTACTTCAGTATATTTTTGGACGATAGCTGTCATTTATAACTCTGCAGGTTTGTGAATTACAGTGCCCCTGAGCTCCTTTCTTCAACTCGCTTTCTTTTGAGCTGGTCACAACACCGCAGGATGGCTTCAGGCCCTAATCTGTTTCCGGCACGGCACGCTGAGCCTTTGGTTAGTTCCTCTTCCTGGTGGGAAATGAGAGTTAAATTTGCTCGTCCAGACACCCCCAGCTAGTCTCTCATTGGTTTTCCCTATTCCTGTTCATCTTCCACAGAAATTGCAAACTGGGCCAAACAGGAGGTTAAAGGCGCTGACTCTCCAAGTGGGGAGAGTGTTAGTAAAGCGTCTGGAATGTTGCATCCGAGTACCAGGGGAGGAAAACTGAGACATATTTGAACACGTCTCCCGTTCACACGGTTGATCATACTCTGGGTTCCACATGCATGTTTTAGCTGAAGGAAGAATACCTTAAACCTGGAGAGTTGAGACCCGTGTAATGGGTACCATGCAATATGACTTCAAAGGGTCTTCATTTGCTCACCGAACCTCTCCAAGCCTACCACTGCTGCGTTTATGCCCCTGTACACACGCTTGATTCTCTTTTGGAGACATAGGAATCCATAGGTTTTCAGATACTTACTAGTCAAGTACATTCTTAGGCGTTTAATATGGGGTGTTGAGTCCATCTCTTTGAGCAAGGAGTAGCTCTTGTCTATTCCATATTTGGCTTAAGGAACTTTATGTGTGCTCATTTCAATCTCTGGTTTTATGCAGCACCCCAACTCACCTTTCCCCTTAAGCAAGCATAAGTTGGTTTTCTAAATTTGAGACCCTGTTCTGTTTTGGAATTCAGTTCCTGTGTAGCCAAGTTTACATTCCGTGTATTAGTGATATCTTATGATGTTTCTTTTTCTGTGTGACTTATTTCAGTTAGAATCATCGTACCTGAATCCGCTCATTATGCTGCTACGGGCCTGATGACATAGATTTCCTTGCTGAGTGATACTGCATTGTAAGTAAGTACCACAAGTTCTTTATCCATTTTCCGCTTTCTGTGATACTTAACTTGTATGGTAAACGAGGTTCTTGTAAACAGAGGCGTCCCAAACTTTGGGGTGGCTGTGTCTTTTTGATTTTAATTTCCCTAAGCTATAGGACCATAAGTGGAAGTGCCCTAGGCTCTGTTGCTTTGTTTTTTAGATGTTTCAGGAAACACCATACACTTCTCCCGAGTGTCTGTTGGCAATTTACATCCCGCCCATCAGCATAACAAGGCTCCCAGTTCTCCATGGCCTGTCCTGCCTTTCTGGATTTTACACTTTTTTCAGATGGCCCTTTTGACCGGGGGGAAGTGAGACTTCATTGTAGTGCAGATTTCCTTTGCAAGCTAGCTTGGTTGGCCAAAAAGGGCGTATGCGTTTTTTCCTGAATATATTCAGGAAAAAACGCATACGCCCTTTTTGGCCAAGTGCATCATTGTGGACGTTCTGCCTCTTTTCCTATGCTTTCAATGCAATTCCAGTCTACCTCCTGAAATCGGTTTCCTGCAATTCTGCCCCGCTTTCAAGTCCTCTTGGCAGCCTTACTTCAGTATATTTTTGGACGATAGCTGTCATTTATAACTCTGCAGGTTTGTGAATTACAGTGCCCCTGAGCTCCTTTCTTCAACTCGCTTTCTTTTGAGCTGGTCACAACACCGCAGGATGGCTTCAGGCCCTAATCTGTTTCCGGCACGGCACGCTGAGCCTTTGGTTAGTTCCTCTTCCTGGTGGGAAATGAGAGTTAAATTTGCTCGTCCAGACACCCCCAGCTAGTCTCTCATTGGTTTTCCCTATTCCTGTTCATCTTCCACAGAAATTGCAAACTGGGCCAAACAGGAGGTTAAAGGCGCTGACTCTCCAAGTGGGGAGAGTGTTAGTAAAGCGTCTGGAATGTTGCATCCGAGTACCAGGGGAGGAAAACTGAGACATATTTGAACACGTCTCCCGTTCACACGGTTGATCATACTCTGGGTTCCACATGCATGTTTTAGCTGAAGGAAGAATACCTTAAACCTGGAGAGTTGAGACCCGTGTAATGGGTACCATGCAATATGACTTCAAAGGGTCTTCATTTGCTCACCGAACCTCTCCAAGCCTACCACTGCTGCGTTTATGCCCCTGTACACACGCTTGATTCTCTTTTGGAGACATAGGAATCCATAGGTTTTCAGATACTTACTAGTCAAGTACATTCTTAGGCGTTTAATATGGGGTGTTGAGTCCATCTCTTTGAGCAAGGAGTAGCTCTTGTCTATTCCATATTTGGCTTAAGGAACTTTATGTGTGCTCATTTCAATCTCTGGTTTTATGCAGCACCCCAACTCACCTTTCCCCTTAAGCAAGCATAAGTTGGTTTTCTAAATTTGAGACCCTGTTCTGTTTTGGAATTCAGTTCCTGTGTAGCCAAGTTTACATTCCGTGTATTAGTGATATCTTATGATGTTTCTTTTTCTGTGTGACTTATTTCAGTTAGAATCATCGTACCTGAATCCGCTCATTATGCTGCTACGGGCCTGATGACATAGATTTCCTTGCTGAGTGATACTGCATTGTAAGTAAGTACCACAAGTTCTTTATCCATTTTCCGCTTTCTGTGATACTTAACTTGTATGGTAAACGAGGTTCTTGTAAACAGAGGCGTCCCAAACTTTGGGGTGGCTGTGTCTTTTTGATTTTAATTTCCCTAAGCTATAGGACCATAAGTGGAAGTGCCCTAGGCTCTGTTGCTTTGTTTTTTAGATGTTTCAGGAAACACCATACACTTCTCCCGAGTGTCTGTTGGCAATTTACATCCCGCCCATCAGCATAACAAGGCTCCCAGTTCTCCATGGCCTGTCCTGCCTTTCTGGATTTTACACTTTTTTCAGATGGCCCTTTTGACCGGGGGGAAGTGAGACTTCATTGTAGTGCAGATTTCCTTTGCAAGCTAGCTTGGTTGGCCAAAAAGGGCGTATGCGTTTTTTCCTGAATATATTCAGGAAAAAACGCATACGCCCTTTTTGGCCAAGTGCATCATTGTGGACGTTCTGCCTCTTTTCCTATGCTTTCAATGCAATTCCAGTCTACCTCCTGAAATCGGTTTCCTGCAATTCTGCCCCGCTTTCAAGTCCTCTTGGCAGCCTTACTTCAGTATATTTTTGGACGATAGCTGTCATTTATAACTCTGCAGGTTTGTGAATTACAGTGCCCCTGAGCTCCTTTCTTCAACTCGCTTTCTTGTGACCTGGCCGCAACACCGCAGGATGGCTTCAGGCCCTAATCTGGTTCCGGCACGGCACGCTGAGCCTTTGGTTAATTCCTCTTCCTGGTGGGAAATTAGAGTTAAATTTGCCCGTCCAGACACCTCCAGCTAGTCTCTCATTGGTTCTCGCTATTCCTGTTCATCTTCCGCCGAAATTGCAAACTGGGTGAAACAGGAGGATAAAGGGACTGACTCTCCAAGTCGGGAGAGTGTTAGTAAAGCGTCTGGAATGTTGCACCCGAGTACCAGGGTACGAAAATTGAGACATATTTGAACACGTCTCCCGATCACATGGTTGATCATACTCTAGGTTCCACATGCATGTTTTAGCTGAAGGAAGAATACCTTAAACCTGGGTAGTTGAAACCCGTGGAATGGGTACAATGCAATATGACTTCAAAGGGTCTTCATTTGCTCACCGAACCTCTCCAATCCTATCACTGCTGCATTTATGCCCCTGTACACACGCTTGATTCTCTTTTGGAGACATAGCAATCCATAGGTTTTAAGATACTTACTAGTCATGTACATTCTTAGGCGTTTAATATGCGGTGTTGAGTCCATTTCGTTGAGCAAGGAGTAGCTCTTGTCTATTCCATATTTGGCTTAAGGAACTTTATCTGTGCTCATTTCAATCTCTGGTTTTATGCAGCACCCCAACTCACCTTTACCCTTAAGCAAGCATAAGTTGGTTTTCTAAATTTGAGACCCTGTTCTGTATTGGAATTCAGTTCTTCTGTAGCCAAGTTTACATTCCGTGTATTAGTGATATCTTATGATGTTTCTTTTTCTGTGTGACTTGTTTCAGTTCGAATCATCGTACCTGAATCCACTCATTATGCTGCTATGGGCCTGATGACATAGATTTCATTGCTGAGTGATTCTGCATTGTATGTGAGTACCACAACTTCTTTATCCATTTCTCACTTTCTGTGATATTGAATTTGTACCGTAAACGAGGTTGTTGTCAACAGAGCCGTCCCAAACTTTGGGGTGGCTCTGTATTTTTGATTTTAATTTCCCTAAGCTATAGGACCATAAGTGGAAGTGCCCTAGGCTCTCTTGCTTTGTTTTTTAGATGTTTCAGGAAACACCATACACTCCTCCGGAGTGTCTGTTGGCAATGTACATCCCGCCCATCAGCATAACAAGGCTCCCAGTTCTCCATGGCCTGTCCTGCCTTGCTGGATTTTACACTTTTTTCAGATGGCCCTTTTGACCGGGGGGAAGTGAGACTTCATTGTAGTGCAGATTTCCTTTGCAAGCTTGCTTGGTTGGCCAAAAAGGGCGTATGCGTTTTTTCCTGAATATATTCATGAAAAAACGCATACGCCCTTTTTGGCCAAGTGCATCATTGTGGACGTTCTGCCTCTTTTCCTATGCTTGAAATGCAATTCCAGTCTACCTCCTGAAATCGTTTTCCTGCAATTTTGCCCCGCTTTCAACTCCTCTAGGCAGCCTTACTTCAGTATATTTTTGGACGATAGCTGTCATTTATAACTCTGCAGGTTTGTGAATTACAGTGCCCCTGAGCTCCTTTCTTCAACTCGCTTTCTTTTGAGCTGGCCGCAACACCGCAGGATGGCTTCAGGCCCTAATCTGGTTCCGGCACAGCACGCTGAGCCTTTGGTTAATTCCTCTTCCTGGTGGGAAATGAGAGTTAAATTTGCCCGTCCAGACACCTCCAGCTAGTCTCTCATTTGTTCTCCCTATTCCTGTACATCTTCCGCAGAAATAGCAAACTGGGCCAAACAGGAGGTTAAAGGCACTGACTCTCCAAGTGGGGAGAGTGTTAGTAAAGCGTCTGGAATGTTGCACCCGAGTACCAGCGTACGAAAACTGAGACATATTTGAACACGTCTCCCGTTCACACGGTTGATCATACTCTGGGTTCCACATGCATGTTTTAGCTGAAGGAAGAATACCTTAAACCTGGAGAGTTGAGACCCGTGTAATGGGAACCATGCAATATGACTTCAAAGGGTCTTCATTTGCTCACCGAACCTCTCCAATCCTATCACTGCTGCGTTTATGCCCCTGTACACACGCTTGATTCTCTTTCAGACATAGCCATCCATACGTTTTAAGATTCTTACTAGTCAGGTATATTCTTACGCGTTTAATATGGGGTATTGAGTCCATTTCGTTGAGCAAGGAGTAGCTCTTGTCTATTCCATATTTGGCTTAAGGAACTTTATCTGTGCTCATTTCAATCTCTGGTTTTATGCAGCACCCCAACTCACCTTTCCCCTTAAGCAAGCATAAGTTGGTTTTCTAAATTTGAGACCCTGTTCTTTTCTGTAATTCAGTTCCTCTGTAGCCAAGTTTACATTCCGTGTATTACTGATATCTTATGATGTTTCTTTTTCTGTGTGACTTATTTCAATTAGAATCATCATACCTGAATCCACTCATTGTGCTGCTAAGGGCCTGATGACATAGATTTCATTGCTGAGTGATACTGCTTTGTAAGTAAATACCACAACTTCTTTATCCATTTTTCAATTTCTGCGATGTTGAACTTGTACTGTAAACGAGGTTCTTGTAAACAGAGGCGTCCCAAACTTTGGGGTGGCTGTGTCTTCTTGATTTTAATTTCCCTAAGCTATAGGACCATAAGTGGAAGTGCCCTAGGCTCTGTTGCTTTGTTTTTTAGATGTTTCAGGAAACACCATACACTTCTCCCGAGTGTCTGTTGGCAATTTACATCCCGCCCAACAGCATAACAAAGCTGCCAGTTCTCCATGGCCTGTCCTGCCTTTCTGGATTTTACACTTTTATCAGATGGCCCTTTTGACCGGGGGGAAGTGAGACTTCATTGTAGTGCAGATTTCCTTTGCAAGTTTGCTTGGTTGGCCAAAAAGTGCGTATACGTTTTTTCCTGAATATATTCAGGAAAAAACGCATACGCCCTTTTTGGCCAAGTGCATCATTGTGGACGTTCTGCCTCTTTTCCTATGCTTTCAATGCAATTCCAGTCTACCTCCTGAAATCGGTTTCCTGCAATTCTGCCTTGCTTTCATTGCCTCTTCATAGCCTTACCTCAATATATTTTTTGAAAATAGTTGGCCTTTATAACTCTGCAGGTTTTTGAATTGCAGTGGCCCTTAGCTCCATTTTTCAGCTCTTATTTTTGTGGTCTTGCCCCATAACCACAGGATTCCTTGAAGCCCTATTTTTTTTCTGGGGCACCTTGCTGTGCCTTTGGTTAATTCTTCTTACTGATGTGACATTAGAGTGACATGTGCCCATTGAAACCGCTACAGCTAGTTTCTCACTGGTTCCCCCTATTCCCATTCATCCTCTGCACTAACTGCAGACTGTGCGATACCAGAACTTAAAGGCATTGACTCCATGTGGGGATGTTGTTAGTAAAGCGGCTGGAATGTCGATCCGGAGCCCCAGGAGAGGAAAAATGAGGTGCGTTTTAGAAACCTTTCCCGATCATATGGTATACCAGTCACTGGGTTTCCCAAGCATGGTTTAGCTGTAGGAAGATTCCCTTCAACCTGGAGTGTTGGGACCCTTGGACTGAGTAGCATGAAGTATTGCATTAAACTTTCGGCAGTTGCTCACCAAAGCTCACCAATCCTCTCAGCCCCAAGTGTCCAGCCTTATGTCTTATCCAGCTGTGGGTTTATATGTGGTCAATCCAGGTTGCATCACATCCCCTGAGCGAATTTTGTAAGAATTTTTCTCTCTTTCATTGTTTCAGCGTTTTGTTTTTAAAATTTATTTCTATAATGGGGTTTAGCTCATTTTCACTGCTGTGTTTGTGCCGCTCTGCACACACTTGATTCCCTTATGGAGATATATCAATACATGGGTTTTAAGATTCTTATTACTCAGATATATTTCTCTGCGGTGTATAGGGTGTGTTGAGGCCAGTTCATTGAGCAAGGTGTAGATCTTGTCTAATACCTATTTGGTTTATTGAACGGTATCTGTGCTAATTTCAAACTCTGGTTTTATGCATCACCCCACCTCTCCTTTCCCCTTAAGCTGACATAAGTGTGTTTTCTAAATGTGAGACAGTGTTCTGTTCTGTAATTCATTTCTTGTGCAGCCATATTTACCCTCCCTCTAAAAGTGATATCTTATGATATGTTTCTTTTTCTGTTTGACTTATTTCAAGTAGTATTATCGGACCTAAATCCACTCTTTATCCTTCTACTAGCCTTATTACATTGATTTCATGGTGAAGAGATATTCCATTGTACATAAGTACCACATCTTCTTTATCCATTGTTCTCTTTCCTGGGATATTTAAGGTGTACTGAAGTTGAGGTTCTTGTAAACAGAGTAGCCCTAAACTGTGGTGTGCTTGTGTCTTGTTGATTTTTAGACTTCCCTAGATATACTCCCATGATTGGAAGTGTCCTATGCTCTGTAGCTCTGTTTTTTAGATGATTTAGGAACCACCATACACTTCTCCAGAGTGGCTCTCGGCAGTTCACACACTGCCCATCAGCGTATAAAGGCTCCCTGTTCTCCATGGCCTGTCCTGCATTTCTGGTTTTTACAATTTTTTAGGATGGCCCTTTTGACCGGTGGGAAGTGAGACTTCTTTGTTGTGCACATTTGCATTGCTTGCTTGCTTCGTTGCCCATAAAGTGCGTATGCGTTTTTTCCTGGATATAATCAGGAAAAAACGCATATGCCCTTTTGGGCCAACTGCATCATTGTCGAAATTCTGCCGCTTTTCATGTGCGTTAAAGACGAGTCCAATCTATCTCTTGAAATCTGTTTCTTGCAATTCTGTCTTGCATTCAGATCCTCTTCTTTGCCTTACCTCAACGTATTTTTGGACGTTAGTTTTCATTTATAACTCTGCAGGTTTGTGAATTGCAGTGACCCTGAGCTCCATTTTTTAAGTTGCTCTTTTGTGAGCTGGCCTCAAACCCGCAGGATTGCTTCAGGCCCTATTTTGGCTCCGGCGAGGCAGACTGAGCCTTTCTTTAATTCTTATTCTTAATGGGAAATTAGAGTGATATGTGCCCGTCCAAACCCCTACAACCATTCTCTCATTGGTTCCCCCTCTTCTCGTTCATCCTCCTCACAATTTGCAAAATGTGTGAAACAGAAGTTTAAATGTGCTGATTCTCCAAATGGGGAGATTCTAAGTAACGTGGCTGGAATGGTGAACAGGAGCACCAGGAGAGGATAAATGAGGTGCATTTTAGACACATCTCCCGATCACATGGTGTACAGTCCTCTGGGTTTTCCATGCATGTTTTAGCTGTAGGAAGATCCCTTGAACCTGCAGATTTGGGACCCATTGAATGGGTACCAGGTAGTATTACTTTAAAGGGTGTGCATTTCCTCACCCAACCTCACATTTCTCTTAGCGCAAACAGTTTCCAGCCTTATGTCTCATCCTGCTGTGGGTCTAGATGTGTTCAATCCATGTTGCATCACCATCCCTGAGGAAAAGTTGTAAGAGGTTTTCTCTGTCTCTCTGTCGTTTATTTTTTTCAATTTATTACTATATTGGTTACAGCTGATTTTCAAAGCTCTGTTTCTTGCTGCTGTACATCCACTTGATTCACGTACAGAGAGTCATCAATAAATTCTTTTTCAGATTCTTACCAGTCGTATATATTCTTTTCCGGTGACTTGAGTGTGCTGAGTGCAGTTCTTTTAGCTACCGTGTAGGCCTTGTTGATTATCAGTTTGGTATTTGGAATGGTATCTTTGCTAATTTCAACCTCCTGGATGATGCCTCACCCCTCCCCACCTTTCCCGTTTAGCAGCCTTATGCGTGTTTTCTACATATTTGACTATGTTTTTGTTTTGTAATTTATTTCATGTGTAGCCATTTTGGATTCCACCTTTAAGTGATATCTTATGATATGTGTCTTTTTCTTTTTGAATTCTGTCACTTAGAATGATCATACGTAACTCCTCCGGAGTTGTTACAACTGGCCATATTTCATTGATTTCCAAGCTGAATAATATTCCACTCTACCTAAGTACCACATCTCTATCCATTTTTTCCCTCCAGAGACATTTAAGTTATATCCTAGTCGAGGATCTTTTAAACAGAGAGGGGGTAAACATTGGGGTGCCTGTGTCCTCTCGATTTTTGTTTTTCCCAAGATATACGCCCATGAGTGCAAGTGCCCTATGCTCTGTAGCTCATTTTTTAGATGCTTTAGTAAACACAATACACTTTTCCAGAATGGCCGTTGGCAATATACATTTCCACTATAAGTCTCACAGGGCTCCCTCTTCTCGTTGCCCTGTCCTGCATTTCTGTTGTTTACGCTTTATGAGGATGGCTCTTCTGACTGATGCGAAGTGATATCTTTTGTAGTATTGACTTCCAGTGCCCACCTGTTTGGTTGGCTAAAAAAGTGTATGCCCTTTTCTTGAATATATACAGAAAAAAACGCATACACCCTTTTTGGCCAACTGCAATGTTGGCAATGTTCAGCTCCTTTTCTTGTGCTTAATGGCGAGTCCTTTCTACCTCCTCAAATCCCTTTCCTGCCATTCTCCCTTGCTTACAAGTCCTTTTCTCTGACTTTCCTCAAGACATTTTTCAGTGATGGATATTTTCAACTCTGCAGTTTTGTGAATTTTACTGCCCCTGAGTTCCATTGTTCAACTTGTGTTTATGGGAACTGGCCACAAAGCAGCGGGATTTCCTCAAGCCCTATACTGTTTCCATGGGCAACCCTAGCCTTTGGTCAATTCGTCTTCCTGATTGGAAATTAGAGTGACATGTGCCTGTCTGAACATCTAGGACTTGTCTCTCATTGTTCCTCATCCTTCCGCTTCATCCTCTGGACAAATTCCAAACTGTACGCAACAGGATGTTGACAGTGCTGACATCTCCAAGTGGGGAGACTGTTAGTAAAGACGCTGGAGGGGTGAACCCGAGCACCAGGAGATAAGGAGATGAGATGCCTTTTCCAAACTCTTCCCGATCAGACGGTATACCATCCTCTGGGTGTGACAGACATGTTTTAGCAGTAGGAAGAGTCCCATTCATGTAAGGAGAACACCAGGGCTTTTTCAAAATCAGTGTCTCCCCGAAACCCAAACTGGGGAAGTTTTTAAGCTACGGCTACACATATGTTCATTAAGGGCCTTGGGACGTAGGCAGAGTCCAAACTTTAGATGATTGAAGTCTTCAGGGTCAGAAGCACTCACCACCAGCTTCCCTTAGGCTACACTTTAACTATCATTGATAGATGATGTCAATAAAAATATCTATTCTTTTTCAGATTATTTCCCCTTATAGGTTATTGCAAAATGTTGAGTGTAGTTCCCTGTGCTATACAGTAGTTCCTTGTTGATGATCTATTTTATACATAGCAGTGTGTATGTGTTAATTCCAAACTGTTAATTTATCCCTCCTCCCACCTTTCCCCTTTGGTAATAATAAATTATAAGATTTTATACTTCTCAGAAATGGGGGAGCTGAAAGAGAGGTATCATTTTCAATGGAAAAGCATTTAAAACAAGATTGAAGGTTTAACCAAGATTATTAGATGTACATCCTTGGAAAGAAATCACTTCGTTTCTCTAATATTGACCTGACAAATAAGACAAACCTTTTCACTGAACTTGCTTATAAAAAGTGATGGAAATATCAAATGGAAGTGTTAGAAACATCTTATTTTACCCGAGCCTTATACACTGTTCTATGTTAACTACAGTTTGGCTCACACATCTGTTCATTGAGGTTACAATAGTCTCAATTTCTGTTACTGATCCTCCAGAGTGGACCCCAACAAGTGTCCCCCTGCCCAGTGTCATTGGGGCCAACAGATCGAGACTGAGTTTGGTTCACAAGCAAAGGAAACTTTATATTTTGATCAGAGAATGGAGAGGTGAGAGCATGCACTACCCCGTGGGCTGTGGGCTGGGCTGCTGTGTAGAGATCCTGTCAGAGTCAGTGGGAGGGAGGGAGGCGGCGGAGCTCTCGAGGGCCGGGTTGGCTGTAGCTCAGGCTCTATATCGTGGAGTCTGCACTGGGCCCCAGGAGCTGAGGTGTCGACCGAGCCATTCTGCACTAGGAAATCTGGTCTGAAGTGCCGGGTGTGGAACCTCTGCATGCGGGACCCTAGGAGCACGTGAAATTAGACAAAGCACAAAGGATAAAAAAGGCTAGACTTGACTTTATTGCCCAGATTCTATTTTTATCTCCCAGGGATTTTTAATGGGCTTTGCTGGGGACAAACCCCTCCTCTGCCTTTTGTCCCGTTCCTCATTCTTGGAGTGCTGAGGGTGCAGACCCTTCTTCTGTAACTGCTGAGTGCTGAGTTGGGAGCCCTCATACCCTGGGGCGAGGGTCAGAGCTTCTCCCCAGCAGCCTCCCGGTGACGTTGATTGTCCCCAGGACCCCTGCCTCCCTGCTCGTCCACCTGAGCACCAGCATTGGAAGTGTTATAGATTCTAATGACCTTTAAGGGTCCAGGAAAGAGATGTGCAGAGATGCTGTGGGGGCCGGTTTCACCCCGCCCCACATTTGTTCGGCCACCTTAGGCTGACCGTTTCTGCCAGCCTAGATGCTCTGACCAGTAGTCTGCGCTTTCTTCAATTAGGCCCCTGAATTAACGTACAAACAGCACCAGGTGTCAGAGCCCTGCCCGCTCAACTCCCAGACAGTCCAGGGTCAGTGGTGATAAGGACCATGATGGCTACTGAGTCAACAGCCTTTTGAAGTAAACAGGAGTTCAGCCGGTCTTATTGGCCACCATCATCACGGTGTCTGTAGGCTTTTCTATGGTGACAGTGTGGTATACTGTTCCACCGCCAAGATTATTAGCTCCCCTCTGGGTGCAGTAAGTCCTGCAAGCAGTAGTCTACTCTTTTGGGACACACTCTTGTTGTTTTATGAGAGAAACTCCAGGTCAAGTGATGTTCACACGAGTCGTCATGGTGCCCTGTTGCCCCCGGTTATCTCTCTGGATGTTGGAGTTGGAGGGCCTCCTCACTCGAGGTCGGTGTGCCCACGGAGCGAACCCTGCAACTTCAGGGCATGGTTGGTGGTTAGGATCACCACGTGGGGTCCTTTTCCCTTAGGAGGGAGGTGGCCTTTTGGGCTGCTGATTTCCAGGTTTTTAGATACCGCCAGTATCTTGGCCAGATGTGGCAGTGGGCCAAGCCCCTTAGTGACCGTAGTTTATCCTACCTGGATGGCATTCTTGCATTGTTCCATTTCAAGTGGTCCCAGTTTTTGCACTAATTCTCCAATGGCGATTCACCTTTCACCAGGAATGTAAAGGTCAAAGGGTTTAGCTAAATTAGGGAGTTCCAGGGCAAGGGTCTGAATTGACTGCTCTTTCCATTCTTGAAAGGCCACTTCTGGATTCTATTCAAAAGGATCATCATCTTTTCCTTTCAGTGTTTCATATAGAGGCCCAGCTAGTAGACTGTAGTTAGGGATCCAGAAGCAGCAAACCCTGGCCTCCCCAGGAACCCCTAAGCTGTCTTCTAGTTTTAGAAAGGGGTAAGGCTGAAAATGGTTTCTTCCCTTTCCTGGGATGGGCTTCTCTGACCTTGTGTGAGAATGAAGCCCAGGCAGGTCACCGCAGTCTGTGATATTTGAGCTTTTTCTTGGACAACTTCTATCCTTTATTGTCTTGGTAGTTCAGAGGCCTCCTTAGTAGGGCTGGCGATCAGAATGTCGTCTGCATATTGAAGGAGGGTTTCCTTTTCCAGAGGTAGAACTTTTAGGTCTTTAGCTAAGCTTTCCCCAAAGACGGTGTGGGAATTTTTGCACCCTTGGGTCCAGACGGCCCGGAAGTATTGTTTTAGTTGTATGTTGAGTCCTGCCACTCACAAGCCAAAATTTCTTGTGACTCTGGGACTAATGGAATACAAAAGAAGGCATCATTGAAGACTAATACAGAATACCATGTCCTGGTGGTTGGTAGAATGACCAGCAGGGTGTAGGAATTAGGAGCAACTGGAGGTATATCCTCGGTGGCTTCACTGACTGTCCTGACATCCTTTACCAGGTCCCCAGCAGCCCATGGGGCTCTCGTGGTCAGACCAATCCCAGAATATGGAGCTCACCTGGGCAGGTACCCCACCCCCACCCCAGCCCACGGGGCTCTCGTGGTCAGGCCCCTCCCAGGATACAGAGCTACCCTTGCAGGTACCGTGGCAGGGCTGGGCACACAGGAACCGTGCACATAGCCCTCATTGCAGAGCACCCCCAGCTCACCTGTCGCTCAGAGCTGACACAGAGCACCTCAGAGCAGGACTTGAACTAACAAACAGCAGCTGCGACAGGTCTGTGACCCTGGGCATCACTCCGTGAGGCCTCCCTCCACCTGGTCTTCCAGAGACTTCCACTGCACCCGGGGCACCAGGCCTCTGTCTCCAACCACCACCCACCCCTCCTCTCCCTGACTCCTGGGTTCCTCTCATTAGGAGAGGGTTTTCTTGAAGTTGTCTCCCACTCATGGGCCAGATAAAATGATTAGAAAACAAGCCAAAGCTGCAGCCCCTTGTCTATCCTGACTCTCAGGAGCCCACACCTGTTCCTTGGACCTGGCCGGTTCAGCAAGTTCCATTTTCTGCAACTGTGAGCCCCTGAGGGGTGATGATTGGCTGACCTGGGCAGCCTTACCGTGCCGGCCAGCCCTCCCCAGGTGTGCCTGGGTTGAGATCAATATAAATACCACTCCAGGCAGCAAGAGCCCCTGCAGCCGTGCCTGACGCCATTTTCTCTGCCCTGTCAGCAGTCTCGGGGCTGGGCTGGTGGGAGGGAGTGAGAGGCCACGGCTTTGTGGGTGGCCCAGTGTGAGTGGGGCTCTGCTGGACTTTCTGCAGCAGTTGCCAGGCTGCCACCTGCTAAAGAAGAGGATGTGTCACCCATACCTTCTGCTGGAATTTCTCCCTGGGCAGAGGTGAGGAAGGAAAAAAGCAGTGGGGGCAGGGACAGGACGGGTATCTCAGGCAGGGAAATGGAAATCTTCCAGAAGAGCACCCAGGGCCAGGACCATCCTGGCTGGCCTGCAGGCACCAAGTCGGCCGGCATGCTGTCACTCGTGTGGCTCTATGGCCCTTCCTCTAGGCTTTCAAGTCCTTGTATATATTCAGGTGTTTTACCTGGGACGGGTGGGAATAGTTCAGCAGCAACTGGCCTGGGGCTCAGCTCACGTTTACTCACAGATGCCTCGGCACGGTGCCCCAGCTTTGCAATGAGGACGCTTGTTGCGTGGGGGCTGCTGGCTGAATGGGAGACGATTCCCCACCACTGACCAACTTCAGAATTGTTTACAACTGGAGCAAGTGCCCTGATACGGTTTTCCTCTGTGTAACTGGTGGGTTCTGTGTTTTTTTCTCTTTTTCGTTTTTGGTTCAAGGTAGATTTTATTCCTCTTTTTTGTATTTACAGATATAAGCATGGAAATAATTTATTCATATAAATACATGTATGTGCAGGGAATAATTGTTTTTTCTGTTTTATTTTTTAAATTTTATTTCTTTTTAATTTTGAATTTTATTTTATATTTTTATACAGCAGCTTCTTATTGGTTATCTATTTTATACATATAAATGTATACATGCCAATCCCAGTCTCTCAACTCCTCCCACCACCACCCCCCCAACAGCTTTCCCCCCTTGTTGTCCATACGTTTGCTCTATTTATGCCTTGCAAAATGGTTAATCTGTACAGTTTTTCTAGGTTCCACATATATGCATGAATATACAAGATTTGTTTTTCTCTTTCTGACTTACTTCACTCTGTATGACAGTCTCTAGATCCATCGACGTCTCTACAAATGACCCAATTTCATTCCTTTTCATGGCTTAGTAATATTCCATTTTATATATGTACCACAGCTTTATGCATTCGTCTGTCTGTGGGCATTTAGGTTGCTTCCATTACCTCGATATTGTAAATAGTGATGCAATGAACATTGCGGTGAATGACTCTTTTTGATTTATGGTTTTGTCTGGGTATATGTCCAGTACTGGGATTGCTGTATCATATGGTAATTCTATTGTTAGTTTCTTAAGAAATTCCATATTGTTCTCCATAATGACTGTATCAATTTATATTCCCAACAATAGTGGAAGAGGGTTCCTTTTCTCCACACCCTTTCCAGCATTTTTTGTTTGTAGATTTTCTATGATGCCTATTCTACCAGGTGTGAGGTGATACCTCATTGTTGAATCCATTTCGTTGAGCAAGGGGTAGGTCTTGTCTATTACATATTTGGCTTATGGAACGGTATCTGTGCTCATTTCAAACTCTGCTTTTATGCAGCACCCCAACTCACCTTCCCCCTTAAGCAAGCATAAGTTGGTTTTCTAAATTTGAGACCCTGTTCTGTTTTGTAATTCAGTTCATGTGTAGCCAAGTTCACATTCCGTGTATTAGTGATACCTTATGATGTTTCTTTTTCTGTGTGACTTATTTCACTTAGAATCATCGTGCCTCAATCCACTCATTATGCTGGTACGGGCCTGGTGACATAGATTTCATTGCTGATGGTATTCTGTTGTACATAAGTACCGCAACTTCTTTATCCATTATTTGCTCTCTGGGATATTTAACTTGTGCCGCAGAAGAGATTCCTGTAAAAAGAGCCATCCCAAATTTTGGGGTGGCTGTGTGTTTTTGATTTTAATTTCCCTAAACTATAGGACCATAAGTGGAAGTGCCCTAGGCTCTGTTGCTTTGTTTTTTAGATGTTTCAGGAAACACCATACACTTCTACAGAGCAGCTGTTGGTAATTTACATCCCGCCCATCAGCATAACAAGGCTCTCAGTTCTCCATGGCCTGTTCTGCCTTTCTGGATTTTACACTTTTTTCAGATGGCCCTTTAGACCAGGGGGAAGTGAGACTTCATTGTAGTGCAGATTTCCTTTGCAAGCTAGCTTGGTTGGCCAAAAAGGGCGTATGCGTTTTTTCCTGAATATATTCAGGAAAAAACGCATACGCCCTTTTTGGCCAAGTGCATCATTGTGGACGTTCTGCCTCTTTTCCTATGCTTTCGATGCAATTGCAGTCTACCTCCTGAAATCGGTTTCCTGCAATTCTGCCCCGCTTTCAAGTCCTCTTGGCAGCCTTACTTCAGTATATTTTTGGACGATAGCTGTCATTTATAACTCTGCAGGTTTGTGAATTACAGTGTCCCTGAGCTCCTTTCTTCAACTCGTTTTCTTTTGAGCTGGCCGCAACACCGCAGGATGGCTTCAGGCCCTAATCTGGTTCCGGCACGGCACGCTGAGCCTTTGGTTAGTTCCTCTTCCTGGTGGGAAATGAGAGTTAAATTTGCCCGTCCAGACACCTCCAGCTAGTCTCTCATTGGTTCTCCCTATTCCTGTTCCTCTTCCGCAGAAATTGCAAACTGGGCCAAACAGGAGGTTAAAGGCGCTGACTCTCCAAGTCGGGAGAGTGTTAGTAAAGCGTCTGGAATGTTGCACCCGAGTACCAGTGGAGGAAAACTGAGACATATTTGAACACGTCTCCCGTTCACACGGTTGATCATACTCTGGGTTCCACATGCATGTTTTAGCTGAAGGAAGAATACCTTAAACCTGGAGAGTTGAGACCCGTGGAATGGGTACCAGGCAATATGACTTCAAAGGGTCTTCATTTGCTCACCGAACCTCTCCAATCCTATCACTGCTGCGTTTATGCCCCTGTACACATGCTTGATTCTCTTTCGGAGACATAACAATCCATAGGTTTTAAGATACTTACTAGTCAGGTACATTCTTAGGCGTTTAATATGGGGTGTTGAGTCCATTTCGTTGAGCAAGGAGTAGCTCTTGTCTATTCCATATTTGGCTTAAGGAACTTTATCTGTGCTCATTTCAATCTCTGGTTTTATGCAGCACCCCAACTCACCTTTCCCCTTAAGCAAGCATAAGTTGGTTTTCTAAATTTGAGACCCTGTTCTGTTCTGTAATTCAGTTCCTGTGTAGCCAAGTTTACATTCCGTGTATTACTGATATCTTATGATGTTTCTTTTTCTGTGTGACTTACTTCAATTAGAATCATCATACCTGAATCCACTCATTGTGCTGCTAAGGGCCTGATGACATAGATTTCATTGCTGAGTGATACTGCTTTGTAAGTAAATACCACAACTTCTTTATCCATTTTTCAATTTCTGCGATGTTGAACTTGTACTGTAAACGAGGTTCTTGTAAACAGAGGCGTCCCAAACTTTGGGGTGGCTGTGTCTTCTTGATTTTAATTTCCCTAAGCTATAGGACCATAAGTGGAAGTGCCCTAGGCTCTGTTGCTTTGTTTTTTAGATGTTTCAGGAAACACCATACACTTCTCCCGAGTGTCTGTTGGCAATTTACATCCCGCCCAACAGCATAACAAAGCTGCCAGTTCTCCATGGCCTGTCCTGCCTTTCTGGATTTTACACTTTTATCAGATGGCCCTTTTGACCGGGGGGAAGTGAGACTTCATTGTAGTGCAGATTTCCTTTGCAAGTTTGCTTGGTTGGCCAAAAAGTGCGTATACGTTTTTTCCTGAATATATTCAGGAAAAAACGCATACGCCCTTTTTGGCCAAGTGCATCATTGTGGACGTTCTGCCTCTTTTCCTATGCTTTCAATGCAATTCCAGTCTACCTCCTGAAATCGGTTTCCTGCAATTCTGCCTTGCTTTCATTGCCTCTTCATAGCCTTACCTCAATATATTTTTTGAAAATAGTTGGCCTTTATAACTCTGCAGGTTTTTGAATTGCAGTGGCCCTTAGCTCCATTTTTCAGCTCTTATTTTTGTGGTCTTGCCCCATAACCACAGGATTCCTTGAAGCCCTATTTTTTTTCTGGGGCACCTTGCTGTGCCTTTGGTTAATTCTTCTTACTGATGTGACATTAGAGTGACATGTGCCCATTGAAACCGCTACAGCTAGTTTCTCACTGGTTCCCCCTATTCCCATTCATCCTCTGCACTAACTGCAGACTGTGCGATACCAGAACTTAAAGGCATTGACTCCATGTGGGGATGTTGTTAGTAAAGCGGCTGGAATGTCGATCCGGAGCCCCAGGAGAGGAAAAATGAGGTGCGTTTTAGAAACCTTTCCCGATCATATGGTATACCAGTCACTGGGTTTCCCAAGCATGGTTTAGCTGTAGGAAGATTCCCTTCAACCTGGAGTGTTGGGACCCTTGGACTGAGTAGCATGAAGTATTGCATTAAACTTTCGGCAGTTGCTCACCAAAGCTCACCAATCCTCTCAGCCCCAAGTGTCCAGCCTTATGTCTTATCCAGCTGTGGGTTTATATGTGGTCAATCCAGGTTGCATCACATCCCCTGAGCGAATTTTGTAAGAATTTTTCTCTCTTTCATTGTTTCAGCGTTTTGTTTTTAAAATTTATTTCTATAATGGGGTTTAGCTCATTTTCACTGCTGTGTTTGTGCCGCTCTGCACACACTTGATTCCCTTATGGAGATATATCAATACATGGGTTTTAAGATTCTTATTACTCAGATATATTTCTCTGTGGTGTATAGGGTGTGTTGAGGCCAGTTCATTGAGCAAGGTGTAGATCTTGTCTAATACCTATTTGGTTTATTGAACGGTATCTGTGCTAATTTCAAACTCTGGTTTTATGCATCACCCCACCTCTCCTTTCCCCTTAAGCTGACATAAGTGTGTTTTCTAAATGTGAGACAGTGTTCTGTTCTGTAATTCATTTCTTGTGCAGCCATATTTACCCTCCCTCTAAAAGTGATATCTTATGATATGTTTCTTTTTCTGTTTGACTTATTTCAAGTAGTATTATCGGACCTAAATCCACTCTTTATCCTTCTACTAGCCTTATTACATTGATTTCATGGTGAAGAGATATTCCATTGTACATAAGTACCACATCTTCTTTATCCATTGTTCTCTTTCCTGGGATATTTAAGGTGTACTGAAGTTGAGGTTCTTGTAAACAGAGTAGCCCTAAACTGTGGTGTGCTTGTGTCTTGTTGATTTTTAGACTTCCCTAGATATACTCCCATGATTGGAAGTGTCCTATGCTCTGTAGCTCTGTTTTTTAGATGATTTAGGAACCACCATACACTTCTCCAGAGTGGCTCTCGGCAGTTCACACACTGCCCATCAGCGTATAAAGGCTCCCTGTTCTCCATGGCCTGTCCTGCATTTCTGGTTTTTACAATTTTTTAGGATGGCCCTTTTGACCGGTGGGAAGTGAGACTTCTTTGTTGTGCACATTTGCATTGCTTGCTTGCTTCGTTGCCCATAAAGTGCGTATGCGTTTTTTCCTGGATATAATCAGGAAAAAACGCATACGCCCTTTTGGGCCAACTGCATCATTGTCGAAATTCTGCCGCTTTTCATGTGCGTTAAAGACGAGTCCGATCTATCTCTTGAAATCTGTTTCTTGCAATTCTGTCTTGCATTCAGATCCTCTTCTTTGACTTACCTCAACGTATTTTTGGACGTTAGTTTTCATTTATAACTCTGCAGGTTTGTGAATTGCAGTGACCCTGAGCTCCATTTTTTAAGTTGCTCTTTTGTGAGCTGGCCTCAAACCCGCAGGATTGCTTCAGGCCCTATTTTGGCTCCGGCGAGGCAGGCTGAGCCTTTCTTTAATTCTTATTCTTAATGGGAAATTAGAGTGATATGTGCCCGTCCAAACCCCTACAACCATTCTCTCATTGGTTCCCCCTCTTCTCGTTCATCCTCCTCACAATTTGCAAAATGTGTGAAACAGAAGTTTAAATGTGCTGATTCTCCAAATGGGGAGATTCTAAGTAACGTGGCTGGAATGGTGAACAGGAGCACCAGGAGAGGATAAATGAGGTGCATTTTAGACACATCTCCCGATCACATGGTGTACAGTCCTCTGGGTTTTCCATGCATGTTTTAGCTGTAGGAAGATCCCTTGAACCTGCAGATTTGGGACCCATTGAATGGGTACCAGGTAGTATTACTTTAAAGGGTGTGCATTTCCTCACCCAACCTCACATTTCTCTTAGCGCAAACAGTTTCCAGCCTTATGTCTCATCCTGCTGTGGGTCTAGATGTGTTCAATCCATGTTGCATCACCGTCCCTGAGGAAAAGTTGTAAGAGGTTTTCTCTGTCTCTCTGTCGTTTATTTTTTTCAATTTATTACTATATTGGTTACAGCTGATTTTCAAAGCTCTGTTTCTTGCTGCTGTACATCCACTTGATTCACGTACAGAGAGTCATCAATAAATTCTTTTTCAGATTCTTACCAGTCGTATATATTCTTTTCCGGTGACTTGAGTGTGCTGAGTGCAGTTCTTTTAGCTACCGTGTAGGCCTTGTTGATTATCAGTTTGGTATTTGGAATGGTATCTTTGCTAATTTCAACCTCCTGGATGATGCCTCACCCCTCCCCACCTTTCCCGTTTAGCAGCCTTATGCGTGTTTTCTACATATTTGACTATGTTTTTGTTTTGTAATTTATTTCATGTGTAGCCATTTTGGATTCCACCTTTAAGTGATATCTTATGATATGTGTCTTTTTCTTTTTGAATTCTGTCACTTAGAATGATCATACGTAACTCCTCCGGAGTTGTTACAACTGGCCATATTTCATTGATTTCCAAGCTGAATAATATTCCACTCTACCTAAGTACCACATCTCTATCCATTTTTTCCCTCCAGAGACATTTAAGTTATATCCTAGTCGAGGATCTTTTAAACAGAGAGGGGGTAAACATTGGGGTGCCTGTGTCCTCTCGATTTTTGTTTTTCCCAAGATATACGCCCATGAGTGCAAGTGCCCTATGCTCTGTAGCTCATTTTTTAGATGCTTTAGTAAACACAATACACTTTTCCAGAATGGCCGTTGGCAATATACATTTCCACTATAAGTCTCACAGGGCTCCCTCTTCTCGTTGCCCTGTCCTGCATTTCTGTTGTTTACGCTTTATGAGGATGGCTCTTCTGACTGATGCGAAGTGATATCTTTTGTAGTATTGACTTCCAGTGCCCACCTGTTTGGTTGGCTAAAAAAGTGTATGCCCTTTTCTTGAATATATACAGAAAAAAACGCATACACCCTTTTTGGCCAACTGCAATGTTGGCAATGTTCAGCTCCTTTTCTTGTGCTTAATGGCGAGTCCTTTCTACCTCCTCAAATCCCTTTCCTGCCATTCTCCCTTGCTTACAAGTCCTTTTCTCTGACTTTCCTCAAGACATTTTTCAGTGATGGATATTTTCAACTCTGCAGTTTTGTGAATTTTACTGCCCCTGAGTTCCATTGTTCAACTTGTGTTTATGGGAACTGGCCACAAAGCAGCGGGATTTCCTCAAGCCCTATACTGTTTCCATGGGCAACCCTAGCCTTTGGTCAATTCGTCTTCCTGATTGGAAATTAGAGTGACATGTGCCTGTCTGAACATCTAGGACTTGTCTCTCATTGTTCCTCATCCTTCCGCTTCATCCTCTGGACAAATTCCAAACTGTACGCAACAGGATGTTGACAGTGCTGACATCTCCAAGTGGGGAGACTGTTAGTAAAGACGCTGGAGGGGTGAACCCGAGCACCAGGAGATGAGGAGATGAGATGCCTTTTCCAAACTCTTCCCGATCAGACGGTATACCATCCTCTGGGTGTGACAGACATGTTTTAGCAGTAGGAAGAGTCCCATTCATGTAAGGAGAACACCAGGGCTTTTTCAAAATCAGTGTCTCCCCGAAACCCAAACTGGGGAAGTTTTTAAGCTACGGCTACACATATGTTCATTAAGGGCCTTGGGACGTAGGCAGAGTCCAAACTTTAGATGATTGAAGTCTTCAGGGTCAGAAGCACTCACCACCAGCTTCCCTTAGGCTACACTCTAACTATCATTGATAGATGATGTCAATAAAAATATCTATTCTTTTTCAGATTATTTCCCCTTATAGGTTATTGCAAAATGTTGAGTGTAGTTCCCTGTGCTATACAGTAGTTCCTTGTTGATGATCTATTTTATACATAGCAGTGTGTATGTGTTAATTCCAAACTGTTAATTTATCCCTCCTCCCACCTTTCCCCTTTGGTAATAATAAATTATAAGATTTTATACTTCTCAGAAATGGGGGAGCTGAAAGAGAGGTATCATTTTCAATGGAAAAGCATTTAAAACAAGATTGAAGGTTTAACCAAGATTATTAGATGTACATCCTTGGAAAGAAATCACTTCGTTTCTCTAATATTGACCTGACAAATAAGACAAACCTTTTCACTGAACTTGCTTATAGAAAGTGATGGAAATATCAAATGGAAGTGTTAGAAACATCTTATTTTACCCGAGCCTTATACACTGTTCTATGTTAACTACAGTTTGGCTCACACATCTGTTCATTGAGGTTACAATAGTCTCAATTTCTGTTACTGATCCTCCAGAGTGGACCCCAACAAGTGTCCCCCTGCCCAGTGTCATTGGGGCCAACAGATCGAGACTGAGTTTGGTTCACAAGCAAAGGAAACTTTATATTTTGATCAGAGAATGGAGAGGTGAGAGCATGCACTACCCCGTGGGCTGTGGGCTGGGCTGCTGTGTAGAGATCCTGTCAGAGTCAGTGGGAGGGAGGGAGGCGGCGGAGCTCTCGAGGGCCGGGTTGGCTGTAGCTCAGGCTCTATATTGTGGAGTCTGCACTGGGCCCCAGGAGCTGAGGTGTCGACCGAGCCATTCTGCACTAGGAAATCTGGTCTGAAGTGCCGGGTGTGGAACCTCTGCATGCGGGACCCTAGGAGCACGTGAAATTAGACAAAGCACAAAGGATAAAAAAGGCTAGACTTGACTTTATTGCCCAGATTCTATTTTTATCTCCCAGGGATTTTTAATGGGCTTTGCTGGGGACAAACCCCTCCTCTGCCTTTTGTCCCGTTCCTCATTCTTGGAGTGCTGAGGGTGCAGACCCTTCTTCTGTAACTGCTGAGTGCTGAGTTGGGAGCCCTCATACCCTGGGGCGAGGGTCAGAGCTTCTCCCCAGCAGCCTCCCGGTGACGTTGATTGTCCCCAGGACCCCTGCCTCCCTGCTCGTCCACCTGAGCACCAGCATTGGAAGTGTTATAGATTCTAATGACCTTTAAGGGTCCAGGAAAGAGATGTGCAGAGACGCTGTGGGGGCCGGTTTCACCCCGCCCCACATTTGTTCGGCCACCTTAGGCTGACCGTTTCTGCCAGCCTAGATGCTCTGACCAGTAGTCTGCGCTTTCTTCAATTAGGCCCCTGAATTAACGTACAAACAGCACCAGGTGTCAGAGCCCTGCCCGCTCAACTCCCAGACAGTCCAGGGTCAGTGGTGATAAGGACCATGATGGCTACTGAGTCAACAGCCTTTTGAAGTAAACAGGAGTTCAGCCGGTCTTATTGGCCACCATCATCACGGTGTCTGTAGGCTTTTCTATGGTGACAGTGTGGTATACTGTTCCCCCGCCAAGATTATTAGCTCCCCTCTGGGTGCAGTAAGTCCTGCAAGCAGTAGTCTACTCTTTTGGGACACACTCTTGTTGTTTTATGAGAGAAACTCCAGGTCAAGTGATGTTCACACGAGTCGTCATGGTGCCCTGTTGCCCCCGGTTATCTCTCTGGATGTTGGAGTTGGAGGGCCTCCTCACTCGAGGTCGGTGTGCCCACGGAGCGAACCCTGCAACTTCAGGGCATGGTTGGTGGTTAGGATCACCACGTGGGGTCCTTTTCCCTTAGGAGGGAGGTGGCCTTTTGGGCTGCTGATTTCCAGGTTTTTAGATACCGCCAGTATCTTGGCCAGATGTGGCAGTGGGCCAAGCCCCTTAGTGACCGTAGTTTATCCTACCTGGATGGCATTCTTGCATTGTTCCATTTCAAGTGGTCCCAGTTTTTGCACTAATTCTCCAATGGCGATTCACCTTTCACCAGGAATGTAAAGGTCAAAGGGTTTAGCTAAATTAGGGAGTTCCAGGGCAAGGGTCTGAATTGACTGCTCTTTCCATTCTTGAAAGGCCACTTCTGGATTCTATTCAAAAGGATCATCATCTTTTCCTTTCAGTGTTTCATATAGAGGCCCAGCTAGTAGACTGTAGTTAGGGATCCAGAAGCAGCAAACCCTGGCCTCCCCAGGAACCCCTAAGCTGTCTTCTAGTTTTAGAAAGGGGTAAGGCTGAAAATGGTTTCTTCCCTTTCCTGGGATGGGCTTCTCTGACCTTGTGTGAGAATGAAGCCCAGGCAGGTCACCGCAGTCTGTGATATTTGAGCTTTTTCTTGGACAACTTCTATCCTTTATTGTCTTGGTAGTTCAGAGGCCTCCTTAGTAGGGCTGGCGATCAGAATGTCGTCTGCATATTGAAGGAGGGTTTCCTTTTCCAGAGGTAGAACTTTTAGGTCTTTAGCTAAGCTTTCCCCAAAGACGGTGTGGGAATTTTTGCACCCTTGGGTCCAGACGGCCCGGAAGTATTGTTTTAGTTGTATGTTGAGTCCTGCCACTCACAAGCCAAAATTTCTTGTGACTCTGGGACTAATGGAATACAAAAGAAGGCATCATTGAAGACTAATACAGAATACCATGTCCTGGTGGTTGGTAGAATGACCAGCAGGGTGTAGGAATTAGGAGCAACTGGAGGTATATCCTCGGTGGCTTCACTGACTGTCCTGACATCCTTTACCAGGTCCCCAGCAGCCCATGGGGCTCTCGTGGTCAGACCAATCCCAGAATATGGAGCTCACCTGGGCAGGTACCCCACCCCCACCCCAGCCCACGGGGCTCTCGTGGTCAGGCCCCTCCCAGGATACAGAGCTACCCTTGCAGGTACCGTGGCAGGGCTGGGCACACAGGAACCGTGCACATAGCCCTCATTGCAGAGCACCCCCAGCTCACCTGTCGCTCAGAGCTGACACAGAGCACCTCAGAGCAGGACTTGAACTAACAAACAGCAGCTGCGACAGGTCTGTGACCCTGGGCATCACTCCGTGAGGCCTCCCTCCACCTGGTCTTCCAGAGACTTCCACTGCACCCGGGGCACCAGGCCTCTGTCTCCAACCACCACCCACCCCTCCTCTCCCTGACTCCTGGGTTCCTCTCATTAGGAGAGGGTTTTCTTGAAGTTGTCTCCCACTCATGGGCCAGATAAAATGATTAGAAAACAAGCCAAAGCTGCAGCCCCTTGTCTATCCTGACTCTCAGGAGCCCACACCTGTTCCTTGGACCTGGCCGGTTCAGCAAGTTCCATTTTCTGCAACTGTGAGCCCCTGAGGGGTGATGATTGGCTGACCTGGGCAGCCTTACCGTGCCGGCCAGCCCTCCCCAGGTGTGCCTGGGTTGAGATCAATATAAATACCACTCCAGGCAGCAAGAGCCCCTGCAGCCGTGCCTGACGCCATTTTCTCTGCCCTGTCAGCAGTCTCGGGGCTGGGCTGGTGGGAGGGAGTGAGAGGCCACGGCTTTGTGGGTGGCCCAGTGTGAGTGGGGCTCTGCTGGACTTTCTGCAGCAGTTGCCAGGCTGCCACCTGCTAAAGAAGAGGATGTGTCACCCATACCTTCTGCTGGAATTTCTCCCTGGGCAGAGGTGAGGAAGGAAAAAAGCAGTGGGGGCAGGGACAGGACGGGTATCTCAGGCAGGGAAATGGAAATCTTCCAGAAGAGCACCCAGGGCCAGGACCATCCTGGCTGGCCTGCAGGCACCAAGTCGGCCGGCATGCTGTCACTCGTGTGGCTCTATGGCCCTTCCTCTAGGCTTTCAAGTCCTTGTATATATTCAGGTGTTTTACCTGGGACGGGTGGGAATAGTTCAGCAGCAACTGGCCTGGGGCTCAGCTCACGTTTACTCACAGATGCCTCGGCACGGTGCCCCAGCTTTGCAATGAGGACGCTTGTTGCGTGGGGGCTGCTGGCTGAATGGGAGACGATTCCCCACCACTGACCAACTTCAGAATTGTTTACAACTGGAGCAAGTGCCCTGATACGGTTTTCCTCTGTGTAACTGGTGGGTTCTGTGTTTTTTTCTCTTTTTCGTTTTTGGTTCAAGGTAGATTTTATTCCTCTTTTTTGTATTTACAGATATAAGCATGGAAATAATTTATTCATATAAATACATGTATGTGCAGGGAATAATTGTTTTTTCTGTTTTATTTTTTAAATTTTATTTCTTTTTAATTTTGAATTTTATTTTATATTTTTATACAGCAGCTTCTTATTGGTTATCTATTTTATACATATAAATGTATACATGCCAATCCCAGTCTCTCAACTCCTCCCACCACCACCCCCCCAACAGCTTTCCCCCCTTGTTGTCCATACGTTTGCTCTATTTATGCCTTGCAAAATGGTTAATCTGTACAGTTTTTCTAGGTTCCACATATATGCATGAATATACAAGATTTGTTTTTCTCTTTCTGACTTACTTCACTCTGTATGACAGTCTCTAGATCCATCGACGTCTCTACAAATGACCCAATTTCATTCCTTTTCATGGCTTAGTAATATTCCATTTTATATATGTACCACAGCTTTATGCATTCGTCTGTCTGTGGGCATTTAGGTTGCTTCCATTACCTCGATATTGTAAATAGTGATGCAATGAACATTGCGGTGAATGACTCTTTTTGATTTATGGTTTTGTCTGGGTATATGTCCAGTACTGGGATTGCTGTATCATATGGTAATTCTATTGTTAGTTTCTTAAGAAATTCCATATTGTTCTCCATAATGACTGTATCAATTTATATTCCCAACAATAGTGGAAGAGGGTTCCTTTTCTCCACACCCTTTCCAGCATTTTTTGTTTGTAGATTTTCTATGATGCCTACTCTACCAGGTGTGAGGTGATACCTCATTGTTGAATCCATTTCGTTGAGCAAGGGGTAGGTCTTGTCTATTACATATTTGGCTTATGGAACGGTATCTGTGCTCATTTCAAACTCTGCTTTTATGCAGCACCCCAACTCACCTTCCCCCTTAAGCAAGCATAAGTTGGTTTTCTAAATTTGAGACCCTGTTCTGTTTTGTAATTCAGTTCATGTGTAGCCAAGTTCACATTCCGTGTATTAGTGATACCTTATGATGTTTCTTTTTCTGTGTGACTTATTTCACTTAGAATCATCGTGCCTCAATCCACTCATTATGCTGGTACGGGCCTGGTGACATAGATTTCATTGCTGATGGTATTCTGTTGTACATAAGTACCGCAACTTCTTTATCCATTATTTGCTCTCTGGGATATTTAACTTGTGCCGCAGAAGAGATTCCTGTAAAAAGAGCCATCCCAAATTTTGGGGTGGCTGTGTGTTTTTGATTTTAATTTCCCTAAACTATAGGACCATAAGTGGAAGTGCCCTAGGCTCTGTTGCTTTGTTTTTTAGATGTTTCAGGAAACACCATACACTTCTACAGAGCGGCTGTTGGTAATTTACATCCCGCCCATCAGCATAACAAGGCTCCCAGTTCTCCATGGCCTGTTCTGCCTTTCTGGATTTTACACTTTTTTCAGATGGCCCTTTAGACCGGGGGGAAGTGAGACTTCATTGTAGTGCAGATTTCCTTTGCAAGCTTGCTTGGTTGGCCAAAAAGGGCGTATGCGTTTTTTCCTGAATATATTCAGGAAAAAACGCATACGCCCTTTTTGGCCAAGTGCATCATTGTGGACGTTCTGCCTCTTTTCCTATGCTTTCGATGCAATTGCAGTCTACCTCCTGAAATCGGTTTCCTGCAATTCTGCCCCGCTTTCAAGTCCTCTTGGCAGCCTTACTTCAGTATATTTTTGGACGATAGCTGTCATTTATAACTCTGCAGGTTTGTGAATTACAGTGTCCCTGAGCTCCTTTCTTCAACTCGCTTTCTTTTGAGCTGGCCGCAACACCGCAGGATGGCTTCAGGCCCTAATCTGGTTCCGGCACGGCACGCTGAGCCTTTGGTTAGTTCCTCTTCCTGGTGGGAAATGAGAGTTAAATTTGACCGTCCAGACACCTCCAGCTAGTCTCTCATTGGTTCTCCCTATTCCTGTTCCTCTTCCGCAGAAATTGCAAACTGGGCCAAACAGGAGGTTAAAGGCGCTGACTCTCCAAGTCGGGAGAGTGTTAGTAAAGCGTCTGGAATGTTGCACCCGAGTACCAGGGAAGGAAAACTGAGACATATTTGAACACGTCTCCCGTTCACACGGTTGATCATACTCTGGGTTCCACATGCATGTTTTAGCTGAAGGAAGAATACCTTAAACCTGGAGAGTTGAGACCCGTGGAATGGGTACCAGGCAATATGACTTCAAAGGGTCTTCATTTGCTCACCGAACCTCTCCAATCCTATCACTGCTGCGTTTATGCCCCTGTACACATGCTTGATTCTCTTTCGGAGACATAACAATCCATAGGTTTTAAGATACTTACTAGTCAGGTAAATTCTTAGGCGTTTAATATGGGGTGTTGAGTCCATTTCGTTGAGCAAGGAGTAGCTCTTGTCTATTCCATATTTGGCTTAAGGAACTTTATCTGTGCTCATTTCAATCTCTGGTTTTATGCAGCACCCCAACTCACCTTTCCCCTTAAGCAAGCATAAGTTGGTTTTCTAAATTTGAGACCCTGTTCTGTTCTGTAATTCAGTTCCTGTGTAGCCAAGTTTACATTCCGTGTATTACTGATATCTTATGATGTTTCTTTTTCTGTGTGACTTATTTCAATTAGAATCATCATACCTGAATCCACTCATTGTGCTGCTAAGGGCCTGATGACATAGATTTCATTGCTGAGTGATACTGCTTTGTAAGTAAATACCACAACTTCTTTATCCATTTTTCAATTTCTGCGATGTTGAACTTGTACTGTAAACGAGGTTCTTGTAAACAGAGGCGTCCCAAACTTTGGGGTGGCTGTGTCTTCTTGATTTTAATTTCCCTAAGCTATAGGACCATAAGTGGAAGTGCCCTAGGCTCTGTTGCTTTGTTTTTTAGATGTTTCAGGAAACACCATACACTTCTCCCGAGTGTCTGTTGGCAATTTACATCCCGCCCAACAGCATAACAAAGCTGCCAGTTCTCCATGGCCTGTCCTGCCTTTCTGGATTTTACACTTTTATCAGATGGCCCTTTTGACCGGGGGGAAGTGAGACTTCATTGTAGTGCAGATTTCCTTTGCAAGTTTGCTTGGTTGGCCAAAAAGTGTGTATACGTTTTTTCCTGAATATATTCAGGAAAAAACGCATACGCCCTTTTTGGCCAAGTGCATCATTGTGGACGTTCTGCCTCTTTTCCTATGCTTTCAATGCAATTCCAGTCTACCTCCTGAAATCGGTTTCCTGCAATTCTGCCTTGCTTTCATTGCCTCTTCATAGCCTTACCTCAATATATTTTTTGAAAATAGTTGGCCTTTATAACTCTGCAGGTTTTTGAATTGCAGTGGCCCTTAGCTCCATTTTTCAGCTCTTATTTTTGTGGTCTTGCCCCATAACCACAGGATTCCTTGAAGCCCTATTTTTTTTCTGGGGCACCTTGCTGTGCCTTTGGTTAATTCTTCTTACTGATGTGACATTAGAGTGACATGTGCCCATTGAAACCGCTACAGCTAGTTTCTCACTGGTTCCCCCTATTCCCATTCATCCTCTGCACTAACTGCAGACTGTGCGATACCAGAACTTAAAGGCATTGACTCCATGTGGGGATGTTGTTAGTAAAGCGGCTGGAATGTCGATCCGGAGCCCCAGGAGAGGAAAAATGAGGTGCGTTTTAGAAACCTTTCCCGATCATATGGTATACCAGTCACTGGGTTTCCCAAGCATGGTTTAGCTGTAGGAAGATTCCCTTCAACCTGGAGTGTTGGGACCCTTGGACTGAGTAGCATGAAGTATTGCATTAAACTTTCGGCAGTTGCTCACCAAAGCTCACCAATCCTCTCAGCCCCAAGTGTCCAGCCTTATGTCTTATCCAGCTGTGGGTTTATATGTGGTCAATCCAGGTTGCATCACATCCCCTGAGCGAATTTTGTAAGAATTTTTCTCTCTTTCATTGTTTCAGCGTTTTGTTTTTAAAATTTATTTCTATAATGGGGTTTAGCTCATTTTCACTGCTGTGTTTGTGCCGCTCTGCACACACTTGATTCCCTTATGGAGATATATCAATACATGGGTTTTAAGATTCTTATTACTCAGATATATTTCTCTGCGGTGTATAGGGTGTGTTGAGGCCAGTTCATTGAGCAAGGTGTAGATCTTGTCTAATACCTATTTGGTTTATTGAACGGTATCTGTGCTAATTTCAAACTCTGGTTTTATGCATCACCCCACCTCTCCTTTCCCCTTAAGCTGACATAAGTGTGTTTTCTAAATGTGAGACAGTGTTCTGTTCTGTAATTCATTTCTTGTGCAGCCATATTTACCCTCCCTCTAAAAGTGATATCTTATGATATGTTTCTTTTTCTGTTTGACTTATTTCAAGTAGTATTATCGGACCTAAATCCACTCTTTATCCTTCTACTAGCCTTATTACATTGATTTCATGGTGAAGAGATATTCCATTGTACATAAGTACCACATCTTCTTTATCCATTGTTCTCTTTCCTGGGATATTTAAGGTGTACTGAAGTTGAGGTTCTTGTAAACAGAGTAGCCCTAAACTGTGGTGTGCTTGTGTCTTGTTGATTTTTAGACTTCCCTAGATATACTCCCATGATTGGAAGTGTCCTATGCTCTGTAGCTCTGTTTTTTAGATGATTTAGGAACCACCATACACTTCTCCAGAGTGGCTCTCGGCAGTTCACACACTGCCCATCAGCGTATAAAGGCTCCCTGTTCTCCATGGCCTGTCCTGCATTTCTGGTTTTTACAATTTTTTAGGATGGCCCTTTTGACCGGTGGGAAGTGAGACTTCTTTGTTGTGCACATTT
The DNA here is from genome assembly GCF_964374135.1 of Grampus griseus. Classification (NCBI taxonomy): domain Eukaryota; kingdom Metazoa; phylum Chordata; class Mammalia; order Artiodactyla; family Delphinidae; genus Grampus; species Grampus griseus. The sequence continues at coordinate 4,722 of NW_028133101.1, read as the reverse complement.
GCATTGCTTGCTTGCTTCGTTGCCCATAAAGTGCGTATGCGTTTTTTCCTGGATATAATCAGGAAAAAACGCATATGCCCTTTTGGGCCAACTGCATCATTGTCGAAATTCTGCCGCTTTTCATGTGCGTTAAAGACGAGTCCAATCTATCTCTTGAAATCTGTTTCTTGCAATTCTGTCTTGCATTCAGATCCTCTTCTTTGCCTTACCTCAACGTATTTTTGGACGTTAGTTTTCATTTATAACTCTGCAGGTTTGTGAATTGCAGTGACCCTGAGCTCCATTTTTTAAGTTGCTCTTTTGTGAGCTGGCCTCAAACCCGCAGGATTGCTTCAGGCCCTATTTTGGCTCCGGCGAGGCAGGCTGAGCCTTTCTTTAATTCTTATTCTTAATGGGAAATTAGAGTGATATGTGCCCGTCCAAACCCCTACAACCATTCTCTCATTGGTTCCCCCTCTTCTCGTTCATCCTCCTCACAATTTGCAAAATGTGTGAAACAGAAGTTTAAATGTGCTGATTCTCCAAATGGGGAGATTCTAAGTAACGTGGCTGGAATGGTGAACAGGAGCACCAGGAGAGGATAAATGAGGTGCATTTTAGACACATCTCCCGATCACATGGTGTACAGTCCTCTGGGTTTTCCATGCATGTTTTAGCTGTAGGAAGATCCCTTGAACCTGCAGATTTGGGACCCATTGAATGGGTACCAGGTAGTATTACTTTAAAGGGTGTGCATTTCCTCACCCAACCTCACATTTCTCTTAGCGCAAACAGTTTCCAGCCTTATGTCTCATCCTGCTGTGGGTCTAGATGTGTTCAATCCATGTTGCATCACCGTCCCTGAGGAAAAGTTGTAAGAGGTTTTCTCTGTCTCTCTGTCGTTTATTTTTTTCAATTTATTACTATATTGGTTACAGCTGATTTTCAAAGCTCTGTTTCTTGCTGCTGTACATCCACTTGATTCACGTACAGAGAGTCATCAATAAATTCTTTTTCAGATTCTTACCAGTCGTATATATTCTTTTCCGGTGACTTGAGTGTGCTGAGTGCAGTTCTTTTAGCTACCGTGTAGGCCTTGTTGATTATCAGTTTGGTATTTGGAATGGTATCTTTGCTAATTTCAACCTCCTGGATGATGCCTCACCCCTCCCCACCTTTCCCGTTTAGCAGCCTTATGCGTGTTTTCTACATATTTGACTATGTTTTTGTTTTGTAATTTATTTCATGTGTAGCCATTTTGGATTCCACCTTTAAGTGATATCTTATGATGTGTGTCTTTTTCTTTTTGAATTCTGTCACTTAGAATGATCATACGTAACTCCTCCGGAGTTGTTACAACTGGCCATATTTCATTGATTTCCAGGCTGAATAATATTCCACTCTACCTAAGTACCACATCTCTATCCATTTTTTCCCTCCAGAGACATTTAAGTTATATCCTAGTCGAGGATCTTTTAAACAGAGAGGGGGTAAACATTGGGGTGCCTGTGTCCTCTCGATTTTTGTTTTTCCCAAGATATACGCCCATGAGTGCAAGTGCCCTATGCTCTGTAGCTCATTTTTTAGATGCTTTAGTAAACACAATACACTTTTCCAGAATGGCCGTTGGCAATATACATTTCCACTATAAGTCTCACAGGGCTCCCTCTTCTCGTTGCCCTGTCCTGCATTTCTGTTGTTTACGCTTTATGAGGATGGCTCTTCTGACTGATGCGAAGTGATATCTTTTGTAGTATTGACTTCCAGTGCCCACCTGTTTGGTTGGCTAAAAAAGTGTATGCCCTTTTCTTGAATATATACAGAAAAAAGCGCATACACCCTTTTTGGCCAACTGCAATGTTGGCAATGTTCAGCTCCTTTTCTTGTGCTTAATGGCGAGTCCTTTCTACCTCCTCAAATCCCTTTCCTGCCATTCTCCCTTGCTTACAAGTCCTTTTCTCTGACTTTCCTCAAGACGTTTTTCAGTGATGGATATTTTCAACTCTGCAGTTTTGTGAATTTTACTGCCCCTGAGTTCCATTGTTCAACTTGTGTTTATGGGAACTGGCCACAAAGCAGCGGGATTTCCTCAAGCCCTATACTGTTTCCATGGGCAACCCTAGCCTTTGGTCAATTCGTCTTCCTGATTGGAAATTAGAGTGACATGTGCCTGTCTGAACACCTAGGACTTGTCTCTCATTGTTCCTCATCCTTCCGCTTCATCCTCTGGACAAATTCCAAACTGTACACAACAGGATGTTGACAGTGCTGACATCTCCAAGTGGGGAGACTGTTAGTAAAGACGCTGGAGGGGTGAACCCGAGCACCAGGAGATGAGGAGATGAGATGCCTTTTCCAAACTCTTCCCGATCAGACGGTATACCATCCTCTGGGTGTGACAGACATGTTTTAGCAGTAGGAAGAGTCCCATTCATGTAAGGAGAACACCAGGGCTTTTTCAAAATCAGTGTCTCCCCGAAACCCAAACTGGGGAAGTTTTTAAGCTACGGCTACACATATGTTCATTAAGGGCCTTGGGAAGTAGGCAGAGTCCAAACTTTAGATGATTGAAGTCTTCAGGTTCAGAAGCACTCACCACCAGCTTCCCTTAGGCTACACTTTAACTATCATTGATAGATGATGTCAATAAAAATATCTATTCTTTTTCAGATTATTTCCCCTTATAGGTTATTGCAAAATGTTGAGTGTAGTTCCCTGTGCTATACAGTAGTTCCTTGTTGATGATCTATTTTATACATAGCAGTGTGTATGTGTTAATTCCAAACTGTTAATTTATCCCTCCTCCCACCTTTCCCCTTTGGTAATAATAAATTATAAGATTTTATACTTCTCAGAAATGGGGGAGCTGAAAGAGAGGTATCATTTTCAATGGAAAAGCATTTAAAACAAGATTGAAGGTTTAACCAAGATTATTAGATGTACATCCTTGGAAAGAAATCACTTCGTTTCTCTAATATTGACCTGACAAATAAGACAAACCTTTTCACTGAACTTGCTTATAAAAAGTGATGGAAATATCAAATGGAAGTGTTAGAAACATCTTATTTTACCCGAGCCTTATACACTGTTCTATGTTAACTACAGTTTGGCTCACACATCTGTTCATTGAGGTTACAATAGTCTCAATTTCTGTTACTGATCCTCCAGAGTGGACCCCAACAAGTGTCCCCCTGCCCAGTGTCATTGGGGCCAACAGATCGAGACTGAGTTTGGTTCACAAGCAAAGGAAACTTTATATTTTGATCAGAGAATGGAGAGGTGAGAGCATGCACTACCCCGTGGGCTGTGGGCTGGGCTGCTGTGTAGAGATCCTGTCAGAGTCAGTGGGAGGGAGGGAGGCGGCGGAGCTCTCGAGGGCCGGGTTGGCTGTAGCTCAGGCTCTATATCGTGGAGTCTGCACTGGGCCCCAGGAGCTGAGGTGTCGACCGAGCCATTCTGCACTAGGAAATCTGGTCTGAAGTGCCGGGTGTGGAACCTCTGCATGCGGGACCCTAGGAGCACGTGAAATTAGACAAAGCACAAAGGATAAAAAAGGCTAGACTTGACTTTATTGCCCAGATTCTATTTTTATCTCCCAGGGATTTTTAATGGGCTTTGCTGGGGACAAACCCCTCCTCTGCCTTTTGTCCCGTTCCTCATTCTTGGAGTGCTGAGGGTGCAGACCCTTCTTCTGTAACTGCTGAGTGCTGAGTTGGGAGCCCTCATACCCTGGGGCGAGGGTCAGAGCTTCTCCCCAGCAGCCTCCCGGTGACGTTGATTGTCCCCAGGACCCCTGCCTCCCTGCTCGTCCACCTGAGCACCAGCATTGGAAGTGTTATAGATTCTAATGACCTTTAAGGGTCCAGGAAAGAGATGTGCAGAGACGCTGTGGGGGCCGGTTTCACCCCGCCCCACATTTGTTCGGCCACCTTAGGCTGACCGTTTCTGCCAGCCTAGATGCTCTGACCAGTAGTCTGCGCTTTCTTCAATTAGGCCCCTGAATTAACGTACAAACAGCACCAGGTGTCAGAGCCCTGCCCGCTCAACTCCCAGACAGTCCAGGGTCAGTGGTGATAAGGACCATGATGGCTACTGAGTCAACAGCCTTTTGAAGTAAACAGGAGTTCAGCCGGTCTTATTGGCCACCATCATCACGGTGTCTGTAGGCTTTTCTATGGTGACAGTGTGGTATACTGTTCCCCCGCCAAGATTATTAGCTCCCCTCTGGGTGCAGTAAGTCCTGCAAGCAGTAGTCTACTCTTTTGGGACACACTCTTGTTGTTTTATGAGAGAAACTCCAGGTCAAGTGATGTTCACACGAGTCGTCATGGTGCCCTGTTGCCCCCGGTTATCTCTCTGGATGTTGGAGTTGGAGGGCCTCCTCACTCGAGGTCGGTGTGCCCACGGAGCGAACCCTGCAACTTCAGGGCATGGTTGGTGGTTAGGATCACCACGTGGGGTCCTTTTCCCTTAGGAGGGAGGTGGCCTTTTGGGCTGCTGATTTCCAGGTTTTTAGATACCGCCAGTATCTTGGCCAGATGTGGCAGTGGGCCAAGCCCCTTAGTGACCGTAGTTTATCCTACCTGGATGGCATTCTTGCATTGTTCCATTTCAAGTGGTCCCAGTTTTTGCACTAATTCTCCAATGGCGATTCACCTTTCACCAGGAATGTAAAGGTCAAAGGGTTTAGCTAAATTAGGGAGTTCCAGGGCAAGGGTCTGAATTGACTGCTCTTTCCATTCT